>NW_015505183.1:1870285-1893720 GCF_001515645.1 Sinocyclocheilus grahami
AGAGTTTTAGCTTTTAGTTTTAATTACTTTTTCTTATTTGTAAGTCACTTTAGATAAAAGCGTCTGCTAAATTACTAAAACTAAAGTACCACCGCGTGTGAAGTCACGGGGTTGGTTCGCTCCGATGGCCAGTGAAGTAATATAAGCATTTCTTTACATTTTGATCACACAAATGTTATTTTAACACACAAATAATTAGGTTTTCACCATAATTTGGATGAATATTCAACATCAAACTGTCTATATGCTAAGTTTTGATCGTGGTATCCCAAACATTGTTTTCATAATGCCAGGCACAAGGTGATGTAACCAGACAACGCTTCATCATTCATGTCGCATTTTATTGTTATGTCAGACCATTAAGACATATGCATTACATTGACTGGTTCACCAGTTGTATGTATCATATTTTATGTTCACCTGCAAATACAATTAGCTTTCCTGCTGTTAACAGGACGTAGTGTTTAACTAATCACCTAACGTTATCTTAACAATCGGACCAGTGCTGCTTCCTCAATAAAGTTTATCATTCTCACGAGTTTTAAGCCTTGTCAGTTTAAATATTAAAGTGTTTAAGCCATTCAAGCGTGAGACAGCACGGAATAGATTTCAGTGCGGTATTTACACGCTGTGATAGACCTTTTCTGAAAGTGATTTAAATGCGGTACTCAGGCGTTGTGATAGATAATTTCTGTTTGCGCCGGCGGCGCCACACACACACACAAAGCCACAGCTCGGCTCGGACAGCATGTGAGTAGGCTACCAAATTGAGCTTTCTGTCGCACCTTCATCAGCAAATGCACACAAAGCACGTCGGGATGACAGTACACTTGAGGAGTATCCACGTAAACGAGTATTGTTTCCGATCCGCACTTTACCGGTGCGGTTTCTTCAACCCCTAATACTGCTCGGTCCCATCACCGTATCGGCTCAAATGCATAGGCAATTGCACTTATTTTGGACTTAACAGTGCTTTCAATGTAATCTTCCTCCATTTAAAAACAAGTGTGTGTTCAAAATGTAAAGAAATGCTTCTATTACTTCACTGGCCATCGGAGCGAACCAACCCCGTGACGTCACACGTGGTGGTACTGCAAGATGGCGGCGCCCTTGCTCTAAAAGCTATAACAAAACGTCTCTTGGTTACGTATGTAACCATGGTTCCCCGAGGGAACAAGACGCTGCGTCGAGATCGCTTTAGGAATGCCTCTGCGTGACCGCGTTCTGAAGCACGTCTCAAATCAGCCCAATGGAGTAGCAAGACGTCACGAGCGGGGTGACGTGAGCACCAGAAAATATAAAAGTGCATCCGGCAGAGTGCAAACCAGCTTCGTTGAAGTAGCGCCTAGAGGGATGCAGGGAGTATGGCAAAGAGACGCAGCGTCTCGTTCCCTCGGGGAACCATGGTTACATACGTAACCTAGAGACGTTCCCCTTCAGCATTGAGATCGCTTTGGGAACGAGAATACCCACTGTGCCATACTACCAAGTCCCTGCCTGTGTTAACCCCTCGGGTAAAGGAATGCCCTAACCATGCCTGGAGCAAATTCCAGGCATGACACAGAAAGTGCCTGAAGATCCCCGATCCTTTTTAGGGAGGAAATAGCGAGGAGAAAGATGGTCTTGAGCGTGAGCAACAGGGACACCAAGTCCGATACTCGGGCCACCGAGAACGGGGCTACTAGCAACAGACGGACTCCATCCTGTACCCTCTCCAGAACTCCCGGGAGCAGAGCGATCGGGGGAAAATCGTACAGACAAAGCCTCGGCCACGTCTGCACCATGGCATCCAGCCCCAGTGGTGCTGGATGCGTGAGGAAGAACCAGAGCGGACAGTGTGTCATTTCCTGCGACGCAAATAGATCCAGTTCCGCCTGGCCAAATTCCCTCCAAATGAGCTCCACCACCTCGGGGTGGAGCCTCCATCCCCCGGGCCTCAGCCCCTGTCTCGACAGGATATCTGTCCCCTGATTTAGATACCCAGGGATATAAACTGCTCTTAGAGAGAGGATTTTCCCCTGAGCCCACAGAAGGATCTGGTGAGCTTGTACAAGGGGCGCGAACGCAGACCCCTCTGCCGATTGATGTAGAATACCACCGATGTGTTGTCTGTGCGGACAAGCACATGATGCCCCCTTAAGTCTGGAGGGAAGTGTGTCAGAGCTCGAAACACGGCCAGCATCTCCAGGCAGTTGATGTGCCAAAAGAGATGATGGCCTTCCCACAGACCCTGGGCAGAGCGGCCACTCTTGACCGCTCCCCAGCCCGTGAGAGTGGCATCCGTCGTTAGCGTTACGCGACGACAGTGAGCCCCTAACATCGGGCCTTGAACCAAGAACCAACATTTCTTCCACATGTCTAAGGCACGTAAGCATCGCCGTGTGACCTTGATCATGCGAAGCGGATTCCCCTTTGGGGAAAATCCCTTGGTTCTGAGCCACCACTGCAAGGGTCTCATGTACAAAAGTTATCACGTTGGACGCCGCTGCCATCAGGCCCAACAGCCTTTGAAACTCTTTGACAGTGAGTGACTGGCCTTCTCTTACTCTCGTGACTGTCGTGAGGATTGACTCGATTCGAGCAGGTGACAGATGTGCCTGCATCGAGATTGAGTCCCACACCACGCCTAAATAAGTGGTTCTCTGTAGTGGAGAAAGAACACTCTTCTTGGCATTTAGTCTTAACCCCAGCTCTCTCATATGGGTGAGTACGACATCTCGATGCCGAGCCGCCATCTGCTCCGATTGAGCTAGTATTAACCAATCGTCGATATAACTGAGTATGCGGATGCCCTGGAGTCGCAGTGGAGCCAGAGCAGCATCCACACACTTTGTGAAAGTGCGGGGTGAGAGTGACAGGCCGAAGGGAAGAACTCGATATTGGTATGCTTCGCCCCTGAAAGCAAACCTCAGGAACTTCCAGTGTTGAGGGAGGATGGAAACATGGAAATAAGCGTCTTTGAGATCTATCGTTAAAAAAAAACCAGTCCTCGGACTGGATCTGAGATACTATCTGCTAGATAGTGAGCATCTTGAACCGAAGCCGTTTGATAGCACGGTTCAGAAGATGGAGATCTAAGATCGGACCCAACCCCCCATCCTTCTTTCAGAACGATGAAGTAATGGCTGTAGAACCTGGACGCTCTCTCAAGAGGCGGAACACGTTCTATGGCCCCCTTCCTCAAGAGAGTATCTACTTCTTGTCTACTTCTTTTTGCGGAGGGGTGCGCGTTGCAACACTCTGTTTTTGTGACTGGCGGTATGAGGAGCTTGACGACTGGGGCTGCTCCCGCTCAGCAGCCCCATGGGCCTGGGAGCGACGAGGGAGGAACTGTTGAAATGCCGCTGCTTGCTTTCTTGCCTCCTGAAACCTCTCAACGACAGTGTTGACTGCGTCGCCAAAAAGGCCAGAGGGCGAAAGCGGGGCGTCTAGGAGGAAGAATCTGTCCTTATCTTGCATATCGGGCAGATTCAACCACCGATGCCGCTCCGTGGCCACCATTGCTGCCGTTGAACGGCCGATAACTCTGGCCGTTTCTTTGGTGGCTCGGAGGGACAAATCTGTGGCCTGACGCAGTTCAGCTACCACGTCGGATTCCCCCTCCTCCCTGTCATCCAGGTCCTTGAGCAGGTAAGCCTGGTACACTTGTAACACCGCCATGGTGTGCAAGCACGCGCCAGCCTGACCTGCCGCCGTATAAGCTTTCCCAACCAGACTAGATGCTAGCTTAACAGGCCTGGTGGGAAGCTTCAGGGCCTTCAGGGATGATGCTGAGGATGGGGAGAGATAGCTCGCGAGCGTCTGTTCCACCATTGGCATCGCCCCATATCTCTTCTCATTCAGCCCCACGATATTGGAATAATTAGACACTGTGGGGCTATAGATACGGGAAGAATAAGTTTTTTCCCACGATCTTGACACCTCAGCATGGAGATCGGGAAAAAACGGAAGGCCCCGTCGTGATGGCTGTGACCTCGCCCTCAGGAAATGCTCGTCTAACTTGCTTTTAGGACGAGCATCCTGTTTTTCGGCTGGCCACTTGATATTTAATTTGGCTACAGCACAAGTCACAACCTCCACTAGCTCCTCATACGCGAGGGACTGCGGTGGCGAGTCCACAGTCTCCTCTGTCTCGACACTCATCACCTCTACCTCCTCGGAGGAAGATAGATGAAGTGCCTGGCTCTCTCTCCGGGGGGCAGAAACCGCAGTGCGGGCTTCCGAACCCTGAGAGAGAGCCGCGGATGTAGCGGGTGAGGACCGAGAAAACGACCGTGAATGCTCCGCTCCCAAACAAACGACACACAAATCGTGTGTATCCCCCGCCGCCAGATATCGTGGGAAGGGAGGAACACAGTGTTTGTAATGCCGTTCGCTCGCCATAGACTTTTTCATGATTGTTTTATATATGCTTGTGCGGACAGACAACAGTAAATAGACAGACACATACACAGAGCGCTACCGAAGAGCAGAAGCTGGTTTGTGCTCTGCCGGATGCGCTTTTATACTTTTTGGTGCTTACGTCACCCCGCTCGTGACGTCTCGCTACTCCATTGGGCTGATTTGACACGTGCTTCAGAACGCGGTCACGCAGAGGCGTTCCCAAAGCGATCTCGACGCAGCTCGAGTTCCTGAACCATTTAAAATGGTTACATTAATCATGTTCGTTATATATTTTTTTAATCAAAGTGGAAATCGCTTTACTAAATAATGTAAACTTGACTGACTGCTTCGTTTCCATCATGAAGGTTATTTAGACCTTGGTTTGAATACTTTAGACGTTTGAATCAAGACTTGAAAGCTGGAAAATTGCTAGGGCATTGGTAAGCAGTTGGTTTCTAGATGGCTGGAAAGTTTTTCGGGGTGGTTGTGGGGGCATTTAGTTCACGTAGCCTGAAAGCTTTAGGAAGAGTTAGAGAAGAAAGTGGAGTGGCATGAAAATAACTTCTATCATCAATAACGTTCTTATTTTTTTAATATAATAGATCTACTCCTTTATTATTTATCTGTTAACCTAACAAAATGCTACTAGTGTTATGTTTTAATATTATATATTGTAGGTGTGTATTAAAAGTATATTTCAATTCATCCCTATGTTTTTAAAAAAAGTTTTTATTACAATTGTATGTTGATCAAATTTGAAACACTGGACTCCATTGACTTTCACTGTATAGGCACAAATACACATTTTTCAATATACATATTCCCAGAGGCGGACAGTAACGAAGTACACTTTTTGAGTATCTGTACTTTACTTGAGTATAATTTTTTCTGGGAACTTATTACTTTAACTTCACTACATTTGAAAGACAAATATTGTACTTTTCACTCCACTACATTTCTATCAAGGTCCTCGAAGTAGAACGTCATTGCTGTGTAGCAGCTTTGAAAGTCAGTGGGTGATTTTTTTCTTCTCTAAAACATGACTTTCTTTTTTTCAGACAGTTTATCAGTAATCACTCTTGTGGGGCTACATGAAGAGATTTCACAGCATTTTTTGAACACTGACCAATTGCAAATGTGATATTTATTTAAAACAATTAAAAAATAATAAGAAGTTAGTACTGTGGTATATATTAGACACAATATTGTCTGATTTTGCTAAATTGTGTACGTGAAAATATTACCTATAAAGCCACAGAAGAACTGTTGTGCGTCTCCTAATAAAACACAATAGGTGTTGGCTAAAATATGAATAGTTAATTATAACTAGTTATGGTTAATTATTCATATTTCCCCATGAGCTGATTCGCTACAATCTGTACTTTCACTCAAGTAATGGAATTGAGTACTTTGTCCGCCTCTGCATGATATTCTTTTGTGTTTTCCACAGAGGAAAGTAAGTCATACAGGTTTGGAATAACATGAGGGTGAGTAAATGCTGGCAGAATTGTCATTTTGATGTTAACTATACGTTTAAAACCTGTTTTAAGCGGGTTACTGTAAATATGTCGGTTTCACATCTCAGCTGTGCAAAGCGCTGCAAATGAGTCAGCTGCTCATTTTAGAAAATGAAATGGCTTGACAACAAGCTGATCTGCTGACTGGCCTGAATAGAGCTGGATAAATATATGTTGATCTGTCTGACTTAAGCAGCACTACCTGCCCTAGTTTACCTCTATGCTGAGTTGAATATGAAGTACTAATAGGCTGGGCCTGGCTTTGAGTGAAGTTTGGGTGATGTCTCGTACATGTTCTAGTGGTTCTGGAACGAAGGCCATGTGCTGTGAAACTGGATCAAAGGGTTGTAGAGTCGTCAGAATGGAGGATTCTGGAAGCCTCGTGTGGTGTGTTGTTGTCTGCTCCTCAGCTGATGATGTCATTGTGTTATCTGTCATCTCTGACTGTGTCTCTGGGATGAGACACACACATGATTCACACAGCACCTGTACGAGGAGACAGATTTCTGGGAAATGATACATTTATCTTCACACTCCCACATGTGTGCTAAATGCACCTACCTGTGTTTTCACTGCCAGACATACATGGGGGTTATATAAACACATTTCTGCTATCTATGGGTCCCACGTAAATGCAAACATTGGCAAAGGTCAGATTGCCAAGATTTTTTTTTTTTTAATTCAAATGATTTCTTCTTCTTTTTTCCTGTGTAAAATGATCTTCATACAGTGGCTCCAAAAAGTAATTTGCACATTTTATAGTATATGTATATATACAGGTGCATCTCAATAAATTAGAATGTCGTGGAAAAGTTCATTTATTTCAGTAATTCAACTCAAATTGTGAAACTCGTGTCCTTACGAAGTATTCTAATTTGTTGAGATGGGTTTTTGGTGGGTTTTTGTTAAATGTGAGCCAAAATCATCACAATTAAAAGAACCAAAGACTTAAACTACTTCAGTCTGTGTGCACTGAATTTATTTAATACACGAGTTTCACAATTTGAGTTGAATTACAGAAATAAATGAACTTTTCCACGACATTCTAATTTATTGAGATGCACCTGTATATATATATATATATTATACTATTTGAAGCCTAACAAAATGGTTAGGTTCTTCATTTTCTTAAAGATATATATGTGTGTGTGTGTGTGTGTGTGTGTGTGTGTGTGTTTCTTCATACAGTGGCTCCAAAAAGTAATTTGTACATTTTATATAATCTATTGTAGGTGTAGATTAAATGTGCATTTCAACTCGTCCCTCCTTTTCATAAAAAAAAAAGGAAAAAATGAAGTTATCATCCAAATCCAAGTATCCAAATTGACAGACAAATCAGTTATTTTTTGTGGTAATCAACATTGTGCCACAAATGTTGAGCTTAACTTTTGATCCTGGAATATTCCTTTAAGTGTCTAAACACTTTTTTGAGGCACTCTATATTGTCATAAGTTGAACTACTATGTCCAGTACAGCCACAAATATACCAACATACACACAGGTGTGGTGGCATGTTCATTGAATCAGACACACACACACACTCTGACACACTGACAAATCTAGAAAAAGCTTTTTTTGTTGACCGCAGTCTGATTTCCTCTGCTCTATTTTCTCTTTTCTTTTCTTTTTTCTCTTTGTGTCTATCTCTTCCTGACACCTGTGTGTAGGTGTGGACCTTGCTGCAGGTGCTCTGTCTCTCTCTCTCGCTCTCTTTTGCTTTCTCTATCTGTCTCTCTCTCACTCTTTCTCAGCCTCTTCCTCTCCCTCCCCCCACCCGTCTTTATGAGGCTATTTTGGTATGATGGTGATATTTATGCACATGTTTCTGTTTGGCTTGCATGTGCCACATTGCTATAAAAATCAGCTTGACTCTGGGTATGTCCCCTTGTGGTTACTGCTGCCTACCTATCTGATAGATCAGCGGCTGATTCTTAAAACTGAAAAAGTGTGTTACTGGAAAAACGGCCTCACTCATATCTCAGTAAAGTGAACTATATATGGGACAGTGGTTAAGCTCTCTTTAGCTCTTTATTTGGCTGATAGTGTACAGAAAGTGTCCAAAATAAACAAATTCAAGGAAAAACTGGCATTACATTATAATATGTTGTGTTATCAGTTATAAGCTGTGTTGTGATATGTGTTAGGTTATATATTGTGATGTGTTATATTGCTATGTTTTTGTGATGTTACGTGTTATGTTATTTGCCGTTTTGTCATTGTGTTATGATAGATTATATATAGATATATTGTGATGTGTTATTATTTGTTGAGTTAGGTTATATTTTGTGATGTGTTATGTTCAATGTTTTTGATGTTATATGTGATGTTATTTGCTTTAGGTTATGATGTGTTATGTTTAGTTATGCTGTGAGGTGTCATGTTATATCATATTATAAACAATATCGCGTTTGGTCTCGTATTGTATCGCATACCTTTGCGATATTGTATCGTGTGCTTTGCTTGGCCATTTGTTGTGATAAATGACTAAATGTTATATGTTGTATGTTTTTAATGTTCTATGTGTTGTATTATGTTTTATTATGCTAGGTTACATGTGAAGTGTTGTTAATTGCTGTTCTGTTTTAAGTTGTGTTATATGCTGCATTGTTGTTATGCTATGTTGTGTTGTGTTATGTTAGGTTATATATTGTGATGATGTTATATGTTGTGTTCTGTTATATGCTGTGTTGTGTTTTTGTGTTATGTTATTTGTTCTGTTCTGTGGTGTGTTGTGCTATTTTAGGTTATATATTATGTTATGTTCTTTTTTTGTGATATGTTACGTTCTATGTTATGTTATTTGCTTTGTTGTGTTATGTTTAGTTATATGCTATTTGTAATTTGTTGTCTTATGTTACATATTGTGATGTGTTGCTATTTGTTACATGTTTTTGTGATGTTATGTTGTTTTGCTTGTTTATATTGCGATGTGTTACGTTACGTTACGTTAAGTTATGTTGTGAACTGGCCATTCTGTGAGGCACATCAAAGTCAGAAAGTGGCACAATTCATTTGAATTCATAATGGGTATGTATATATTTATAAACGCCAATGCTAAATGTATAACAGACCAGTAATATATCCTAAAAATGTATGGCCGATAAATATTTACAGGTCATTGGCAGGTGAGGCCAAAAGTAAATTTTGGATCTTGCTTACAAAAGATCAGCTCCTCTTTCTCTTCTCTGTGTCTGTATTATTCCTTCTATCTATCTCTCTTTCTGTCTCTGATCATATTGGTGACTTTGTGCAACAGTATGAAGGCAGTGAGTGTGAAAGAGCCAAACTGTCCAGGTGCAAGTGTTTGACTCCTCCCTCTCACTTACACACACACACTTCGGCACAGGATGAAGACACTCGGCAGTTATTTCTGTGTTTCCTGTCTTGGGTCTCTCTCACACACACAGGTGCAGTGGAGAGTCACTGAGTGAGGAGGCCACCAGCCAGTCACATGCACGTGTGTTGCGACCGGACACGATGACACACTCCGATATTCCCCTCCCACCCCCAGAGTGTGTGTATGTATGTGTACGTGTGTGTGAGAGAGAGAGAGAGAAGAGTGGGTGCTGCTGTTACTACAGGGGCAGAGGTCAAAAATCCCTGTAAGGGAAGATGTGTAGAACAGAAGAAAAAATAAAGGCGGAGAAATTGTGAGAGGGAGAGACACCGGTGCTCCACACCGCCCACATCTCGCAGATGTGCTGCCCGGAGAACAGTGAAGCTCACTGGGCAACACAGAGACAGCAGTGTGCCCTCAATACACACACACACATACGCTCTCTTGCGACCAGGCGTGATTGCTCCATTAGAAGGTTCCTCAGCTGTGGCCGTTTCTCACACACTCACATACAGCTGCGAACACACAATTATAGCCTACTTTGACCCTCACACACAGACGCTCGCTCGCTTACGCACAGACGCACCTTTGAGAGTATAGTTCACATCCCCATCAGACCTCTGAGTGTTTCGACAGAGGCCACAGGCACATACAAAGCTTTTTGTAGCTTATTTGGGTCACCATCTGACATCAAACACGCTGTCCACTGCTATCACCCATCAACTGATGCGTAAACAGGAAAAGGAAATGTGAGTGTGATAGATATCAGTGTGTTCTGCTTCAAGGTGCTTCACATTGACAAACTTGAACTTAGATCTTAGATAAAAACTCAGTTCTGGACTTTTCAGCTGACTTGTGAAAGGAGCAGCAGGCCAAAAACCTCCATCCTCTTTTTTGATTCAGTTGAATTAGTGCTGAATCTGAACTTTTTGCACTAGAGAATTTTTTTACTGTTTACACCAGTGCTTCTCAGTTGGGTGGCTTCAAGATGATTTAAATGATTAAAAATGAAGACAAAACACGCGTTTTCTTCTTCTAAGAAAAACCTGAAAAAGTCATGTAAATTAATAAAATCTTGTATGGATCTTGTCATGTAAATAAACTCCATGGGTATTGTTATACATTTTTCTAGGTATGTTCTAAAGTCCTAATATTTGAGTAAGAAAATTGTTCAAAATCCTTACCTTTAAACAGCAAATCATGAACCACTAGAAAAGTAATATAGCATACAGTGGGCATAGAAAATAATCATTTTTTAGCTTTGCAGCCTGAAATGAAGACGGACACACCAACATGTCAGAATAAAATAAAATACCAGAATCACTGAGTTGGAAAAAGGATCACCCCCCTGGTGTCATTATTTTGTTGAACCACCTTTTGCTTTAATTACAGCCTTGAAAAAGGAATTCAACATGTCTGTTTAGTGATAGTGTAAATTCTTTGGCTATCCACTGGTCTGGTGATTGATTCTTGAACTTGTTCAAACTGTCAGATCCTCCCCGATGTTCAAATCAGAAGTTAATCGACTCAAAAAAAGTATTCAATTTCACTTGAGTATCAACAATGTCTTAAATGTTATTTCTAATACGAAAAATGCTGTATACTGTCATTTTAAGAGAGATTCTTGTAATCGTTTCACAAGTTGCTCTTTTTCCATTCATAAGTGAGAATTGGAATTAAATTGGCCACACCTGTCAGGTAGTTGAACTGAAGAGAAAGAGGAAGTTGATTTGGTGAAAGGCCTATAAACCTTCGAATTTCAAGGCTTTTTACATCTTTAAAAACTTATACAAGCAAATATCCAAAGTTTGTCTTGTCAGACTTTTCTTGTTTAAAAAAATGCAGTTATTTCATTTAAGTTCTACTTTCTTACATGAAATAAAAGGTCTTCTTAATTCGGTTCTGAAGAGCAAACAACCCTGGCAGAACTAAAAGAATGTTTAATGAACCTGAAATAACCTTTTGAACACATTTTAACTTTTGATGTCAGATCTTAGTATATTGGAAATCTGAAATGGGCTTCTGAGTTGTTGATCTCTTCTAAATCTCCAGAAGAAATAAATGTGAGATTACTGATGTCTTCTTCTAAGGAGAAAAATGTGAAAGGCAGTAATCTCTATTTGCTCTCCCTAATCTCATAGCTACCTAGGAAAAACACTTGCGATATAAAAAAGATATCACGTGTGATTTGTCTTTCCTGTGGGTGGGGCTTAAAAGAGACTTTCAGGTACATGACTGTAGTGTTGCTGTGTGTTGTGTTGGAGCTGAGAAGAAGATTGTTTTTCAACAGATCTCAAACCTGGGCATCCTGTTGTGTGATCCGCTCCAGCCCAGCAAAAAGTATCAAGATGTTAATATCAGCACAAAGAAGACATGTTGTTTTTACTGCGGTTAAACAGGGCTCTCACTGCACACACACTCAATGCAGCAGGCCGCAGAGTGCAGTATGCAATACTGCGTGGGCGAACCTCTCTGTAGCTTTTAACTGCGTGGGACAGACAAATGTGTTTGTATGCGTACGTGTACATATAAGGGTGTGTGTGTGCGAAGGACAGGTTGTGGATGGGTGCAGAAAGAGTATTTCTCCAAAACAGCATCTTACTTTGCCCCGCAGTGACTCATTTGCTTCTCCTCTGCACCTTGCACACACACACTTATCTAATGAGGGCATACAATAGACTTGTATTGTTTTACATAAAAGTTCATTGTAATTACTGTAGTCTAACCCATCCCTAAAAACTAATCTTTTTCCATAAATCATTTTTTTCAAATGTGAGTCCCCAAAAGGTTCTGTCATATTTAGTTAAACCCATATAAACAATGCAAAGTTCTCACATACTGACTCCTAACCTAGTTCTCACACACACATACAAATATATTTTGACAATCACACCCTTGAGTCATTGGTAACACTACAGCAATTGTCAGTTTGTCCACATTATTCTAGGTATAATGAACTAACAAGGAACAACATTTTTACAGTACTTATTCTAGACTAAAGTCTAGTTTATAAATGGACTATTGTTCATTCATAATGCATTAACTAATGTTAATTCAAACTTCAAATGTATGTAAAACTGTAAAACATACAGTTACACATGGGGGGGGGGGGAAATCACAAGCATCCACCTTGCTGATTTCATCTCTTGTAATACTTGATTATTCACCTATGAACTAGCTGAGCATTTTTCTGCTACGAATTGCTAGGAATTTATTTATTTCTATCATATTTATCATGGTAAAATATGTTAAACAGAGCTGCCAGTACTACACTCTTATGGGTCAGAAAACATTATCAAATCAGCTAAACATTTAATGAACAAATAAACAAGTTGCAGGGGATGTGTAGAATTGAGTGAATTGAGTGTTTGGAAATGTGTGAATGAGGGACCTTCCTAACAGTGTCATCAGATGCTTGTTTCTCAGGGAAAACCCAGCCATGACCTTCACCCTTACATACAGGTTGCAGCTTCAATGACAAAAGGGGTCATCTAAAGTTTGAATGAAAGATATTAATAGCCCTGAATTAAGTATAATGTTAATTATATTTCAAGTAAAATGTGATTTGTAATTATAAATAACGATTCTCTCTTCCCCCCCCCCCCCCCCCTCAGTCTTACTTTGTCTTTCTAGGAGCTCTCCTGTGAAAGTTCAGCTGTGTTTATTTCTCCGGCAGAGATCTCATGTTACTAACCTGGTTACATTTCACAGCATATTCACCTTTCTGTTTGACTGATAAGACATAGGGAAGAAAGGTTCATTGGGAGGAAACCACATTCGACATCAGTGTTGGGGGGGTAACGCATTACAAGTAACGCGAGTTATGTAATCAGATTACTTTTCTTCAAGTAACTAGTAAAGTAACGCATTACTTTTTCATTTACAAGAGAATATCTGAGTTACTTTTTCAAATAAGTAATGCAAGTTACTTTTTTTCCAATCTATTGATTGACAGCTCTCCTGTCCCCATGTTGAGAGAAATCAGAAGATGTTACTGTAGTTCTAAAATAAATATGAATATGCATTAATTCATCTAAAAAAAAAAAACAGATTCAGTATTCCTCAAAATGAATAAAAATAATGCAACTCAGAATATGAAGCAAACCTGCAATAATTAAATGTTAAACAACACAAATATCATTTATGTATTTAATCCCATTCTGTTAACCAATGTCTTTGCTTCTGACCTTCGATGATCCAGTTCAACCATACTAATGAGCAAAAATTACTCAAGACAAACACTTATGTGTCTTTTTTTATTGCTGAAGTGTGTTGAAATTTCTTCTTCTGCATTCTACTGTAAGGACATACATTTACTTTCCCTTCAGCCTGAGGCTTATTCATTTCACTTTTGGTGTGAAAAGGCTTATATATTTGCCAAAAATATAACTTTTTTATTTTAAAAACAAACAAGCAAGCCCTGCCCAGATTTAAAAAGTAACGTAACACATTACTTTCCATAAAAAGTAACAGTAACGTAATTAGTTACTTTTTTATGGAGTAACGCAATATTGTAATGCATTACTTTTAAAAGTAACTTACCCCAACACTGTTCGACATCTCTCCCATGCAGCTGCTCCCAGACACCCACTCTTCCTGCAGGAGTGTGTGTGTGTGTGTGTGTGTGTGTGTGTGCGTATACGTGTGCGTGTGCTTTTAACAAGGAGTATTAAAGTCTCAATCTAAAAAACGCTCTATTTTTGAGTCTAGCATGTTTATAAATATTTGTCCCTTAAAGTCCTTTTCACTGAAAACAGTGTTCATGTCCTCAGAATAATTTCTTACAGTATTATAGAAATGTAAAGGTGCACTCAGTGATATTTTTAACAAGATGTGCATTTACATGAGATGAACACAAACTGTAGCTTAATAAAAGCTTTTTTATTTTACATTGAGTGGTTCGTCTTATCTAGGCCACCATGTTGAGATCGTATGACCAATGACTCATTGTATTTTTGGTGACTTGCAGATTCTGTACACTGAATCATAGCTGACTTTAGCTTATACAAATGGCACTGTTAATTGAAATCTTTTGCGTTTGAATTAATATACATCCACACCACTAGGTGTCACTATATATGTATACAGACATGTCAGAAACGGTAAGAATAGTATGCTATTCCAAATTCATCCTTTTGTGCTGAAACACAAAAGTTCACCTTTAAAAAAAAAAGCATTATCTCATATTTTAAATGTGATTAATAATCAAGTCAATTAAAAGCAGAAACAAGATCATTCACAAGATCAGATTATTATGAACGAAGCCTCATGACACATTAATTTGCAATAATCAGTCCCCAAATTAGACTAAAATCGAAAAAAGCGACATTGAAACCACAGTCATAAATAGCAGTACCCAGTAAGCCACACGACGCTCCTGGACTGGCTCCGCAGGTCTGCAGGTGCACAGCGAGATGGAAAGCCATACAGATCACAGGCAGAGGATCTATTTTTTTATCCCTGACCTTGAAAAACATCCGGAGACAAAATACTGGTCTGACATATTGTGGATGGAAAACTTTGAGGTGAGTTTGTGACCGCACTCAGTGTGAGGTTTTTGAGAAGGCATCATGATGTTTACACACACTCACAGGGTGTCTCTGTTGTGGTGGGCCGCACTAAACTAAAGTTTCCATTCTGACGAAGCATCATTTCCTGGACAACGACTCTTCCGACCATGTGATCCATCACGTCCGATTGATTAATTTTGTGCTGTACACCTGTAATGTTTTCTTGAAAAGTCTTGAGGAAATATGATACAAGCACACATCAGCAAAGTTTTTTGCTTGCGGATCCGTTTTGAACATCGAACCTTTTCTGTATGCGTGTGTGTTTGTGTAGCCTACATGTGCTGGTGTGTGTTTGTACTTGCTCATGTCTGCTTTCTTAACTCCTACATGATAACAGAGTAAGTATGAGCAGTACAGCGTCAATAGTGTGGTAAGCCACAGACAGAAATAGCTGATGTACTTTTTTGGTATACTCTGGCCTGGGTCTTACCTGAGAGAACAGGATGTGGAGGGGCTTTTAAAGATGAAGGAAGGTGATGCTTTACATGAAAAGTAACTTTATCACATATTAATGATAGTTAACTGAAACTAAAGCCATAAAAAAATATTTCCGTTACTTGAAATAAAATAAACATTAACAAAAATATAGTAAATGTAGAAAAAATAGTTTAACTTGATGTACTAAAATAACTACAACTAAACATGAAAAAAATATATATATATAAAGAAATTTAACAAAACAAAAATTAATAAAAATCACAAATACAGACAACAAAATGAATACAAATTTAACAATGTAAATTATAAAATAATTTCATAATAAACTAATAAAAATTTAATTTAAATTAAATGAAAAAATTCTAAATATTAAGAAAAACTAATAGTATCTTGATATTAAAATAACACTGTTGCATATACCTGAAATGAAAAAAATGACAAAATATATAGAAATTTAACAAAATAAAAATGACAAATACAGACAACAAAATTAATACAAATTTAACTAAAAATATAAATTAAAAAATAATTTCATAATAAACTAATAAAAATTTAATTAAAATGAAATGAAAAAAATCTAAATATTAAGAAAAACTAATAGTCTTGATATTAAAATAACACTGTTGCACATAATTTCTCATACAAAAACCCTATCATATCTAGTTTTTAAAGTAAGTAGTCCTATTGTGAAGAAAGTTGCATACACTGAAAACTTTAAATTCAGATTTTGCTAGTAAATTTCACAAATAAATACAATGAAATGTCAAGTAAAACATTGAACTGAATGTAACATTTTGAAGTAGAAAGACTGAAATAGTATTAGCTCGTAAAACCTACTCCAGTCATTTATTTACAACTTCAAAATAATTTTTTTCTGTGTACTACAGCCATATTATATGAAAGTCTATTGAACATAAGTAAAGGCCATTTTTTGGCACTGCGTTGAAAGATTTAGTCCCTGACATGTAACCAGATGTGTTTTCAATGGGAAAAAATATAGATTTTGTTTTAATATAGATTTTGTATAGATTTTACACACATGGGAAAGTTCACCGGTTAGATTGCTAAGAACTCATTCACATAATAATACCTCTCTAAACATAGAAACATTGTAAATTTAAAACAAGATCATATATGTCAAGTAAAATACAAGCTCAGTGATGTAATCTGTCAGAATAGTATGAGCTTTAAGACCCCAAGAGAGATTGGTGAAAAGTAAAGTTCACTGAACATTGGGCCACAACCAACATAAACAATCAGTGTGCGTTTTTCAGTGTCAGATCCTTCAGTCTTCTACCCCAATTTTGAATATTTTATTGCATCATTACTTCAAAGTCGATATTACATCAATACCACTGTGTTTGAGCCTTTCATATCTGTCATCTGGAGACTTTTTGCTGAAGGTCTCCAGACGCTGGTCCCCACAAGGGAACGTGAGCGGGTGCTGCACCATCTCCTGCCGGCATAGTGGCATCATTCTAAAACTGGTATTAGGCATTTCCTGCAGGGTTCGTTGGCGGGTGGAAGTGTGTGAATGTGTGTGTGTGTTTGTTAGAGTAGATAGCACCTGGCTTGCGCAGCTGTGGGTCTCCTAGTATGGGGGAGCAGGAGGAGGGGAATGAGGTCCTGCACTGTCACAAACTGTGTGTGTGTTTCATACGTGCATCTGCGCATTTCTATATCAGTTGCCAAGGCTGAATTCATCTAAATAAACCTGAAGAATCTAGTTTGACATCTTGTACATGCAAAACATTTTTTTGTTTTTTTTACATCCAGCAAATGTGCTCTGTTTCTCTTGACCAAACACAATAAAACAACAAACTTGTTTAATTAAGTTTTGCTGGTTTAGCTGGTTATCCCCTGCTGGTAGATGCCGTAACTACACACTCTTCTTTCTCTATTGATGACCATTGTTCATCCGCCTGTGTTCTGACAAAAAATATTTTCTATGATATTACTTATGATTAGTATTTAATTTATAATTTATGTTTATAAATGTATATATTATTTCAATACTATGGCTACAGTCAACTGTTCAGTTACCCACTTTCTTCAAAATATCTTCTTTTGTGTCCAACAGAAGAAAGAAACTCATACAGGTGTAGAACAAGTGGAGGGTGAGTAAATGAATTTTCATTCCTTTAAAAGTATTAAATGGTCTCATAGTTTTGAGATTCTAACCCGTTTTCTCCAGGTGTTCTAGACTAGAGCTCCTCGGATTGAAAGGCAGACAAAATGAAACTATGATGGTATTATTTTGTGTTCCATCCCTGTCGGTTCCTCTTTAGGACAGAAAAGCCGTTATTTCATCACCAGAGAGTTTGTTGAGCTGTGCACATCTCTAAGGCATTTCCCAAGCGTATAGATGGGGATTTAAACCGTTTCTTGTTTGTAGATCTCTGGTTTGTAGAGAAGTTATAAACAGTACGGACAGGGAAAATTATTTGTTGTTGACTGTTTTGAGTTGAATGTTGTCATGAAGTCACATGAGAACATGTATTTGTTCCCTCACTGTATGAGTCTGTAGGAGTGCAACAACCTTGACTGAGACACTGAGCATCTGTTCAGAGTCCTTGACTCAGAATGTCTCCCATTAAGAGCCTTGAATTCTGACTTTTTCTTCATTATTATTATTATTGAACTGATTTGAAGGGATAGTTCACCCAAAAATGAAAACTTGATGTTTATCTACTTACCCCCAGGGCATCCAAGATGTAGGTGACTTTGTTTCTTCAGTAGAACACATATGATGATTTTTAACTTTAACCGTTGCAGTCTATCAGTCGTATAATGCATGGCAATGGTAACAAAATCTATGAGAGTAAAAAAAACATGCACAGACAAATCCAGATTAAACCCTGCGGCTCGTGACGACACATTGATGTCCTAAGACACGAAACGATTGGTTTGTGCCAGAATCCGAACAGTATTTATATAATATTTTACCTCTAATACACCACTATGTCCAACTGTTTTTGGGCGTGCGCACGGCATCCAGTGTGTGAGGTGTGTACGTGCTCTGGCGTAGTTTACGTTAATGGGTGTGTTGATATCCAGCCGAAGAGCAAATGAACATAACTTCAGGCGAGCAGGCTCAGAAGTTGGGGATACGTGGAAAGTCACCACTCCTGAATGAGTTTGCGCGAGAGAACATAATCTTTTAGTTTTAAGTCGGTTTGAACAATCTGGATAAGCGCAAGTAAGTACCATTTTGATGAGCCATCGTACCTACAATGACTGTGCACTGTGTAAACAATGAGTGACGTATATGCGCTTGAGATCACTTCCGGCGCTTGCGTAAACTACACCAGAGCGTGTACACACCTCATGCACCGGATGCCGTGTGCGTGCTCAAGGCAGTTGGACATAGTGGTGTATTAGAGGTAAAAAATTATATAAATACTGTTCGTTTCTCGCACAAACCGAGCGTTTCGTGTCTTAGGACATCAATGTGTCGTCATGAGCCGCAGGGTTTACTTTAGATTTGTCTGTGTGTGGTGGTCATGCAAATGTAAGTGAAAAATAAATAAATTAATCTTTCTTCCTTTTCTTCTCATTTGCTCTATGGAAGCAATAATATTCGTTGTATCATCGATCGATTGCTTTTCCCTTTGGGGCGTTCACCTGTTGGGGGAGGGGGCGCGCTGCTCAGACAATAAAATTGAGAAAGCAGCTCCGTGTCATGTGTTCATTTTATACACATTTGTATCTCCCCTTATCAGGTATGTAATGCACATGGTGTGAATGTGAAAATATTATGGAGTAAGTCAGATATTGAGTAGTCAGTATTTGAATAGTTGAAGAAATTGTTTTGTAAGAGTTGATACCAAGTTCGCTGTGTATCCTAGTTGTGCTAATCATCACATGCTAGTAATGGAGAAAACTTGGTCATACAATTACTGCATTTATTGCAGGAAAGATGAATGTAATGTATATTTTTTGAGAGTTATGTGTAAATTTGTGTTCTAAAAGTTTATTAAGCAGTTTATATACATTCCTGTATTTGAAATATAAATCCCTGGTGAGTTAAGTTAAAACTGTGTACGGGAAAATGTATAACAGTTAATTAAATCGAGTTTACACAATGTGCATGTTAAAAATGTTCAGTTAAAGTGGATATATCCTTATTAAGGTGAAATTGTGAACGTGAAATGCTGTGAGATCTTAAAGACATATTAAATGGTATTAAATCCTGAAATACTTGTATAATTTATATATTTAAATTGATGTTGTAAAAAACAGCTTCATTCATCTCATAGTACTGTTAAAAAGAATGTATTCCATGTATATTGAATAACTAAGTTTATTTTTTTATTGATTTGTTATTGGAGAAACTGGTTAAAACACTGAGAAACTGGTTAAAACACTTTATTGCTGCTCAGACAATACAGACGCTGGCAGTGAGAAAGCAGCTCCGTGTCCTGTGTTCATTTTATATACATTTGTATCTCCCCTTATCAGGCGGTGAAGGTGCTACATGTGCATGTTTTTTTTTACTCTCATAGATTTTGTTACCATTGCCTTGCATTATACGACTGATAGACTGCAACGGTTAAAGTTAAAAATCATCATATGTGTTCTACTGAAGAAACAAAGTCACCTACATCTTGGATGCCCTGGGGGTAAGCAGATAAACATCACATTTTCATTTTTGGGTGAACTATCCCTTTAAATCATGATTTTAATCATCAAGTGTAACACATGGCACATATTTCACTTTAATTCTGATTGAAGCCTGTAAATTCCTGAAAGAATGTTCAAAAATGTTCTGCTGGCATGTTTGTTGATACATCTGTTTATATGATTGTGTTAATGTTTAATTTGTGTGTTTGACATCACTGCATGTGAGGGACTGCAGATGAAATCCACTAGTATCCTGTAGGGGGCACTTTGGATCTTGGAAAAGTTTTTTGGAAGGCCGCAGAGAGCAGAGAACATGACTGATTGTGTAAATCATTCAGTATTAAGATATTCTTGCAGATTTGCTGGTTGCTTGCTTCAAAAACCAAAGACTGAGTTTATTTGAATGATTTGTGGTAGGTGAGAACCCCATTTTACTAATGTATCTTGCAAAAGGGCAATCAGTTAGATGAGAAACCCCAAGTGATGAATTATTTGTCGTAAATAATTTGGCAAACACAAATTATCTCACGGAGTGTTTCCAAGTGGAAGTGACTTTTCAGAGTTATAGCATATCAAATAGCTCTTATAGACTGCAGTGTCAGGATGGTGTTGTCCTGTCACCTCTCTTCTGTTCAGTTTATGTTTCACAGCTCAGAGGAGCAACTACAAAAAGTCATAAGGGGCAGGTCACACGGCAGGTTAAAGGTGAGAAGTTGGGTTTGACCGGTAGGGTACAGAGGTCACACAAATATCACGACTGTGGCCTCAGGATATTCTGAAACCTGTGACGGACCTAGCATGTAAAAATAGCTTAAACAAAAACAGAACAACCAGTTAAAGATTAAGACCACTGTGTAAACTATGGGGGAAATCAATGCTTCCAGTCAAGACAGATTTGCATTAGCTTTCATAATGTCTCTCAAGTGGTAAACAGTGATTTAGTCAATCAGCTTTTGTATCACTGTATCACTCTCTGCAATTGCATTAGTCAATTATTAATTATTTTATGAAAACATTTTAGAATTTTATACATATAAATGCAGAATTTTTTTTTTTTTTGAAGTAATGTTTTCCGTTATTGCCCAGGAAAAAACTGTTTATCTGACACGTTTTACAAAATAGCGTCATGTTGTAATAATGGGAAGCTGCCATTATTATAAGCTTACATACATTTATTATAGGCTTTTTAACAAAATATACACAAAAAAATTATATAACACCATTTATATAACAGCAAACAATTGCTGTTTCTCATTTCAAAGACTGGGCCCTTCGGAGGTTGCATTTGTTAGCTGCATACGTCATTGAGGCTACCTCATTTCAGAAAAGTAACAATTACATTCCCAAAGTATGAAAGAAATGACATTAACTCACACCTCACATAGGAATAACGGTCAATTTTACAGTCAGCAGTCAATGGTTATTGTTCTGGTTTCCTCGATGACATTAGGCTAGTGTTGTTTTATTATGCTCCGTTGATCACTTATGACCCAGCTAACACAAATATAAGAACATGTTGCTAACATTTCCACTAAGATATGAAAACATTATTTCTCATTATTTCATAATGTTTTGTTTGAGAAAACATTAAGGGAATGTTCCATTTTATAATTTCGCAAGCATTATGGGAACATCTCGTAACGTTCTGAAACAAGTAGTAAGTAGCAACATTTTTAAAAATATCATACGAACATCCAACTAAATGTTCAAAAATAAATAAATAAATAACGGTTCATGAACAAAGTAGAAATAGCATTTTGTGCTAACATTTTGAGGAGATTATTAAAGACCAGTTAACTTTAAACAAATGTTCTATTGTCGTTACTGAAAAAAGGTTTATAACTTTGAGTGAATGTTCTGAGTGGTTTTGAGCTGTTTGAAATCAACATACAAAACTACTGCTAGAGAAAACACGCATATGTGTTACTGGGTTTTGGACTTAATCCTTATAACTGTTAGCCCTGGACTGCCCTATGTGGAAAACAATCTTCCAATTATGTTGTCTAAAATATCATGGCAGTGCAGGGAGAACCGTGGGTTTGAAACTGTGTGAAACAGTCAGGCGTTTTTATTGCTAGGCAGTGACTTTTGTAAATTACTGAAAATCTGATTTGTGAGCTTTACTTGCTGTCAACTCTTTTAGTAGATTTACCAATTTTGAACAGAAACACTGATTAAGTAGTCACCTAAAAAAAGTAGTGTAGCGTGTCAGACAAACAAGATAATTTCTCATCTGACCTTACGAATGGCCTGATAGGAGGATAGAAGGAGGGAGAGTTCCAGAACACAAGGCCTATTTAAGATAAACTGACATTTTAGGAGTTCAAATTCTGGCTTAGTTCAGTGCAGGACAACCTGTCTGTGTGTCTGATATAACTTTTAAACTTAAAGGCTTTCTGAAACAATTTTAAACTTTCAGGCAAAACTCTGAAGACTTCAAGCCAACACTGAGAGGTTGGCTTGAACCTCACAACAGGTTAAAAATGTTTCTTCAGAGAGAGAGAAATTTTGAAATTGAGATTGATTGAATTCCTTCCTGAGATTTGGGACAGACACAAGTCTGTTTGAGTTCTCATGGCTGAATCCGGTATCCCATCCCCTCCCACTCCTTCCTTATCAGTAATAAACGCAGAAATCCAACACCTCACAGCTCACCAACTGCCGTTTGTAACTTACGTCCAATCATCCATGCCCAAGGGCCAATTTCACGGTGGGCGATCACAATGGCCAAATATCTCCAATCATCCTCTGCTCTCTTTGATGGGGGCAGATGAAGTGAGAGATGGAGGAAGGAAGGATTGTGGAATTACGGTGATTGTTGTGGCGTTTATATTGAGAGAAAGTTAGTATGTGTGGGGGACTCAGTGATTTTTGACCTTTTGTTAAGTCACTGTCAAAGAAACAAACTAAACATATCAAGCACATACAGTGCACAGCATAGCTGAGTACACCCCCTCTAAAACTTAACAAATTCAGCAATTACTCTTTACTTATGAAGACATGTTAGGGTTCTTTGGAGATGTAATGTTCCAACAAGCCTGCTTGATCAATTACCAAAGAAGAATGCCAAAATTATTCAGCAAAATAAGATTTTCTTATCAAAGTGATACAATTTTGTGTTGCAAAAATGAGTACACCCTCCTGAAAGTTACTAACTAAAAAAAAGTGTATAGGTTTAAGGCTATTTTTGATCAACAGGTAAGTATATTGAACCAAAACTTTTAAAGACAAGTAATTTCCTGACAATTAAAAGTGTTATATGGCCCACTGAATCATACTCAGACTTAATGCTGGCAGCAGTGGAACCACTTGAGAGAGAACTGTCAGGATATTTATTTCTTAGCATAAAAGAGGACAATGGTACAAGAGGAATACCAAATTATTGTTTTAAGTGTGAAAATATAGCAGAAGTAGCACCAATATTCAAAAACAATGAACTTGTGATAAGGCTCCTGAAATAATCAGGTCTTCATTAAGTGATGAGTGAATTTTTGCTAGAAAAAGAGCAGGAGAGATAACATGCAAGTGTCTCAGAGCCGGCAAAAGCTATGAAAAGAGTGACACTTT
>NW_015505183.1:1895341-1902836 GCF_001515645.1 Sinocyclocheilus grahami
CACTGTGTAAACAATGAGTGACGTATATGCGCTTGAGATCACTTCCGGCGCTTGCGTAAACTACACCAGAGCGTGTACACACCTCATGCACCGGATGCCGTGTGCGTGCTCAAGGCAGTTGGACATAGTGGTGTATTAGAGGTAAAAAATTATATAAATACTGTTCGTTTCTCGCACAAACCGAGCGTTTCGTGTCTTAGGACATCAATGTGTCGTCATGAGCCGCAGGGTTTACTTTAGATTTGTCTGTGTGTGGTGGTCATGCAAATGTAAGTGAAAAATAAATAAATTAATCTTTCTTCCTTTTCTTCTCATTTGCTCTATGGAAGCAATAATATTCGTTGTATCATCGATCGATTGCTTTTCCCTTTGGGGCGTTCACCTGTTGGGGGAGGGGGCGCGCTGCTCAGACAATAAAATTGAGAAAGCAGCTCCGGGTCATGTGTGCATTTTATACACATTTGTATCTCCCCTTATCAGGTATGTAATGCACATGGTGTGAATGTGAAAATATTATGGAGTAAGTCAGATATTGAGTAGTCAGTATTTGAATAGTTGAAGAAATTGTTTTGTAAGAGTTGATACCAAGTTCGCTGTGTATCCTAGTTGTGCTAATCATCACATGCTAGTAATGGAGAAAACTTGGTCATACAATTACTGCATTTATTGCAGGAAAGATGAATGTAATGTATATTTTTTGAGAGTTATGTGTAAATTTGTGTTCTAAAAGTTTATTAAGCAGTTTATATACATTCCTGTATTTGAAATATAAATCCCTGGTGAGTTAAGTTAAAACTGTGTACGGGAAAATGTATAACAGTTAATTAAATCGAGTTTACACAATGTGCATGTTAAAAATGTTCAGTTAAAGTGGATATATCCTTATTAAGGTGAAATTGTGAACGTGAAATGCTGTGAGATCTTAAAGACATATTAAATGGTATTAAATCCTGAAATACTTGTATAATTTATATATTTAAATTGATGTTGTAAAAAACAGCTTCATTCATCTCATAGTACTGTTAAAAAGAATGTATTCCATGTATATTGAATAACTAAGTTTATTTTTTTATTGATTTGTTATTGGAGAAACTGGTTAAAACACTGAGAAACTGGTTAAAACACTTTATTGCTGCTCAGACAATACAGACGCTGGCAGTGAGAAAGCAGCTCCGTGTCCTGTGTTCATTTTATATACATTTGTATCTCCCCTTATCAGGCGGTGAAGGTGCTACATGTGCATGTTTTTTTTTACTCTCATAGATTTTGTTACCATTGCCTTGCATTATACGACTGATAGACTGCAACGGTTAAAGTTAAAAATCATCATATGTGTTCTACTGAAGAAACAAAGTCACCTACATCTTGGATGCCCTGGGGGTAAGCAGATAAACATCACATTTTCATTTTTGGGTGAACTATCCCTTTAAATCATGATTTTAATCATCAAGTGTAACACATGGCACATATTTCACTTTAATTCTGATTGAAGCCTGTAAATTCCTGAAAGAATGTTCAAAAATGTTCTGCTGGCATGTTTGTTGATACATCTGTTTATATGATTGTGTTAATGTTTAATTTGTGTGTTTGACATCACTGCATGTGAGGGACTGCAGATGAAATCCACTAGTATCCTGTAGGGGGCACTTTGGATCTTGGAAAAGTTTTTTGGAAGGCCGCAGAGAGCAGAGAACATGACTGATTGTGTAAATCATTCAGTATTAAGATATTCTTGCAGATTTGCTGGTTGCTTGCTTCAAAAACCAAAGACTGAGTTTATTTGAATGATTTGTGGTAGGTGAGAACCCCATTTTACTAATGTATCTTGCAAAAGGGCAATCAGTTAGATGAGAAACCCCAAGTGATGAATTATTTGTCGTAAATAATTTGGCAAACACAAATTATCTCACGGAGTGTTTCCAAGTGGAAGTGACTTTTCAGAGTTATAGCATATCAAATAGCTCTTATAGACTGCAGTGTCAGGATGGTGTTGTCCTGTCACCTCTCTTCTGTTCAGTTTATGTTTCACAGCTCAGAGGAGCAACTACAAAAAGTCATAAGGGGCAGGTCACACGGCAGGTTAAAGGTGAGAAGTTGGGTTTGACCGGTAGGGTACAGAGGTCACACAAATATCACGACTGTGGCCTCAGGATATTCTGAAACCTGTGACGGACCTAGCATGTAAAAATAGCTTAAACAAAAACAGAACAACCAGTTAAAGATTAAGACCACTGTGTAAACTATGGGGGAAATCAATGCTTCCAGTCAAGACAGATTTGCATTAGCTTTCATAATGTCTCTCAAGTGGTAAACAGTGATTTAGTCAATCAGCTTTTGTATCACTGTATCACTCTCTGCAATTGCATTAGTCAATTATTAATTATTTTATGAAAACATTTTAGAATTTTATACATATAAATGCAGAATTTTTTTTTTTTTTGAAGTAATGTTTTCCGTTATTGCCCAGGAAAAAACTGTTTATCTGACACGTTTTACAAAATAGCGTCATGTTGTAATAATGGGAAGCTGCCATTATTATAAGCTTACATACATTTATTATAGGCTTTTTAACAAAATATACACAAAAAAATTATATAACACCATTTATATAACAGCAAACAATTGCTGTTTCTCATTTCAAAGACTGGGCCCTTCGGAGGTTGCATTTGTTAGCTGCATACGTCATTGAGGCTACCTCATTTCAGAAAAGTAACAATTACATTCCCAAAGTATGAAAGAAATGACATTAACTCACACCTCACATAGGAATAACGGTCAATTTTACAGTCAGCAGTCAATGGTTATTGTTCTGGTTTCCTCGATGACATTAGGCTAGTGTTGTTTTATTATGCTCCGTTGATCACTTATGACCCAGCTAACACAAATATAAGAACATGTTGCTAACATTTCCACTAAGATATGAAAACATTATTTCTCATTATTTCATAATGTTTTGTTTGAGAAAACATTAAGGGAATGTTCCATTTTATAATTTCGCAAGCATTATGGGAACATCTCGTAACGTTCTGAAACAAGTAGTAAGTAGCAACATTTTTAAAAATATCATACGAACATCCAACTAAATGTTCAAAAATAAATAAATAAATAACGGTTCATGAACAAAGTAGAAATAGCATTTTGTGCTAACATTTTGAGGAGATTATTAAAGACCAGTTAACTTTAAACAAATGTTCTATTGTCGTTACTGAAAAAAGGTTTATAACTTTGAGTGAATGTTCTGAGTGGTTTTGAGCTGTTTGAAATCAACATACAAAACTACTGCTAGAGAAAACACGCATATGTGTTACTGGGTTTTGGACTTAATCCTTATAACTGTTAGCCCTGGACTGCCCTATGTGGAAAACAATCTTCCAATTATGTTGTCTAAAATATCATGGCAGTGCAGGGAGAACCGTGGGTTTGAAACTGTGTGAAACAGTCAGGCGTTTTTATTGCTAGGCAGTGACTTTTGTAAATTACTGAAAATCTGATTTGTGAGCTTTACTTGCTGTCAACTCTTTTAGTAGATTTACCAATTTTGAACAGAAACACTGATTAAGTAGTCACCTAAAAAAAGTAGTGTAGCGTGTCAGACAAACAAGATAATTTCTCATCTGACCTTACGAATGGCCTGATAGGAGGATAGAAGGAGGGAGAGTTCCAGAACACAAGGCCTATTTAAGATAAACTGACATTTTAGGAGTTCAAATTCTGGCTTAGTTCAGTGCAGGACAACCTGTCTGTGTGTCTGATATAACTTTTAAACTTAAAGGCTTTCTGAAACAATTTTAAACTTTCAGGCAAAACTCTGAAGACTTCAAGCCAACACTGAGAGGTTGGCTTGAACCTCACAACAGGTTAAAAATGTTTCTTCAGAGAGAGAGAAATTTTGAAATTGAGATTGATTGAATTCCTTCCTGAGATTTGGGACAGACACAAGTCTGTTTGAGTTCTCATGGCTGAATCCGGTATCCCATCCCCTCCCACTCCTTCCTTATCAGTAATAAACGCAGAAATCCAACACCTCACAGCTCACCAACTGCCGTTTGTAACTTACGTCCAATCATCCATGCCCAAGGGCCAATTTCACGGTGGGCGATCACAATGGCCAAATATCTCCAATCATCCTCTGCTCTCTTTGATGGGGGCAGATGAAGTGAGAGATGGAGGAAGGAAGGATTGTGGAATTACGGTGATTGTTGTGGCGTTTATATTGAGAGAAAGTTAGTATGTGTGGGGGACTCAGTGATTTTTGACCTTTTGTTAAGTCACTGTCAAAGAAACAAACTAAACATATCAAGCACATACAGTGCACAGCATAGCTGAGTACACCCCCTCTAAAACTTAACAAATTCAGCAATTACTCTTTACTTATGAAGACATGTTAGGGTTCTTTGGAGATGTAATGTTCCAACAAGCCTGCTTGATCAATTACCAAAGAAGAATGCCAAAATTATTCAGCAAAATAAGATTTTCTTATCAAAGTGATACAATTTTGTGTTGCAAAAATGAGTACACCCTCCTGAAAGTTACTAACTAAAAAAAAGTGTATAGGTTTAAGGCTATTTTTGATCAACAGGTAAGTATATTGAACCAAAACTTTTAAAGACAAGTAATTTCCTGACAATTAAAAGTGTTATATGGCCCACTGAATCATACTCAGACTTAATGCTGGCAGCAGTGGAACCACTTGAGAGAGAACTGTCAGGATATTTATTTCTTAGCATAAAAGAGGACAATGGTACAAGAGGAATACCAAATTATTGTTTTAAGTGTGAAAATATAGCAGAAGTAGCACCAATATTCAAAAACAATGAACTTGTGATAAGGCTCCTGAAATAATCAGGTCTTCATTAAGTGATGAGTGAATTTTTGCTAGAAAAAGAGCAGGAGAAATAACATGCAAGTGTCTCAGAGCCGACAAAAGCTATGAAAAGAGTGACACTTTTATCTCAGAGTATGACGCAGCCTGCAGAAGTGACATGCATGGTTGTTGTCACCACTAGAATTACCTACTGTAGCCAAAGCAAAATAAACTCATTTAACCTCTTCCAGGGCCCATATTTACAAAATAGAGACTTCTGGGAATCCATACTCTGGTCTCATGAGACCAATTCAATCATTTCGGATCTAACAGCATCCAAAATGTTCTGGTGTTGCTAGAGGAGGAGTACAGAGAGAAGTGCCTGGTTCCCACAGTGACGTTCAGTGGTAGTAAAGCTTTTATATAGGGATGTACATAATGTACATTTATATAGGGATTCACACACCACTGTGTGATGTAATACAAAAACTTGAAACAGAAGATGCTACCCTCACCTCATCCCCTGCATTATTGGGCATTATTTCAGCATGACAATGAATATATTCATTCTCCCAAGGTGAAAATCCTTCAGTGGACATGTACTTCACTCAATCTTAACACTCTTGAGCTGCTGTGAGAGATTCTGTAGAGCCGACCTGAGCAACTCTCCCCATTAAAGATCAGAGCATTTAAGGAGGTCGTCCTCCAGGAGTTAAACAGCACAGATGTGAAAATTTGTCATGAACTTGTACACTCAGTGCCAAGAAGTGTCAGAGCAGTATACTTTAAGTTCTGGAGGACATACTAAGTACTATAATATTATACATTTTCTGAATTAAATCTTGGGTGTACTCATTTCTGCAATTTTTCATAAACAAAATTGGCTAATTTACTTGTCTTACAGAAAATATTGGCATATATTTTGTTGTTTTTATTAAGTATGTGTTTAATGTTTCAATTTTGCCATCTTTCCATGAATGATAGTTATCATTAAGAAAATACATCTTGTATATTTATTCAGAGGGGGTGTACTCATTTATGCTGTGCACTGTATATTAAAATATTTGTGTTATGTTTCATATAAGTTATTTTTAAATAAGGTGTATAAATATACACACACAGTGAGTTAAAGTCATAGAGTTAAGGCCACGTGTTTGTAGCGAATCAGCTCATGGGGAAATATGAATAATTAATCATAACTAGTTATAATTTGACTTCATTTGGCTTAAAATTTTATATAAAAAAAAGCACACACATGCATGTTTTGAGAACCAGATAACAGTGAAAAAAGAAACTATGGGGCATGAGACACCCCTATGGCCACAGTCTGTCTACTGTTACATCTGATGTCCCATCAGGAACAGACAGAGAGAGAAGCGTTCTGTCAAACAAGCACTACAAGTCTCGTTTTTCTCTCCCACTCACACATCTTGTGAAGTACTACAACAAATTCTGTTTGATTATTAACATGAACAAGCACACATGGGCAGCAGTGGTAGTTCTGAGCCTGGCAGCTCACTCGGCAGATAAAACATATGTGTAAAGAGTCAATCCACTGAAGGCGAGCGTAGTGAGAACCCAAGTGCAGTTTATTTACAGAGTGATCCAAACAATAATCCAAGACACAGACTTGACCAGACATAGCATGAGCAGACTTGACACAAACAGACTAGACTCACCAACAGCGGGTTAAATACATTCAATACACGACGAGGGCACAATGGGAACATGAAGCTACTTATAGGAGACAAGGAGGGTCACATGACACGAACAAACCAATGGGGAACAAGACACACGGCTAAGACTACCAATCAGAACATGACAATGAACAGGGGAACCAATGGCATGAATACATGAGGGCAAGGGAAGCATGACACAAACAGGAACCATGAAACAATTACAAAATAAAAGACATGGAAAACATGAACATGAAACAAAACACCACATTACATATCCCCCCCTCTAAGGGCGGCTCCTGACGCCCTAATGTAACATCCACCCCAACCAACACAACGTACAGGAGGGTGGAGGAGGTCCAGGGGGCAGGATGGAGGGCCAGGCCCCTGAAAAGAGGAACAGGCAGAGAGGGGAGCCATGGCGGAGCAGGCATAACAGGGGGCCATGGCGGTGCAGGCAGATCGGGGGGCCATGGCGGAGCAGGCAGAACAGGGAGGCCAGGTGATGACGGCAGAGCAGGAAGCCATGGCGGTGCAGAGACATGGACAGACCACTTGCCTGTGACCGAACAAGCAGAGAGTTCTTGAATGGCCTCCTTGGCCGTGGAAGGACAGACAGTGAGTTCATGAATGGCCTCCATGGCCATGACAGGGCAGACAGTGAGTTCATGGACGGCCTCCATGGCTGTGACAGGGCAGGCAGTGAGTTTGTGAACGGCCTCCGTGGCAAGACAGTCTGTGAGTTCATGAACGGCCTCCATGGCCGTAAAAGGACAGGCAGTGAATTCATGGATGGCCTCCATGGCCGTAACAGGACAGACAGTGAGTTCAAAAACGGCCTCCATAGTCATGACAGGGCAGACAGTGAGTTCATGGACGGCCTCCATGGCTGTGACAGGGCAGGCAGTGAGTTCGTGAACGGCCTCTGTGGCAAGACAGTCTGTGAGTTCGTGAACAGCCTCTGTGGCCGTGACAGGGCAGGCAGTGAATTCGGAAGCGGACGCCACCACCTCAG
>NW_015505183.1:1903037-1934126 GCF_001515645.1 Sinocyclocheilus grahami
ACAAGGAGGGTCACATGACATGAACAAACCAATGGGGAACAAGACACATGACTAAGACTACCAATCAGAACATGACACAATGAACAGGGGAACCAATGGCATGAATACATGAGGGCAAGGGAAGCATGACACAAACAGGAACCATGAAACAATTACAAAATAAAAGACATGGAAAACATGAACATGAAACAAAACACCACATTACAATATGAAAAGACTTCACTTTCAATTAGTAGTCCTTAAAGTGTTAAACACATTAGTCTAATGGTACAGCACTCATTTAGCATGCAAAAGTGACCAGGGTTTAAATCCAGACCTAATATAGTATATATTATACAGTTTATGTTGTATATGGAAAAGGGCAGCTTTATGTGGATGCTGCTTTGGAATTGATTAGACTGACCAAATTTAGACATTAAAGGGGTCATATGATGTTGCTAAAAATAACATTATTTTGTGTATTTGGGGTAATGAAATGTGTTTATACGGTTTAAGGTACAAAAAACACATTATTTTCCACATACTGTACATTATTGTTTCTCCTCTATACCCCGCCTTTCTGAAACGTGTACATTTTTACAAAGCTCATCGGTCTGAAAAAGCGAGGTGTGCTCTGATTGGCCAGCTATCCAGTGCGTTGTGATTGGCCGAATACCTCAAGCGTGTGACAGAAATGTTACGTCCCTTACCATATTGTGATGCCTGTGGCAACCACATGTGACGACCCCGTGCTGGACTCCGCTTCGTCCACGGTGAAAGCCGATCCGGCGATCGACAGCGCGAAGTTGATGTATTCCCTCAGCGACCAGCACGGATCAGCTCCAGGCATGACGAAACGATATCGTCCTCTTTTGGAAGGCCAAACAAAGTAGTTTCGCTTTCACAACGAAGCACACAGCGCCTTCACGACATGGCGGTGGCGGCAACAACAATACTACAGCGAGAATAAAAGTTATGCCTTCTTTCTTTGCGTGACGATGTGGGAAGAGTTGCATAACGCCGCCCAAATAGTGAGGTAGATATGTGGGGGCGTGTTAGAATGAGCCGTTTAAAGTTGTCTTTGCAACTTTACAGATCTTCTTTATGCACCAAGAGATTGTAACACTCCAAAGAGAAAGGAAAAATTGAAATCGCATCATATGACCCCTTTAAAGAATGATAAAGTCAGCATGAAATAAAAACTCACCCTCAGTCAGTTTTCTTAATGCATATTGTAGATCTTATTGTGAACAATTCATATGTGGATAAGTTTAATTTACAAAATGTATGTTGAACTTGTGACAACACAATATTTAATCAAAATGTCATAATTGGATCTTCCAGGTGAAAATGAGAGACTTCTTTCGTGTGATGTATAAGACCAATCATTTATTCCACTTTCCACACATTTTTGCATCCACTTTTGAGTGCAACATCCTCAAAATTAAATCGACAACTGATGCATAAAAACCAAATCCTTGTTCTATATTTTTTTCTTTTTTGATAATCTGTTACACTCAGATGTACATCATAACTCACAACTTTAAACTGATGGTTCATGTGACCCCGTCAATTTTTGTTACCTATAGGCTAATATACTGTATATAATATGTCCTGAGTATTGTACATAGTATAGAAAAGAAGTGAAAAACTGAAAATATATTGACAAACATATTGACAAGTACTTGCCCCTTCACACTGAATGGGCATGATACTTCTGTCTCAAATTTATGTTCTTGTATATAGTTAACACTTTATGAGTTATTTTTGCTAAATTTGTTCAGCTTGTAGTGTGTATGATCACTCAAAACCTGAAGAAAAAAGCAGGTAAAAGTCAAAGAACTTTATACTAAGCCTGTATAGGAACATTATATATGCCTGCATGTGTGCAAGTGTGCATGGTGTGACTTTTGGGTAATGCAGTCGCCTGTAAAGCAAAGATGGAAAATCTTAGAGAGTCGCAACCTGCAGCTGAGGTTAAAAGAAGTGTGTGTGTGTGTGTGTGTGTGTGTGTTTGCAGATGAGTGTGTTATTAATGCCTTGTGTGCTGCAGTGAGAGAAGATACTGGTTAGCTGCTGTGGTTGTGCTCTTGCAGTGGCAGGAAACAACCCAACCTGATCTTTGCAGACTCTAATGGAAAATTCACTCAAACAGAAAAAAATGTGTGTGTACGTTTGTCTGCATCTGTGACAGAGAGTGTGAACATATGGTGCTGTCACCTAAATATAAAGGTGTAATTTATTTGTTTGATCATAGACGATGCTAGCTAGTGCCACTCAAACCCATAAATAATGTTACACAACTTGCAGTTTCGTTTTTTTAAAGGGTCTTGTATTGTTTATATCTGCTTTTAGGGTTCATAGAACTTTGCATTTCATAATCATAGTAATTAACAGGCTGAAAGAGATCAAATATTCATGATAATGCATTTGCGCACACCTGTCCTGTGTGTTTGTCTTTTGTACTTATTTTTGTCTGATTTAAGTGATAATATTTGAAGTTTTTGGGTGTTGTCTTGCCAGGGAAGTGCAGAAAGATATGCACGTGTGTGTGTGTGTGTGTGTGTGAAGTGTGTCTTTAATATGACATCTCCAACAGCTGTGTATAATCTCCCAACACACTCGCTCATACTCTTTTCCCATTCCATCTTCCATTCCATCTTCTGCACAATGGAACAAAAGAGCAGGAACTGCCACTCTCTCCCCACCGTCCAATCAAAGCCGTCATTATTTCTCGGCGGAACACTCCCTCAGGAAGTGCCATCTCCAAAACACGCCAGCTGTGCTGCTGTGCTTATTATGGGCCATTATGAGAGACAGAGACACAATAACATCACAACATACAAAATACCGTATCTGGGCCATTGTGCGTACATGCCACATTAAGATCCCCTGCTGCACAAGAGCGCTGCTCTATGGTTCCATCGAGAGCAACGTGCCCGACTCTGAGACAACATCTTGCACCGCTGATGACTTCAACTCAAATTACGGCACAAAGCCTGGGCCAGGTGACGGATAACATCTTCCAGATGTTAGTTGGATGTCATTTAGAGGTTACAGTAATACAGAAGCTGCAGTGAGGCATACAAATCACAAGTCATATGGTGGCGTATTATGGGGGGAGAGTCTCTTATTCTCTGTCTTTAACCTTAAACAATCTTTCTTCTACCACCCACCTTCCCAGAGACCACAGCTGAGAATATGGCAACCCTTACATCTATAACCAACAGCTCCTGAAGTTGGAGTCGACGGCCATTCTCACATACTCATTGCTTCATACGCTGGTGCCAAACTCTATAAAACTCTGAAATAGATCCGTTCTCATGCATTGTATTGTGAAAACATCCACCATCTTACACTGGAAAAACATGTCTATGGTGACATTTCTGCAAAATGATATTTCGTTGTTCCTTGCACGTTTTGTGACACTTCGAGTGAGTGGCGCTTAAAGTGCATTCAATTTTATCCAAAACAGATGAACATGTCGCAACAGTTCATAAATGAAATGTCCAGTTAGTGGCGCTAAAAGGATGATGCTCTATTTTGGTTTAAAAGAACATTTTGTTAGCATTAACAATAGCAAACACAAGATAAAAGCTAATTTGCTAAAACAATCAGGCCATTTTAACTTGCTACAGGTCTTTGAGCTCTTTTATCAAGTAAGCTACTTAGCAAATTTACTATATCAGAAAAGCCATAAATATGAAGTTGGTTATGTGATTCAAATGTCAAAATGTATTAGTTTACAAATCATGAACTTTGATTTTTCTGAATAAAAGTGAGTGTAGTGATGTTGCCACACAGATTGGTCACTTGTTCAGCCCCACAGTGGAAAATTAAACTATGGACACAGAATAGAACTGTTAAGCAACTGATGCACTCCATCAACCTCAGTGAGAAATAAAATAATACCAGAGATATTCTTATTGTTACGGGGAGATACCAACCTCCACAGCTCATGTGTGCCTTAATAACCAATCACATGATATCCTTGACATCACTGAATTGCTGTCAGAGTTGTACAACATTCAATGAATGTTTGTGAAATGTTTTTGAGGGGTTGTTCTACTGAACTATTAAAGCAATTTTTCACAAAAAAGAAAGACAATTCTGTCATGTCCTGACAATTTTTGGTGTACACAGCATTACACTTTTTTTTAACTGGATTCTCGCCTTAAAGTGGGCTCTTACACATAAACAGGAAGATATCTGTTAGCTTAGCAACATGCTAATGTCATATTGAAATCAACTGTGCTAATTGAGCTATTTTTCTTGCACACAGAGTTGCTACCTATGTAGAGCCTTCTAAACTGGTCACATGACAGCTGGCAGTAGACAGCAATATAACTATATAAAAGGCTCTGTTACAGAGCTTGACACATTTTCTAATTTAATAGACAGATATTTTAGTCTCACATTTTAGCATATGTAAAGTCTGTATGTTTCTCTGCTTATCACACTCTGCCTGTCTCTCCATTATTGCTGATGGTCAGACCTTGGTAGACGTCTGAAAGCTGATAATTAACTCAATCCGTTGACACAGGTGAGCATCTCTGTGGCTATTTAACACCCATTACAGAACAAACAACACACACACAATCCTGTAAATAAACGTGCCCCTTTATCACACAAACCAAATCCACACACCCAAACATATGATCACATTTACACCTTCTCACATCCCAAAACACTCATAATCGCTGATCTAAAACTCATAGTGTAAATGATTGTTTATGTTTATTTGAAGTGTTTCACACTGAGACATTGCGGGACAGTTTGTTTACTGGAGTCATTTCTCACTGTGAATCTTATCTTAATTACTCTGTGCCTCTCACTATATGGCCTCTCCGCAAGTCAAAGGTCATCAGCTCTCTATCTTAACCCCCCCCCCCCCTCCCCCCAGAGAGGGAATGCTAAACTGATGTAAGCTTAGCTTTACCACAACCCCCATAATCTCGTTCGGTCACCCTGACATTAGCTAGAACACAACCATATCAAGGGCTGATGACCTCTTGAGCTTTCTGCACAAGCTGCTCTATTGTCTTGCAATTATTAACTAATTAATGCAGTTACCTTGAATAATCATATAATTTACCTTCTGTTGTTTTATCTAAAGAGTTTATTCATATTAAATCAATGGTTTGAAGGTTAAAACTGAGCAGTTTTGTGGATTTGCTGAGAAAGAAATTGAGAGGTTCTGTGTTGAACTATTAAAGCTTTTTTCACACAAAAAAAGAAAGAAAATTCTATCATCATTTACTTACATTAATGTACCATAAATAGTGTATATTTGATATACACTGTCATTAAATTGTTTTTAAAAGAAAGAAATTCCAGTCATTTATTCAGCAATGACACACACATTAAATTATCCAGAAGTGTCCGTAAAGACATTTATAAAGTTACAAAAAAAATTATATTTCAAATAAATGCTTTCCATTAATTAAAAAAATACTTACAAGATGTATCAGTTTCCACAAAAATGTTAAGCAGCACAGCTGTTTTCAACATTAATAATAATAAGAAATGTTTCTTGAGCACCAATTCAACATATTGGAATGATTTCTGAAGGTTAATGTGACACAGAAGTCTGGAGTAATGGCTGTTGAAAATTCAGTTTTAAAATAAAGTCCAACAGAAATATATTTTAAACTGTAATAATATTTCACAATATTACTATTTACTGACTTCTTTCAAAAATATTGTTAAAAATCATCCCTTCCGCTTGACATGGTCTTTTTTTTCTTTTTTTTAAAACATTTCTATTTCTAAACATAAACTATTTCTTTAAACATGTTTTGAATGTATTACTGTAAATGCAGAATCATCTCAATTTTTTTCACAAAGCAAAGGCCAGTAGCAATGATCTCGGCTTTCTTATAGACCATAATGTAAAGTCACATAGGAACCTCAAGTGTGTCATTGTGTCTATTTGAATCAGAGACAATGTGTGTGTAGTGGGACAGGAAGCAAATAGTGACATCTCAAAAGATAAGGTTATATGTCTGATTGGTTGACTATCCACGTTGGGCCCTGAAATCAGGTCAGTTATTGTGTGAGTGTGTGTGTTGAGGAAGGAGAGGAAGGGGCAGTGACCTGGATTGCAACAGAAAAAGGAGGGAGCCCATGTGTCAAGAAATCAGCTTGTTTCTCAATAGCTTTTTCACATCATCTGTTCATGGAAAGATCTCAAATGAACATGTGAATGTGTACATATATGTGTGCGCACACATACTTTGAGGTTGAGAGACCAAAGAACTCTCGGTGATGTCAAAGCATCGTTGACCTGGAAAGAAATGTGTCCACACTGGCTCTAATTTACATGCAGACACTCAGTAAAACTGTCTGCTAAGGACAAGAGGGCTTTTGGCCTGGGTTTATCTCCCAGAGATCTGTCTCACTGTCTCTTACAATGTCTTGCCCTCTTTTATCCTTCTTTCATTCCTTCTCTTTTTCCCTCGTTCCTGTCATCTACATCCAACTCCCGTCTCAGTCTGTTTTTATAGTCGGTGCATATGCTGTATGATACTCATGTGTTTGACCCCAGGATAAGTGCCTACTGTGCAGCCCTACCTAACCCTGGAATTACAATGCAAACATAACCAGTTATGTAATTTAAGCTCAAACCTCTGGCACTGGGTTTATGGCTCAAACACTGTCCATGATGCTCTTCTTTTTCTCTTCAAGAGATGTCCATCAAAACGTTTAAGTGCAAACTGATCTGGTCTTAGCTGCAAGGCATTTTAAAAATATTAAAAGACGTTAATTTACTTTTTACCACAACTAATTAGATAGCTACATACAGATAGGAATACTATATTTTAATAATATTATTATTTTATTATAATAATGTTCTTAATTTATTATTATTTTATTATTTTAAACACCAGAGCAAGGTGGTCAAAGAAAAAAAAAGATTTTTTTTTTTAACCAGGTTAACTTTTTAGTTTCTGCGAATGTCATAGGCTACAAAATCGGTTCTTTTATTTCGTTTTGTCACCCCTCTTGCTGTTTTAGAGACTCGATATATATATCACTCAAAATAAGTCGCCACTGCTTTCTCTGTGGAGAATATTCTCGCGGTTTTCTCGGCGATCCCTTATTGCTATTGGACAAATAGAGAGGCTTTGTCGACGAAGAGGGAAAAACGCCTTGAAAGATTTTCTTTGGGAGTGATGAGGGTGGGAGGGAGTGATGAGGGTGGGAGGGAGTGGAGGGCCGCGCTAATTATGCACGGCGATTGTTGATGGCTTGATTGTGTGCGTCCAGCTGCACAGAGGCGCGGGGCGAGCTGAGGGCGAGCTGAGGGCGGGGACGCTGAGCAGGGCAGACTCACTGACGCCAGTCGCCACATTCTCCCATGCGCTGAAAAACAGTCTCGATTGTGCCGGACCTGATCCACAGACACCGCAGTCACACAGAACTAAACAGAATGAGGGTAAAATACGCCTCACGTGCCCCCTGTTTTGAATCCATCAGTACAAGTACTTAAAGCAGTGTTCCTAACGTTGCTGTGATACGTGATCAAACTGCAGGTCAGGTCAGTTCACGAGGTATGTGGTGCGAATAACACTTGTTCATCGTAGTTTAATGTGCTTTATTAGCATGACATAAATTCATATTTGTATGGCCAATAACATTGCAAAATACGTAAATTGAAGTAAAATAATAAGAAATGCAAATGGAGTAAACAATTAGTATGAACAAATAAAATAGTGGTGTGAAATGAAATAAAACAATATTTAAATGAATAAAATTAGAATGTAACAAGACTGCAATATCACACTCATCATACAAATACTGAATATCAGTACATCCATGAAACATAATTAATATTTTCAAATGTGACATTGTTTTTATGCAATAGGCTACATTGATTATACATTATACATTTTAGATTTTAAAAAATTGCTAGTTGGCTCATATGAGCCAATGAAAATAGTTCCAAAAGAAGCAATGGCGGAAAGCAGAGATAAATTACTACAGTAACATTAATTAAACGAATTATTAATTAGTTTAATTGGATAAACATGTCAGTAGTTATAATAAGCACATAGACAGTGAAAGGGACACATACAAGGCAAATCAGTAATGTCCTTCATAGGCAACGACATACTGTACTTATTATCGCCCTGGTATAACATAATGCTTGAGACAAAACAGTGGCTTCTCCCAACCAAACATTTAGGGAGTTGCTTGGTAGCAGATATATGATGAAACATTTCCATGATCTGTTTTCAAACATGTTTCATTTTTCTCTCTTTTTGATGATCCTTCCACTTCTTGCTCTCACACCTGTGTCTTTTTTTTAAATTCTTTATTGCTATTTTTCGAACCCAACTGGATACCTGCAGTGGCCTTCTTCCCATACTGTTATTTGCAAGAAAGAAAAGGGCTGAATTTCTTGCAGTCAAGGCAAACATCAAATATAAGGGCAGTTTCTGTGCACCTCGGGTAATTAGCATGGCCTGCAAAGAAGTGCATACATCCGGTTGCATGCACATTAAATAAACAGTGTGAACAGGCCAGTCACCAAAACTTCTAATAGACAGGTTAGACGGCATGTTTAAGTTTGAACAAATGTAAATGATGGTGTGAGAAACAAAAGGACAGTTGGTTTAAAGTGCTGTAATATTCTTAACATTGCAGTCAGTCAAACCTGTTACCTTAACCTATTGAACCTACCTCACCTCTATCTGTTTCTCACATCTTTTTCATTCATGAAAAATTAAATATTGTGTCTTCCTTTGAATAAAGTCTACTTTAGATTTTGACAGTTCGAGCATGACAGAATATACCATTCAAGCAAAACAGGAATGTGTTTTATTGGAAAACTATTATACACTTACAGTTTGAGAAAACAGAGCTGATTTTGTATTAGTTTAACTAATCTAGCCAAACTGAAGAGCTTTACACACGGAAAAACTCTTCACTGAACGTAAGTCCAGGTGTGCGCAAATAAATTGTGCGGACAAGTCTACTTGTCTTGTGCGAGAGGTTGGGCGGGTTCTTATAGCTTGATTGACAGCTGTACTGACCAATAAGAGCGGCTTCACGGCCGAGACTAGTCTTTTGCAGATGGGGTGCGCACTGGAGCGCGAGAATGGATGACGTCGGGAGCCCGGCGCCAGGCTGTCTGAGACTCGCGCGTTAGATCAACACAGCTGGAGCGGGACAGGACACACAGCTGGCCCGCCAGCGCATTCCTTCACAAAAACAGCACTGTGAGAAAAGAGGGGACACATCTTGATGTAAACTAAAAATGCGCTGGGTTAAAACTGGAACGAGAGTCAGGCTATAGTTTGCTTGTAACTTGCGAAGCTTCCTCTTCATATAAAAAAAGAGCCATGGGAGACAGCTACACTAGTTATGATCTATTTATAGATAACGAGTAACACTTTTAGAATGCACGAAAACCGCGCGCACAGTGGTTTGTTCAGAGGTTCCTAAGTTGGTTATTAATATTTCTATGATCGTGAGAATATTATGAGATGTTTTATTGAAAAAGATCTAGGCTATATTTATCCCTCTTGGCAAGAGAATCGAGAGGGGTATCACATTTTCAAGCTTGATTCATTACTTGGAAAAAAGTAGGCTACAATGAACTCGTTACTGCCTGTTGTGACTTTGACACCACTTTGATTTTACTTACATTTTATGTTTTGATTTCTAACTAGAAATGAATATTTGCATTTTAGAGGGTTGGGGTTTTTTTCTGTGTGTGGGCCTTAAAATATGTCCTGCATAGATATTTAATCTCATTGTATGTGTGTAGTATAGTCTCCTAAAGGAATTATTTCCCGACGCCAGTTTGTCTGCAGGTCTCGGGAGTAGCAGATTTATGGAATCTACCCAAATCATGTCTTAGCTGAGATAGAATAATTATAAGTGGATGATAGCATTTTCCTCCCATTTTTCCCTCAACAATTGTTACTGTTGAGATCAAGAGTGTTCACTTTTAAGTAGATAGCCTAATGTTGGCGCAGCCTACAAGTTTATAAATCATTTTAAATTACTATGATTATTTGCATAGCCTACAATACTGCCAAAGAATCAGTATACATAAAATAATACATAATAGATATGTATCTTGGGGGGGAAAAACGTGAACTTTAAGCTAAGTTTATATTTAATCTACTGCACAAGCTGACCCAGCTCCGTTTAGGTCTACTGACCCCAAATCTTAACTCAAATCCACCAGTGAATATATATATATATATATATATATATATATATATATATAGCCTGTCTCTCTCTGGTATTCTGACAGCTCTTCCTCATTCCATCATTCTGTCTAACAACTCAACGCTACCAATGACGAGTTAGCTATTTGCATAGGGCGGGGGCACAAGCTGCCGTTTAGGTCTACTGACCCCAAATCTTAACTCAAACCCCCCAGTGAATATATATATATATATATATATATATATATATATATATAGCCTGTCTCTCTCTGGTATTCTGACAGCTCTTCCTCATTCCATCATTCTGTCTAACAACTCAACGCTACCAATGACGAGTTAGCTATTTGCATAGGGCGGGGCCTGTGCGATTAATAGCCTTTTACTATTGGCTGAGCAGCACATGAGGGTTTGTTTATTTCTGGAGGGGGCGGTGCTACACGAAGCTAGGCTTGAAAAGCGGTCGCCTGCCTGCTTGTGCTGCCATCGTTCAATGAGCACGAGACGTGAGGAGAGTTAAACATTGGATATCAAGCTGGAGAGCTAGTTCATCTCAGATTCCAGACTTCTTCAGACATCTCTACAGTTGGATTCTACTAGCAAGTCAGATCCAGAATGAAGGCGATCAGTCCCGTTCGCTCTGTCAGAAGCTGCTATGAAGCGGTGTGCTGCATCTCAGAGCAGAGTCTCGCCATCAGCCGCTGCAAGAGTCCCATTGAGGAGCTGTCCGATATGAATGACTGTTACTCAAAACTCAAAGAGCTGGTGCCCAGCATCCCTCAGAACAAATCCGTGAGCCAAATGGAGATTCTTCAGCATGTAATAGATTACATCTTCGATTTACAGATTGCACTGGAAAACGAAACGGACACACAAAACACGCCTGACGTGTTCATGTCAATGAAGGTGAGCGCACGATCATTTTTTGTCGCTTAATTATTATTATTTACCTTATATTAATATACATTATAAAGTTCTTTTGAAGAAATTCAAACTTTTCATGTCTTTTCCCGCTGTAGAACTCAGAGATGACCCTTAATTTCTCCAAAGAGGATGAAGCTATGTGCCATTAGTACAGAGGAATGGCAACGTTCAATGGTACGCTTGTTTTTTTATTGTAAATAATTCTACAGGCAGATTAGTCAAATATTTTTAGGTACTAATCTACACTCCATTCCTGATCTGAAGAACCTAGAAACATCAAGAACAACTATATGATTCTTTGGAGAACATGGTCTTTGTTTCATTATAGGTTCTTCAGACAAGCATTTTAGTTCTGAATTCTTTAAAGCAGATGGTTTTTCAAAAAACAAGAATAAAACATTCTTTGTGGAACCTAAAAATCTGAAAATCATTTGTTTTAAATGGAGCCTTTATTTAAAAAAGAAAGTACGAAGTTAGAGCCAGCTACTAATTGATTAGTCATTATGCATGGGTTAAATCTCACGTTTTTGCTAAATGTTATACAGGACAAGATCACGTATTAAAGTCTGTCCAGTTTCCTAATTTTTTGGTCATCGTGCCAATCAGCAAACAAGCTTGGATTCCCTATCAGCTCTAGCAAATGAAAGTTTTCCATTTGGCGCCAGACTGTCTGCAGTCCGCCTGAATCCACAGTGAGTGTGTGTAAGTGTGTGTGTGTGTGTGTGTTCTGAGTTAACTTTTCTCCCTCTCATCTATGCTGCAGGTGCGGGATAGAAACTTTTCTCCTCCACTTATGGAAGAAAAGAGAGTGAAGGGGTGAGCCGGGTGAAGGCGTAAGGCTCTATTCAGAGTGTGGGAAAGCAATCTGCGCCCCTCTCGAGCTGTCTATTCTTTGGTCACTGGACACTTGAACAAACCAAAGCCGAGGAGTTTTTAAGATCACAAAAAAAGAAAAGCCCTCCGATTTTTTTTCTTAATCATTCCTGTTTTTTGTGGCAACAATCAAGCATTGTATATTTTGTACTGGCTACATTCCTGACTATTTGGACTAACTAATATCTCTTCACACACCCTTCCTTCCCAGCCATTCTTGGAGAGTACCCCAAATCCCTCCCCCCCACCACCACCCTTTTTTTTCTTGAAAACATTTTCGCATTTCAGCATGGTTGCAGTTTGGTCTCAGTGAGCTTCATCGATCACTGGGATGATGTACATATTGTGCTTGAGGGGAGTTTTTGTGTTATAGGGTGGGAAGGGCCTTGGGCAGTGGGAATACAGACGTGGATTAGGATATGAACTCTATAATATAGAGTGGATTGTATTTGTTTGTGGGGATGATCTATTTCTACAGACTGTCAGATCAACGAGTTTCATAAACTCCTTTAATTGTTTTTTTTGCTTTGTACTTACTCTTTTTACACAAGAAAATAAATCATACATGAAAGTGAGAAATATGTGGTTCAGTATCTTTTCTTAAACAACTAAATGCAGACTTTTTGACACCTTTAAATCATCAGGTATATGTCTTATGGAGATATACTGAAAATATCATATATTTTCTGTTTAAAAAATAAGAAAAAAGTGATTCCCTTCACCCCATCTCCCCTATAGCTGTTTATATGGTTAATATATAAATTGATATGAAACATCATTCATAGCAGTCAATTTCAAGACATTTGATAAAAAATCCAAAGAGAAATTGTTTATGAAAGACTATGTGTAAGTAAAAACAAGATAAAGTACATAATGGTTAAAAAGTAAAAGTACAGTGCATCTGCCAAAAATCTTTCCAGATAGAGTCATCTTGGACTTTTTTGTGTTTAGCATATGATCTGTTACAGCCCTAAACAGCAATGTCTAAATGTGAGTCACTTTATTTAAATATAGCACATCTGTCTTCTGAGTGTCTGTAGATTCAATCAAAAAATACCTTTGCCCAAAGAACTAGAGTTCAGTGCAAAAGTGGTCTGTGGTCAAACTTTGATAAGCACTAGTATTCATCTCATCTGGACTCTAAAAGAGGGATTATGGTCTTAAGAGGCTGACCGTCAACACACTTAAGGTTTAAGATGTGGGTGTCGAGTAATGTAAAGTGTTCTGCAGGACGCCTTCAAACATAACAGGCAATATAGCGACACCTAGTGTTTTAAGTAATAATCACATATACGTTTGCGTTTGCAGAGCAGATAGTGAACTGGCGCTATCTTGTGGCTGGTATATGTTAATTAATTGTTGGTCAGCATGTGGATGAAATATAGTGGCTAGCTGTTGCATTTTGTATTTCAAATATTTTTTCGAATATTTCTATGGATAGGTTCATTTTTGTACATTTCAGTACAGACACATACAATAAATTTGTTTCAACAAAACCCTCAATGTCACCTGTTACACCCCTTTAAAACAGGTCCTTTTGTGACAACATGCCCCAATCACAGAGGATTTCAAAATATTTGGGTTAAACTGCCATAACGGATCCAAATTTTACCTTTATTATAAATTACACATGTCTGAATGTATGCCATCGTGGTTGTGTTCAAATAGTTTTGAACTAGCTATTTGAAAACAAAATATAATACCCAGCTAGAGAAGCCTATATTTGTGTTACTAGTCTTTTGACTCTAAACTATTTACTGAGCTATTTTCTTTGTCACAACTTCTTCCTTATTTTTATGTTTAGTAAAAATTTGTAAAATATTCAGGCTCTCTAATAAAGGGATAAATTAAACATTATGAAAGCTAAACTCTACTGTAGTAATGCAATATACTCTCATTCACCTTTATGTTCTACTTTGTTCAAATAAGTAAAGTCTGACGATGGTGAGTTTTTTTTTTTATCCTCTGTCTGGTCTTTCAGAAGTTTATGGTTCTGAGTGCTTCAGTAATGAATGCCTGTATTTTTGTAAGCCAGCCCGGCATCACCCTGTTTTCCATTGGCTTTTGGATTATTGCAGAGAAAGCTAGGCCTATTTGACTAATAAAAGTGTATGCTTTTTACACATTTTGTTCATCATGATATCCTTCACAAATTAACAAAATGTAATCAATTTTGAAGCCTAAATTAAAAGCTAAAAATGTATTGGCTACAAACGAACAACACACTGTCGGCATGTAGGCTATTTAACGTCAACACAGTTAAGCTTCCGACAGCTCTTTCAGTCTTTATTTAAACACATTTCCCCTGATGGTTGAGTTAAAATGCTGAACGTGATTTTGAGGGGCCGGGGCCCCATAGTAAATTCAGAGCTCAGGGCCCAGAATTCCTAGCGACGGCCCTGGTCTCATTTAGGCACTTAGCAATCTCGTTTTTCAAGACAAGTAAAACTTGTACACATGTACACTTGGTGTAGCCTACTTTTTGTCGTAGAATAAGACGTGAAAATATCTTGAGCTTGTGTTAACCGCTGACTTTGTTTCATGGATTTACCAAAAACCCACTTAAAAAAAAAGAAAGAAGAAGAAATGGCAGAAATCCAGTGCATATCCATGTCTCACCAGAAGAGGGCAGACAACAGCACACGACACCAACCTTGCCACGGGTTTAATGCAAACAAATGCACGAATATATTAATAATCCTTGACTGGGACATGGAAGAACTCGCGTTATAGACTTATCTTACAGTTTGTTAGTCTGAAACATTCGTTTTGTTCACTATATAACTATAGATAATCCACTCTTTTGGCATCTGATGTCTAACCTTAGTACCTAATTTAGCTAGCCTATGTCTAAGTAGAAATTTCATTTGTCATTTTAAGAATAGCCTATGTGCTGCTTTGGTCTCCCAGTATAACAACGTTTGCCCTTTAGAACTGACATTTGAGAAGCCCTTCCCCCTTTTTCTTTTGAATCATAAAACAAAACACAGTATGTCATTTGTTAAATAATTCAAATGTGTTAATGAACAGAAGTCAGTTTCCAGTTTGAGCAATTCTAGCTGTTACCTATACAATTATTTACAAATGTAACAATAAAGATATCATACCATAATAAATGTTCTGCAGGAATCCTTTACTCAGACTGAAAAAATTCACATTATAGACTTATAGTTTGTTAGTCTGAATTTTTTTATTTATTCATTTTTGTTTGTTTGATGTTTGCTTTCTCAAAAAAACAAAAACAAAAACCCTGCTCCATCTATTAGATTGCTAAATCTAATTTTTATGTATGTATTGGGGGTATTCAGTGCTTTCAGAAATATTTTTTATTTAAAAGCACATTACAGGTCACCACAGTGTCTGCAGAGGCGCTAAACCCATACATATCTATAGATAGATGATAGATGATGTATATATTCATCAAAATCAATTCACTAAAAGGGCATTTAATGCCTTCATATTTTGTGTATACGGTGCCTTCATATTTTGTATATACATATTTTCCCCAAGCCCTGGTTAATTTTAAACAACTGCATCTCTAGAGCCCATTTGTGGGCGACTGGATAATTATAATAATCTTGCTATGTGGTAAGATGTTTCTAATCAAACAGTTGGCGTATCCATATCAGAATCACCATCTCACTCTTATGTGTATGTGCTGTTGTCATATTCGTTTGCACTTGTTTAAAAAAAATGCTCCACGGCCGTAGTTTATTTGGAAGGAAGGACTGTGTCTCAACGAAACACTGTAAAGCCATCATTGGGCAAAAGACTCTTAACAATCATCTGAAGCATGGTGGGGGTTCACTCTTTGTGCCAGAGGATAAGATCCTTTCAAGTGTAAAGGTTCTTTTCTGTGGGGCTGTTTAGGGCTTTAAAGCTCTCGTTTTCCCTTTAGGTCACTTTTCATGGAGTCAGGCCATGCCAGACTCAACCATTGTTCCATTTTGCTGTTGAAAAACATTAACATTTAAGATTAATCTATGACAATGAATGATTTGGAAACCATGGAAACACAATGGGCATAATGTAAAGACCTCTTTCTACTTTGTGTTGTATTTTATCTGTGTAAATGCTTTGATGATTGTTTTATATGATGAGTTAATTTGTGTGAAAACGTCACTTTTATGTATTTTATTAAATATATTTCTAAAAAATACATCTATATGCTAAATATACATTTGACAGACTATCGCTGTCTCTTTAAGAGGAAGAACGCTAGGCACCAACTGTTACATGTAAATATATTCAGAATCCGGACGAGCGCGGCGTGCCAGCAGCCAATCACGGAGCGCGTCCAACCGCGGGAGATCCAAATTTCGCGGGACGTAATTTGGCGCTAAAATAGCACTCCTCTGTTGAACTGATGTCAAAGCAAAGCTTCTCGGCCGGAGAGGGATTACAGACACACAGGAACTCTCACAATAGCCGGCTCGACGCAAGAACTACAAGAGGAACATTCCCAAGCGTTGTTTACCTTTGAAAGGTAGATTTACGAACCTGAATGACTGTGGTACATTTAATACATGTTTAATTTATTTGCAGTTTATTAAGACGTAATAGCCTCTGTCGTGCCACTAACAAAGGACCCTAGGAGAGAGTTTTGTTTATTTCGGATGTTTATATTTTTTTAGTTTTCACGGATTTATCTACAACTTCTAGCAGTATTTATTATACTCAAGTGCATGTTGTCTGTATCATTTGCAGTCTTTTAAGATATAAATATTCATTCTGACGGTTGATTCCTTCTGCAGTAAATAGTAGACGCGATTTGCGTAATAAAAGAGTCATTTTCGCGGGTTTTTGTGCATTTCGTGCGCAAAATGATGCGGATACCCAGAGGGATTTCTCCTTCTTCTGGAAGAGGCGCAGTATCTGGACTCTCGTGCCCACAAAAGAAAATGTTCTCCGCGGTGAGGACAGATTTGTTCAACACGGGACTCACAAGCCCACTGATGAATTCGGTACCGGCTGGATACTTAACTCAGATCGGGAACACGACAGCTGCAGAGCAGAGACCCAACTGTTTGTACGCGACCCCCCACGGGCCGGAGCCTAAGCCGGTGCGGACCTCTTCCGGGCGGCTGCCGGTAAGCTTCTTTCCTTCCACCGCCACCACGGCTCTTGCTACCATGCTGTGTATGCGCATGCTTGCTGTTTCATGTCTTAGTACAACAATATATAATTTAATAAAGCACTGCTACAGTCGAATCCACGCTCTACAGAGTGAACGCTTCCCGTTTCTGGCTTTGCCCAGAGGGTTTTATCTGTGCCATCATCACTGATGTACTGAAAATCTGTCAGTTCCTCATGAATGAATAAAACAGGCAGGTAATTGGAGAGCATGACCACAACACTGCATGTATATTTCAGTCATTACATTAGGACAGACAGGACCTTTAGGACCTGAGAGTGTGGCAAGCCATTTGTTTCTTAAAACAAACTAGTCATCCTTTTAGGCTCAAGTATTTAACATTCAAAATAGTATTGTCACTGTTTTGCTAATATTGACAATGTAGACCGAAGTCAGGGTAGTGACATTTAATTTTGGAAAGGAATGAAAATGAGACCGAAGGATTAGGGCTGTCGCGATTCGTCGATTCTATTCAACTATTTGATTTTTTAAAATCCTCGACTCCATTTTGCATGCGTCGACTAACCGGCAAAATATCGGAAGTGGTGCATTTCACGGACGAGAATCCATAAAACACAATATTAGACTGTTTTCCAAGGCCTCATAATATATTAAACCCGTTTAAAAATCATAAAATAAGCATAATTGTGAATTCACAAATGCTACGATTTAATTAAATAATTATATGTGATGCAGTTATGGGCGTGTAGGTTACGTACGTGCGTCTCACAGCGGCTCCGTTCACAATAAATGCTGTTCCACAGGAGCTGTTATCATTTACATGTGTGGAGCGGCTCAAACTCCATCTGTGCATGTTGTTGTGAGTTTGGGTTTATTATAACGTTCATCTGGGAACGCAACGTGCGCCATTTCATCAGATTTGTAAGGTAAATCATTTATGAATCCACGCAAACTCAGGAGAATACATCATTATCTTGCGGTTTCAAAATGAAAGCTCAAACCCTCACTCTGAGTTTACACGTTTTGATGTCCACATATTCATTAAATTACAGTGGCTATAGCATTTCTGTCATAAAGAAATGGCCAAATATTAAAGATTAAGTGGACATTTGAATTAAATGATGCTTGGTAAATATTAAACTAGTATTAGATCGCACAGTAATGTGTAAAAACAATCGCCAGACCGTTGGTGCCCCCTGCAGGCCTTTGCTGTAATGCGTACTGTACATTAGCTCTATTCACTGATCTTTAATAGAGATTATATTATATTATTTTATAATTATATATAGATCAGTGGCTCTATTACGTTATAATACAGTATTTTAACAGTTTTGTTCAATAAAACTATATGATTTCTTGCTTTTGATACTTTATTTGAACTAATTATATAGGGCTGCCACTAACGACTATTTTTATTTCGATTAATCTATCGACTAATTTATGGATTAATCGATTAATCTAAATGATTAATTTCCCACCAAAAAAATCTATAATTTAAAAAAACATTTATTAAACTTGCAACTTTGCCATTCAGTAGTGTATCATAAAAAGTATAAATGTAAACAAGCCATAGACAAAATGTAAAACTAAAAGAGTACAAATGTAAACAAACCCAATAAAAATTAAATAAAAAGAAAATAATTACAAAAGTCTGAGAAAGTCAGCATGTTCTTAATGTCAATATATCCACATGTTCTGGGCTTCTGTTCATTACAGCTGTGAGTGCAACTACAAAGGGAAAAAATATGTTTCAATTAACCCCAACAGTTGGGTTTTCACATTAAATAAATGCAATGGTTAGAGTCCACTAGACTCAAGTATTAAAGTTTTATTATTAAAGTATTAAAAGTACTCTTAGAAATGTGTAAACAACAGATTTAAACAGACATCTCCAGCATGATGAAAAAAATGAACAGAGGACTTCAGTAGTGAAACTCCAAATGAAATCCAAATCCTTTTTAAAAGCAAAAGTAAAGTGCAACATAGAGTGCAAGAAGCAAGTGTCCATCTCATAGTCCAAATCACTGAAATCAAAGTTCAGTATTATAGTGTAAGAATATAACTGCATCACATATAATTATTTAATTAAATCGTAGCGTTTGTGAGTTCACAGTTATGCTTAATTATGATTTTTAAACGGTTTAATATATCATGAGGCCTTGGAAAATAGTCTAATAATGTGTTTTATGGATTCTCGTCCGTGAAATGCGCCACTTCCAGTATTTTGCCGGTTAGTCGACGCATGCGAAATGAAGTCGAGGATTTTTTAAGTCGAATAGAATCGACGAATCGCCTATAATTATTATTGCCTCATTGCTATTATATATGTATTTTAAGTAAATTTAAAGGCTATTGTTCACTTAACCTAAATCTATTTTTATTACTACAAAAAATTATTATTAATTATTATATTTTATTATTAGTAGACCAGAACACGTGGACATGTCATTCTTACACTATACTGAACTTTGATTTCAGTGATTTGGACTATGAGATGGACACTTGCTTCTTGCACTCTATTTTGCACTTTACTTTAAAAAGAAAAAAAAAGAAAAAAGGATTTCATAGAAATTTGGAGTTTCACTACTGAAGTCCTCTGTTCATTTTTTTTCATCATGCTGGAGATGTCTGTTTAAATCTGTTGTTTACACATTTCTAAGTGTACTTTTAATACTTTACATTTTTAATAATAATAACTTTTAAGAATAAAATTAATACTTGATTCTAGTGGACTCTAAACATTGCATTTATTTAATGTGAAAACCCAACTGTTGGGGTTAATTGAAACATATTTTTTCCCCTTTGTAGTTGCACTCACAGCTGTAATGAACAGAAGCCCAGAACATGTGGATATATTGACATTAAGAACATGCTAACTTTCTCAGACATTTGTAATTATTTTCTTTTTATTTCATTTTTATAAGGTTTGTTTACATTTTTACTCTTTTAGTTTTACATTTCGTCAATGGCTTGTTTACATTTATACTTTTTTATGGTACACTACTGAATGGCAAAGTTGCAAGTAAAATGTTCTTTAAAATTGTTGATTTTTTTTTGTGGGAAATTAATCGTTTAGATTAATCGATTAATTGGTAAATTAGTCGATAGATTAATCGAAATAAAAATAGTCGTTAGTGGCAGCCCTACGAGGAATAGAATTACAGTGTGTTCAAAGTCTTATGCTGATGTGTAAAAACATGCCATTTGTTCTGATGAAACATCTTTCCACAAAAAACATTTGAAAGTTATATGAAAATTATAATAAAATTTATGATTTAGGGCTTTATTCAGCTATTGCATACACTCTTAAAAATAAAGGTGCTTCAAAAGGTTCTTCAAGTGATGCCATAGAAGAACCATTTTTGGTTCCACAAAGAACCATTCAGTCAAAGGTTCTTTAAAGAACCATCTCTTTCTTACCTTTTTATAACCTGAAGAACCTTTTTTTCGCCACAAAGAACCTTTTGTGAAACAGAAAGGTTCTTCAGATGTTAAAAGTTCTTTATGGAACCATTTAGACAAAAAGGTTCTTCTATGGCATCGTGAAGCACCTTTATTTTTAAGAGTGTAGGCTGTAAGTCTAACACTCACAACCTTATATTCAAATACATTAAATTCAATATGGCGTCGATAGGCCTGTCGCAATAATCAATATATCGACTTATCGCGCAATATATGTACATGATCGCAATAACTTTTGGTGATGCAATATATCGCCCATTATATTTACATAAAAATTAATGTCACCATGTTTTGTACATTCCACTTGCGGCAGTGTCTTTTGCAGCTTCTCGTACATAACGTTTAGTCATGAGGTGCTAGTTCAAATTTTAAAAAACTTCTACAAAAAAAGTTTCATCTGCAGATATGGCCTTGTTTAGGGATCTGTGCCTTTGTGCATACGAACATCTGACTGCTGAGTAGTGACTGTGTTTTTCAGCAATAGTGTGCACCCTTAATTTACAGAGAAAAGAAGGTCCGGGAAAAATCTGTAGATGGAAAAATCTGCATACAAGTTCTTTGTGCATTTTTCTTTTTTTTCTACTTGTTACTTTGCACTTTTTGTTAGAAAATGTTTATTTACTATTTATTCAGGTTTTTTAAGGTATCTAATATTTTGATACTTAATTTCCATGATCTAAATATTCTTAAAAATGTAAAGTTTGTTGTCATTTGGAAGTGTGTAGGCCTTCTTGCATTATTATGATGATATATTCTGTGGCATAAAATGGCCTTTAAAATGACAATAATATCGCTTATCGCAATTATTTCTGGCGCAATATATATCGCACAACAAAAAGTTGTTATCGTGACAGGCCTAGGCGTCGACCCTAAGGTCTATGCCATGGTTACAGTTAACAAATCAATAATTTTTGCCATTGAATTCTGTGGAAATCTGTCATTCAAACTGGAAAACTGGAATAGATACTACTAACTAGCAACAAAATATTTACTGGTACTAAATTAATAGTAAAACTGAAAACTGGTTTGTTGGGAAAAAAAAAGGTGTTCCCTATTGCACTACTTTCTATTAAATAAAAATAAGTACTAGTGACATCAAAATATATAGTTGTATTTAGTTAGTTTTGAATATTGACATGGCTTGCCATAGGAGTTATTTCAGGGGGGAGGTGGTAGAAGCTGATAGATGGGGGAAGGGTGCTTTACAGCTTCTTAACCGGACATTATATTATACGGTTCAGGTCTAATAGTAAAGTGGGGGAAGGGTCTTCAAAGGTAAATTCATCAAAATACAGAACCTTTTTATATTTAGCAATCTATAAACCATGCTATGAATGAATGCGTTGCCTCTCGTAATGCTGCATGATTAAATGACCCAGGTTCATTAGACTGATCCCCAAACTGGTTGTTCCTGTATTTTTGTTTAAACTCCTAGATTTGACAGCTTTTCGACTATGTAGCTGCCGTTGTAGTTATCACTCCCCTTTTTTCTGTGCAGTTGTATGCCTGTCTCACCATTCGTCCTTGCACAAGCTCAACCTGTTGAAAAGTTCAAGAATGTCAAACTAACTGCTTCGGGAACTACCTCTGTCAAACTTCTCGTTGTGTTGCTTGCTGCTTGCTGCTTCTAGCTGATAAACAAAAGGAATGATCACAGACTCATGCTGCAGAATATGGGGCAGGGCTGATAACAGACTGGGCGTCTGCATGGGGGACTGATGCATATGCCTCAAACTCTGACATAGATTACAATAAAAGCCTGTCTCACAATGCTTTTCTGGGTTTGATACACCAATTGGTTCAAAATGGCTCATCTTATGTTAACAGATCAGATAAGGCCTTGTCCTATTGCTTTCCCTGATTCCAAACTTTTTATTTTTGTCTAGAATTAAAATATGTTCCAAACATCTTCTTTAATGTCTTTCCTGGAAACAAAAATTGTGTCTAGTGAAGCTCCATATGGCATTGTGAACAACTTCCAGTTTCCCTTGTTCAGTTTTTCACACCAGTCATATCTCCTGCTCTGAAGAGTTTCACTCTTGTTCTCTGCCCCTTTTTTAAGTTTGACATGAATGACACACCTGAAGTTCACATTTTCGTTCTCAGACCTTTGAACCTTTACTGTTAAAACTAAACTTGTGATTTAAATATAATGAATTCTGCTGAAACTGATAGTTCCCCTGAGCCGGTTTCTTCAAAATGACAAAGTCATCTGAAATAATTTATCTATATTTCCTTTGCAAATGCGCATTTCTGGTCTCATTGTGAATGGTTTATCAATGTTGCATGTTATTCCAAAGAACCAAAAAAAGTTTATCTTCATAATCATTAATGTAAAGAACTTTCCACTTTCCACAGCTAAAATACCTGGAAGCTGCTGACACTGGATGCCTTGCACATTGAACAAGTTAAAAATGGCTGCACCTGTTCTAATGTTAAAAATAACATGGATACCATTTTTACAGTTGAATACCTAAATGTGTTCGTAAAATGAATGCCAAACTAAAAACTTTTAGCTAATAATGAATGATACTGTGGTCAGTAACTTAAATTTCAAATTTGGCTAGTCAAATGATCTCGAAGTTAATGTTCTGATTTAGACTAATCATTTGCTGCAGGAAAACAGACCTTCTGATTTGTTGCTTAAATGGCAATTGACTGACAGTTGAGACTATACATTTTCCCAGATCATATTTTCCTATCGTAGGTTTGGTTAACGTATAGTTTTGTTAACAATAGTTGCAGACTACATGCAGTAGTAATTGATGTCAGCATTGTTTCGGTAATCTCCAGTGAAGGACAATAAAGACTAGAGAACTATACAACAGTGCCAAACTTTGAGGATTTAAAAGGTCATGAGGATCACTAGGTCTCTGGTTCACTCCAAATATCATGTGTCTGAGATCAAATGATCAGCCATTGGTCTCTGATCACTACGTTGAAGAACACATGTGTCCTGGTGACGCACTCCCTTCCCCCCTCATCACAGATTCCCTCGGGTAATTTTACCTCATTTCATTCTCTTAATTTACCTATTTCACCATGTGGGGCCTCCAGTAACCAGGTGTTGCATCAGCAAGGTGGGTGATGGGCCTCAAGCTGTTTAACTCAGATCGCTCTGCATGGACCCGTCTGGCCAAGTTCTGCATTTCAAATTTCGTCCCCTTATGCCTTTTTCTTCTGGACTTCCCCCTTTCTCCTTTACCTGTGACTCCTTTTCATTTTGACATCAGAATTCAACACTGACATAGAATGACCTTTCTTGCGCTTACATTTTGTGAGTAGGATGTGTGTTTTTTCACATTTGGGAGTGGCACAGTTTGCAGGTCATTCTTCTCTCGTGTGTCTGTAGGCGTTCGGAAACCTGTTCTTTCCAGGCAGATTGTGATTGTTAAAAGACATCTCAGATGATGATTACTTGGAAAGTTACACAATAACACATCTTAAGACCCTCATTCCCCACCTCCAACCAGTGAAAAACTCACAGCTAGGCCATTTAGTGCAGGAGAAAAGGGGGGAGGTCTGACCTAATTTGCAATATGCTTAAAAGAATGAGCCTGTAAATATCTAACAAGAAATGAAGTGTATATTGGAAATGCCAAAGAGCCTCATTTAATAGGCAGAGATTAGTCATTTTGTCATCAGTTGAACTTAGTCATGTTAAATATTAGGGCTGCAAAAAACGATTATTTTGATAATCGATTAATCTAATGATTATTAGTATGATTAATCGACTAATCATCTATTATTTCACTGATCAATCAGTAGACTTTGATTATTCAGCTTTTGCAATTAGTTAAAATATTGAGTTATACATATTCTAACAAATAAATAAAAGTAATTATTTCAGCTTTTGAAAATCATATTATGTAATTGCAATTAATTTATACAAATATATGTATTTGGCACAAAATGAGATGACAGACAGATAAACTCTCATTCACCGTTTAGTTAACCATATGAAAAAGTCACTGAATGACATTATTCTGCCTGACATCTCCTTTTGTAAGTCATATGGATATGAAACAAATAAAGGTAAGTGATGAGACGCTTTATTTTTGGATAAACTATTTTATTCAAGCACAACTTTCACAACATAATCTCTCTTAATATACCTTATAGGGTTATGATAATCAAAACAGTCCTGAGCTAGATCAAGTTTCTCTGCAAACCAAACTATCACCTTAATTAATATTGTTTTCCCACTCATAAAAATATTTTATCATTAGCTAGCTCCACACTGGAGAGCTGCTTTATAACAGAACATCAGGTTGTATTTCTAACTAAAAGCGACACTGACTCTGGTTTTTCATGTTTAATACTGTAAAGCTGCCTGATTTAAGGCTATTGCATAAAGTACTAATGTTATATAAATGAACGTGACATGACTTCACTGGAGTACCGAACTGCAGAGCTCGTGCAACATCCACATCGCTGTAATCGGATGCGTTTTAAACTGCTGCTCTCACGACGCGGTCAGTTTTTGTTGTGTTTATTTCGTTATTGAGAGGAAAGCGCGCAGCATATGTTTACATAATCATCCAAACGCCACTCTTCAGGTTCGGTTCTGCTGCTTTTGCTCTGAAGCGCTGTCTTCTCTTGAATTGCATTAGGAGAGCTGAATTACAGTCTTGCACTACAGTGTCACACTGGTCAAACCGCGTTATTGCAGGCTCTTACATTAGGTCATATGAGATCAAACGACTACACGACAACAAAAATATTTGTCGACAATTTTTTTTTGTCGACGTTGTCGATAATGTCAACTAGTCGTTTCAGCCCTATTAAATATCCAAGACTTTTATGGTACACACTGAAAACCATTTGAGACCTCTGAATGAAAGCATCCTATTCAAATTTCACAACTAGTGTTTTCCATAGAAATTGACTCATGAGGATTTTTTCGATAGGTGTATTTTGTGTGAAGACTCAACATTGTATTTCCCTCAAAGCCTTGTTTTCATTTGCACCAAATGACACTGCCGTTCAAATGTTTGAAAGGAATTAATACTTGTATTCAACATTTGTTTCTTGACATGTCTTGAAATGTTTCTTGAGCACCAAATTGGCATATTAGAATTATTTCTGAAAAATCATGTGACACTGAAGACTGGAGTAACGGCTGCTGAAAGTTTAGCTTTGCTATCACAGGAATAAGTTGCATTTTAATAAATATTAAAATAGAAAAGTTATTCTAAATTGTAATATTTAACAAATGACTGTTTTTGCTGTATTTTTCATCAAATAAATACAGCTTTGGTGAGCGTAAAAAAATTACCAACCCACAAATGTTTGAGCAGTAGTGTAAATATGCTGTATATGAATAAAGAACAATAAGTAGGGTTTTTTTTAAATGATGAAACGTCCTCTAGAAGTTACTGGAAATGATCAGGTTTCGTGTAACTCTTGTTGAAATAGCTATTAGTGAAACATTGCCCGCTATGTGAGCATTGTGCCATGGCAGTGCTGAGTATTTCATAGGGTTTCACCATGATCTCTGTAGTCACTTGATCCCAGACTCTTGTCTCTCTCTTTTTATTCTTGAGTGAGAAGAGAAATGGTGCATGTCTTTTTGAATGTCTTTTCTGGTTATTTAAGTCGTATTTTAACAATAATGAGTGCGGTGTAAGAGACATCAGCCAGTATTGTTTTTATGATTTCATACTGATAACTGATAATATTTTGTGTCTGATAGCAAAAGCTGATATTAAGAACAAGTGTCTAATGCTTTTTTATTTGATACTGCGATAACTAAAAATAATCATTATGAATTTTTCAATCATAATAATAAGTTATGTATCTTAACCTGTTGCAAAGATTGCGTACAGCTGCTGATTGTTGCTGTGTACGCTTGTCACAATTTTTTATTTAATCTCGACAAAAATTGACATTTATGCATTTGGCATTTTTATCCAAAGTATTCAAGGTTACCCACACATACAATGTACAGGAATATTTGATTTATTAAATTCTGCATGCATACCATATATACGTACTTTTTGCCTAAACATGGGTGTTTTTGCTAACCTGTACAGCCACTGCTGTGTGTGATGTTAGCTTACTCTGTGGATTTACATATTTTTAGGAAACTCCTGAGCCATTTTCTGATGTAAATATGTTTATTAGCAAACTGGTGTAGTTATTAGTAGTTAAAGTTTGGATTTCAGTAGGTGAAGCTGCTCCCAGATCAGTGCTTTAGAAGTGAATGATTCAGCTTCCACCCCATATGCTTTGAGCCAGCATTTCTCACTTCTCATTTCCCACCTACACAGGAAATAGGCAGAACCAACCACAAATTCTTACAGACATGAGATGCTGCTGTTCTGAGAAACCAAACCACACAAAGGCCCCCTTCTCACACCCAGGTGGGTGTGTGTTCATCTGCTGTGCTAAAGCATGGTAACAGCTGACGCTAACACAGATTTGATGGCAATTCAACAACGTTCCCTCAGAGTCTTGAGGGAGTCCACAAGCCTCTAATTTAAACATCTAGTGGTGGCTCCAAAACAGCTCTTAGCTTAAACTTATTGTTTTTTTAACCTTTTTGGCAAGGAACCCAAATTATGTTTTCCTGTAAGGGATAATCTTTCATATAATATCATATAAATTCTAATTTCATATAATATAAATTCAGCTATAACAGCAAGATTCAGTTGTACTATATAAAAATTAAAAAAGAATTGTGAACCTAAGTAATGGACTTATGTTGTCATTGCGTCAATGCAGAAATTATAAAATATTTTAAATTTTAATTTATAATTTGTTTAAAAAGCTGAATAAAAGGGTAATTGCTACAATCAGTAAATGTTCCCTTATTTCAGAATTTTTTTGGCAGACCTCACATATGTGTTTGCTTCTCTAATAAAGGTTGCATAATATAAAACAAATAAGGGAGACAAGGTGGAAAGAGTCATTAGAAAAGGTGGGGGGAAACCGAAAAAACGGAAAGATTATGCTCCTCCTCTCCCCCAACCACCTGTTCAGTGGCTCCAGATGTCAGTGACAGGTGTAGACGTCATTCAGGTCAGGACAATGCAAGCATTTTTGCAGACGCTTGCGCACACAGGATGAGTGAACTGTTCTCAGCACATGCCCTGTGCCTGTTACAGAAGTATCCAGTCTTGAGTAAATTGCAGTCCTGAATGCCACTGGAAATCAAACAGGCACATGTGGGTGCAGATTTCCATGTCAGTTGGCTTTTTAAACCAGTTTTTTGTGGAGTTGGGTTGCTGAAACCAGCCCATCTGCCCACTGTGGAATGCTAAAGATTTCAGAAATGTGTAAACGTTGAGGTCATGCCCTCCTTAAAGGTTTTAATGGTAAAAGGGTTGAATATTAATACAGATGTCAGGCTCAAAGACAATTTGAATCCCATTGCACTAACCAGAAGATTACACTGTCAGGTTCTGTGTTTTTTAGACCCTGTTTAAATGTGATTTGATATCCATTTTGCAGTGATTTAGTGCCCGTACACACAGAGACGCATTTAGTTGTATACGTTAAAATTTTGTATCGTATCAGCGTTTTGTCCAGACGGATTCTGCGTTTTGGGAGCCTGAAACTGCAATTTTTTGAAACTGGTGGATAGATATGAAAATGACACCCTTGCGTTTTCATGTGTACAGCCAATCCATATATTTTGTGAAACGCGCCGATGTCGTCACCCCATGAATAACAGCAACAATGGCGGATGGTTGTGTTGGGTTTGTATATTGCGCGCAAGGTTTATGCGCATGCTCCAAGTCCTCTTCTCTGTTTTTAATGTTTCTCTGTGGCAGAATTACAGCGCCACATACTGGTCTGGCATGTATACTACATCGTTTTAAGTCAGTTTCAGTGGTTTTGTGTGTACGAGATATTTCTGAGATGGCGACGTGTTCATGGAATTTTTTTTTTAGAATGAGGAAGAAGAAAAAAAGATCTGATAGGGAAGGCTCTGGCTTCGTGTGGATGTGGCCTTAATCATACAAGGACAGTGTTAAATGCTCAGATTCTTTGTGACCTGATCAATCAAGTTAAAGCTAGTTGAAAACGTGATCACTTCCTGCTTATAATGTAAACTCTAATGCGTCCTGAGGTGTCTAGACAGTGGGCTGCCTACTCGCCTGTCAATTAAATTTAAAGTCGACATGAAATTGAAATTCTTAACACGTTATTGATCTTGTTGTAAGCAAAAAGAAACATGTGCATGGATGATACTTGCGCTTTTTTTTCCAGTCATTTAGATTGTTTAAACCCCACACCTTTCTTACAATCGACTAATATGAGTAGTTGTTGAGGTGAACATCTCAAGGAAAGAAGGGCCAGAACTTGTTTTTCTTTTTTAGGACAGAGACTGATTTAAAGTCACCGTGTATATTCAGGCACTTTAGGAAAGAGGAGTAATCAGGGCCGGAGTGGGACTCATTTTCAGATCATTTTCAGCCCTGGAGTTTCATGCCCACTTTTTTTTTTTTTTGGTACTGACCTTTTTTAGTGCCACCTTTTGCGCTTTCTATTATGCATTTTCTTTGATCTATTATTTTTTGCTCGCATATCTCCAACAACTGATGTGTTTTTGTTTTTTGAGCAAGGTGCCGCTGTCGGGAATCAAAAGATAATTACGTCATCATTAGGGTTGCCAATTAACTTCAGAAATGGAAAATAAGGGACAATTGTGATTCTTTCTTTTATTCTTTAAGAAAATAGTGTTTATTCTTCTATTCTTGTAGAAAATAAGTGTTTATTCTTTAAGAAAATAAGGGACAGAATAAGGGACGTCTGCATGCAGGTAAAAAGTTCTCAGAAATAATCACAATCGTTTTGCTTAACGTATTTGTGTACAATTATTCTAAAAATAATTTTAATGTCATACAAAAAATGTCATCGGCCTGAGTAAATTGTACCAATATAGAATTGTGACTTCACAAATCACAAGTGTATAATTTAGGAGGTGAAAATACTGTGAAATTACAAATGGCATGAAATTTGAAAGCTAACAACTGATGGTCTATGAAACATCAGTCAATAAAGCATTTTAAACAATGGCACTTAAAGTTTTGAACTAAAATATCATTACAATCATATAGCCTTTGAATGAATGAAAGTGCATATTTTTAAATTAAAGAAAACTTAGAGTATGGGCTGCTTCTGGTGCTTGGATTTGTACTTCAATAATGAGGTCCACGGTTAAGAATACGCTAGTTATTTTTTTTTTATGTATTTTTTTTTCTCTCTATTTAACAGCATTAACTTATAATGAAAGACGTCTTCCCTTGGGTAGATTGAATGTTTTCCTGCCTTGCTGGATGTTAGGCTCATGATCAATAAGTTGTTTGCATTGGCCCAAACCGATTTGGCAAAATCAAAACTCGGACGGTGAAGGGAATTGCGGTTAGCGCAAGTCCTGCTCGTTGTGAAGCGGGACAAAAATATAGACCGGCCCACCGGGAATCCTCCCGGTGCTCCCGATTAGCCAATCCAGGCCTGGGAGTAATTGTTCTTGAACAATGCAATACAGAATACACTTTCACTCAAGTGTGTCTCGCTGTATGAGCTTTTCAACACTGAATTTTCCTATTTGAACAAATGTGGTTTATCTGAAAAATCGTGCAACGTTCATAGAAACCAAGAACACAATGCTAAACTTAGAGCTATGTTCATTCAAATAGTTTGGTGTAACTGCATCTTCTACAGGCAGTTTAAGGCAGACATAATTAACATTATCTTGTCTTTCTGTCCCAGGCCAAAAGGAGACTAGATCTGGAAGAGCCACTTTACCTCCCAGAATTCCGCACACCAAATGGGAAAGGAAACTCTGCGTGTGTAAGGGCACCAAGCCCCAAAAGTGAGTACAACAAATGTCAACGCAATCACTGTTCGAGAAAACTGGACCTTTTGTTTAAGACCACCGTTTCCATATGATGAGTGAGGGGTGGAAGTTCATACCTGTTTTAGGGCATCTGATAATGGTTTGAAAATCAAACACACCTGTCCAAGCATCTCTTGCTCTTCTGGTAGGAACTGCAGCTGGTAATATTCAAACTATTATTAAAAGAATGCCTCTGTTGTATCTTTCTTTCTCTCTATCTCTCTCTAGCTCCCAAGTCTCCAGGGGAGCGCACCCGTTATGACACTTCCCTTGGCCTGCTGACTAAAAAATTTGTGGGCTTGCTGAGCGAGTCGGCTGATGGGGTTCTGGATCTCAACTGGGCCACAGAAGTTCTGGAGGTTCAGAAGAGACGCATCTATGACATCACAAATGTTTTAGAGGGTGTGCAACTCATCCGCAAGAAATCCAAAAACAACATCCAGTGGCTGTGAGTTTGTTAGATTGGATGTTCGGTAAACCAGAGTGCTAAATGCTCATTTTTGAGTCGACTCTGAAATGCATGACATGAAAATGCTGTTGTAGTCCATTCTAAATGCTCCCCTTTTCATGTTTGACAACTTCTTAACTTGTGGTTTTCCCACTCATCAAACTGAATGAATGGAGCTTCGGTTTGACTTATTTATATAGTATTTATATATAGCAGTATGTATGTGTATATATATATATATATATATATATATATATATATATATTAGGGATGTGCG
>NW_015505183.1:1940040-1944386 GCF_001515645.1 Sinocyclocheilus grahami
ATATATTTACATAGTCTGATATAAAAATGTATTGACATATAAAGGAAATAAATATATGTAACTGTTTCCGATAAAAAATATATTTACATATGTTTATATGTGAAAAATGTTAAAAAGTGACCAAAATCAAATATTTAAATATATTTCGAAATATACTTATATATATTGTATAAAATATATTTTCTTCTATTTAAATTTAAGATATTTAGATATATGAAAATGTATTTATTATTAATATATTTCAATCAATGTGACTTCTGTATGGGCTGAATACTTTCATTCATATTTAGCTGTATATCCTATGTTTTTATTAATAATTTGGGTGTATTTTACTGTTCATATTTGTGCGTTTTTCGTTCATTTCGAGTCTGTGTTCATCATTCACAGCTGTTGAAACAGCCATTAAATTAGTTTGGGCATAAATTAGGTTAAACCACTGCATGTCCGCCCATAGAAAATAAATCATTATAAAAAATTACCAGCACACAACTACTGATCCGCGGCGTCGCAGTTACTTACTGGCAAATACCAAATCATGCACTATTTTTTTTATTTTCTTTTTATTAGATTTTCAAAAGAACACACACACACAAAAAATAAACCAGAGCTGAACAAAACAGAGATAAGAAACAAAAACATATAAGATGAATACTTGCATGACATAGTAATACCCTAGATATGAGTAGCCTATATTACAGTTCTAAGGAGATACAAATAGATTCTTCAACTCTCTGCCAGGCCTGTACCGTTCTTGGTAACAAAACCATCATTAAACGTCATTTAACACATACTAATATGTACTTATTTACACGTAAGCACAATCATTTTACTGTAAGACGTAACCTGCTAAAGTCATCAGAGTTTAGGGATATATGAGGTCTGGCAGCAGTGTTTCCTTCAGAGGAATCACAGAAACTGCTGGTGTGCTGCGGCTGAAGTCACTTCAGTCCTGAGCGCACGGCAGAAGATCTTTATAGCTTTATATAGCATTTAATGGAGCACTGAAGGTCTGTTTGGGTTCGATTAGATCTTAGCTCCAGTTCAGATCCTTCACTGGAGACAGTTTTCATCCAAATCTCTTCAAACTATAAGCAGAAGAAGAATGTGTTCTTTGAGAAAACCAAACACTTAATTATCTTGAGTTTACTAAGCAGATTTAAATTGATTTTTTTTATTGTTTCATATACATGCATTGAAAATGTCCTCTCCTGGTTGAACATATTTTTTTTTTATGTATTTTTTTTTCTCTCTATTTAACAGCATTAACTTATAATGAAAGACGTCTTCCCTTGGGTAGATTGAATGTTTTCCTGCCTTGCTGGATGTTAGGCTCATGATCAATAAGTTGTTTGCATTGGCCCAAACCGATTTGGCAAAATCAAAACTCGGACGGTGAAGGGAATTGCGGTTAGCGCAAGTCCTGCTCGTTGTGAAGCGGGACAAAAATATAGACCGGCCCACCGGGAATCCTCCCGGTGCTCCCGATTAGCCAATCCAGGCCTGGGAGTAATTGTTCTTGAACAATGCAATACAGAATACACTTTCACTCAAGTGTGTCTCGCTGTATGAGCTTTTCAACACTGAATTTTCCTATTTGAACAAATGTGGTTTATCTGAAAAATCGTGCAACGTTCATAGAAACCAAGAACACAATGCTAAACTTAGAGCTATGTTCATTCAAATAGTTTGGTGTAACTGCATCTTCTACAGGCAGTTTAAGGCAGACATAATTAACATTATCTTGTCTTTCTGTCCCAGGCCAAAAGGAGACTAGATCTGGAAGAGCCACTTTACCTCCCAGAATTCCGCACACCAAATGGGAAAGGAAACTCTGCGTGTGTAAGGGCACCAAGCCCCAAAAGTGAGTACAACAAATGTCAACGCAATCACTGTTCGAGAAAACTGGACCTTTTGTTTAAGACCACCGTTTCCATATGATGAGTGAGGGGTGGAAGTTCATACCTGTTTTAGGGCATCTGATAATGGTTTGAAAATCAAACACACCTGTCCAAGCATCTCTTGCTCTTCTGGTAGGAACTGCAGCTGGTAATATTCAAACTATTATTAAAAGAATGCCTCTGTTGTATCTTTCTTTCTCTCTATCTCTCTCTAGCTCCCAAGTCTCCAGGGGAGCGCACCCGTTATGACACTTCCCTTGGCCTGCTGACTAAAAAATTTGTGGGCTTGCTGAGCGAGTCGGCTGATGGGGTTCTGGATCTCAACTGGGCCACAGAAGTTCTGGAGGTTCAGAAGAGACGCATCTATGACATCACAAATGTTTTAGAGGGTGTGCAACTCATCCGCAAGAAATCCAAAAACAACATCCAGTGGCTGTGAGTTTGTTAGATTGGATGTTCGGTAAACCAGAGTGCTAAATGCTCATTTTTGAGTCGACTCTGAAATGCATGACATGAAAATGCTGTTGTAGTCCATTCTAAATGCTCCCCTTTTCATGTTTGACAACTTCTTAACTTGTGGTTTTCCCACTCATCAAACTGAATGAATGGAGCTTCGGTTTGACTTATTTATATAGTATTTATATATAGCAGTATGTATGTGTATATATATATATATATATATATATATATATATATATATAGCCATCTTGGTCCTGCAAGATTCATTAGAACATGACTGATGAACACCATATTGGTCACTCACCCTCAAACTGTATGCCACAACGTCCTGCTTCATCAAGTTCTTCAAAATAAAATGACAACACAATAACATGAGAATTGCAGAAACTGGTGATAAGTAGGGATGTGCGTGACGACTAATTTGACTGTCGTTTAAATGAAAGTTTTGTATCCGACTAGTCGACTAGTCTAAAAGAAACCCCCAAAAAAGAAAAAAACCTCTGTGCCTGCGTGTAGCATATATAATAGCCTATATTTGAAATACTTAATCTATGAATCACACTGTCAAATCCCTCAATGAATTCCGCTTGCCGCACACTTGCCTCGCGTTATCATCATTTCATTTTAGGTGGTCGTTAAAAAGAAGAAAAAAAAAAGAGTATAGGCTACACTCACTGTCGGCCAAAGCATAGCTTATTTATTAAAATCAGCTGGGGAAATGCAGAACAATGGAAAATCAATCAGTAGCCTGACAGAATTCTTCATCTTCATATAACGTTAGCCAACATATTAAAACACAAGTCAAAAACAATAGGAAGGTTTATCAAAAGATAGCATTAAAACGGCTTTTAAAAATGTACTTCGTGTAGGCTATATCGTCTAAAAACAAAATGCAACAATGCCCATTTTACTTACTCAGACCATGCGTTATTTGTTCTGTGAAATTATCAGCATGGTCTGGTGAAAGATGGGACCTGAGGCGATTAACAATACAATTCCTGCTCTTGGAAAAATGCGCTCGGCAGGAACTGAAGTCGCCGGCACGCAGAGATAACGAAAAGCAAGCCGATAGAGTTTCAGAAAGCGCCTGGACATCCCGCACCACCACCGAAGTGGGTGTTCGTTAGAGGAATAGATGGCGCGAACGGGATCGCATGTTGTAGTGAATGACGTGATTGACATTTGCCTGCTTTGGCCAGCCTCTAAGCCAGTGGTTCTCAACCCGCGGCCCGTCACGAATTCAAATGCGGCCCACCATGCTGAACACAATTTTTAAAAAATACTTTCAGTTTTACAATTAATTTTAGTTTTTACATTAATTTAAAAATGTACTAAATAAATATAAGCTATAGCCTAATGTTTTTATGTAAAATAATTTTGTTTTTCATATATTATTTTCAGACATTAGCAGTACCCACATAGCCTAATTAACGTTACGCATTTAAAGTAATGACCAAGTGGCCAGCGGCAGACAGTGAGCATATGCTTGATCAATTTAGCCTTCTCAAATCATCATGACTTGACTAAAATAAAATCTATTGATATAAAACAGTTCAAGCATATAACAATGTTTAGACGTTAAACCTAGATAAATGTGCGCTATATCCAATAGTTTGCGCAGAGAGTGGAAGCTGAAGCGCGCTTTGCAGGACATAGAGCGATCACTTGCATTTTTTTTCAGTGGATACACCGTCATTTTTGCTCATAAAGGTAAGAGTAATACATCATTCGTAGCTGTAAAGGGTCTACTTTTATTTGTGTGCACTCACAATATCAACAAAACGTTGTGCTTTAATAAAATAAAGAAATCAAACATGATGCGCTTTCTGCCGTCTCTTCTTCAACAGGAGCGCTTCACAAAAATGAACCGAATCTCAGGGAATACATGCCTCACAGACATGATAAATATATCTATAGAAAGCTTTAAATTACTACTTAACGAAATAAAACAAATCAAAAACAAAAACTCTTTCATTATGATCATAATCC
>NW_015505183.1:1955000-1980752 GCF_001515645.1 Sinocyclocheilus grahami
ATGAACCGAAACTCAGCGAATACATGCCTCACAGACATGATAAATATATCTATAGAAAGCTTTAAATTACTACTTAACGAAATAAAACAAATCAAAAACAAAAACTCTTTCATTATGATCATAATCCTTAAAGATGCACTACTCTCTAAAGGCAATGAAGAGATGGCGAGTTAGGATCGACAACTTCATCCTTGCGACACCGACTTAGAAAACACTAGTTTATTAGTAAATAACTAAAATATCTCCTTACTGTTTCCCCCTGACGCATTTATGGTAATTACTTTTGCCGATGCTTTGCGGAAAACTTAAGCTTATTGCGTGCATTTGAACGCAGAACTGTTCAGCTGTGCTGACGGCACGCACCATACATGCTGCTGCTGCGGGACACTAAACACCGTCGAGCCGCTCTTGACAGTCTCGGTAGCACGGTCTCGTGTTGTTTCCACCAGCACGGCAATCTTTTTTTATCACTAATTTATTGCTGTCTATAATATAAAAATAAGGAGAAGCCTAAAACAGGCCCGAGGCCCTGCCCGTGTCTGAACTATGACGTGAAAATTGTCCCGAAGCCCAGCCCGAGGGGCGTAAAAAAAGGGCTGAAATGCAGGGCTCTATCTCTCATCTAGCACACAGAAAACGATTTGACTGAAAATTTATCAGAAGAGATGAAAGAAAGATAGTGGTCATCTACGCAATTTGGAAAAAGAGGCGGCTTTTCTGCATTAGGTATGTTTTTTACTATTTGTACAGCAGTTATTGTTCATTCTAAATATTTTTTTTTAATGTAGAATATGTGTTACATAAATACATGAAATGTAGAACATAAAAAAAAGTGCTCGTGGCTCATCTGCCAGTGGGTGCCCCCCCACGCATAAAAGTGAAACTCCTTTCAAGCCGAATTTCACAAAATTGGGTGTTATTTATGGGGAGTAGAATTATTTATTTATTTCAATGAATGTAATCGATTAGATATCATAATATTTAGGCTATAATATTATAAATCAGGTTGGTTTGTATTGCTGACGTAATATGTAAATAATATGCGTGCGGCCCGGTGGAAAAAAAGGTTGAGAACCACTGCTCTAAGCTAATGCCTACGTGCCTGTATTGAATATGATTACGCATCGCTCCAGTAGAGTTATTGTAAGACAATTTTACATTACACAGTTTACACAACTTTTCCGTTTCCTTCTAATTCAAAATAATCCCACACCTTCTTTCGCGTGGTCATTTTTGAACTCGTCGCAACTGACACGAAGAAAACGCATGCGAGGTCTGAGGTAAAAATGTAGTTTCTGCCCAGATAAACTTTTAAAAATAATGTATTATTTTTCAAACGTTTTATTTTAACTTGTTATTTAAAATGTTTTAAATGCAATGTAAAAATTACGGTAATTTGAATGATAAAATCATGTTTTTTTGGGGGGGGGTTTTCTGTCGTGTAATTGACTATTGTTTTCGGTGTCGACTAGTAGGAGCTGTACCGTTTAGTCGATTAGTCGACTAGACCTGCACATCCCTAATATATATGCACACATATACATTCTTACTATGTGATATTAATTATGATGTTTTCAAATAGTATGTTCCCTATATGTTCCCTGTGCTTTAGGGTCAGTGGTGTGTTTGAGAGCTCATCCAGCAATTCAGAAAAGACCAGCGCTCTCAAGAAAGAGCTTTCTGAGCTGAACAGGCAGGAGAAAGCTCTGGACGACCTCATTCAGTCCAGCTCAACACGGCTACGTGAACTGACAGAGAACAAGGACAACCAAAGATATCCTTTTTTTTGTGTCTGCATGTTTGTACTCTGAAGAACTAAGGAGTGGTTTGTCTCCTTCACTTTTGTGAGCTTGCTCAGGCATGCTGTTTTAACCGCTTGTGTCCCTGCAGCCAAACACTCACATGGCATATCAATAGATGTATCACATTACATCCATTTTACAGTTATCTTAATTATGAGTCTTTCATTTCAAATGCAATAAAGTTACCATGTATTTGAACTCTCAGTAATTTTAAATACTGTATTCGATGCCAAAACTGTTTGTCCTTAATTGAAGCTCACATTAGGATATGTGACCTATCAGGACATTCGTACCATAAGCAGCTTGAAAGATCAAACTGTGATTGCTGTGAAAGCACCATCTGAAACCAAACTGGAAGTTCCAGAAGCACCTGAGGTCAGTATTTGTCTTAGTTCTAACATTGCTGAAAAGACCTGCATGAATCCTGGTGTTGATCAAGCTTGTGGACCATGCTAATCCAAACTGATCAACTAGCATTGCTTTTCTGGAGCTAGTTGACCAAGGAAATCTTGCTAGTTAAGAATCCTGGTGGGACACAAGCATGCAATACAACATATGCTGCTCTTTTCAGCCTTTATTCAATTAAACATTAAAAGTCTTACAATAAGATTTAATGTTTAAGAATTTTGAGCTGCAAAATATGTATATGTATAATTTTTTTTGTCTTGTCTTTCCTCCTACTTTCATTTGCTGTCCTGTAATTATTAAAAGCCACTTTGAATTTTTTTTATTTTTTTTAATCTTTTGTCTCTTTCACATTAGGGATGTGAAATTGTAATTTATGACTCAATTGATATTATACAAAACATGGTTATTACTGTCTGCTGGTAAATTTCACATCTTTTTTTTTTTTCATTAGGGCTTGCTGCAGATTTACTTGAAAAGCAAGAATGGCCCAATTGAGGTGTACTTGTGTCCTGAAGAATGTTTGGAGGATGCTAGTCCCGTCAAGAATGCCACACCCAGAAAAGATTACCCACAAACCCCCAGCACCACCACACCCTCTGTCTTCCCACCTGCCAAACCCCAGCCAGTCGAAGGTGAGACAATTGCCAGGAGCTTACTACTACTTACCACTTTCAAAGCAAGATTCAGCTGAATAAGTGCTAGTGGTAACATTGTGTGCGAGAGAATAGAGCTGTGTGTCCCAAACTCTGCAACAAGTTTTATCTTTGTTATGATTACCAAAGCCATCTATTCATTATCAAATGACAGACTAACAGTATCTATTATTTTTTTTTGTACAGGTTTGCTATCAAAGCCTCAGCCATCGATGACTGGCACCAGTGGCAGCAACTCCCTGCTCGATGTGGAGGGGATCCTGGATCTTCCTCCCAGCCTTCTCCAGATCACCGAAGACCAGCTGCCTGGGATGGCATTCACATCCGACCCATCTGGGCCTTTTGTTAACTTTTCTCCTCGGCTCAGCCACGAAGACTACCTCTGGGGTCTGGAGGATGGAGAAGGTGTATCTGACTTCTTTGACACATACGATCTGGGAGATCTGCTTAAAACATGAGTTATCCAGTGTGACGAAACAGTGATTGATGATTGGGAGAGTTCAATTGTAATTAGTTTAATTCAGACATAGATCCTCTGAAGTTTTACAACACTCCTTCACATAATGACAGATTGAAGTTTGTATAAAATGCACTACTGAATTGGCTTAATCAGTTCTGTTCCTGATAAAGACAGTAGATTTGGGATGAGACCCGTGTCTTAATGTTTTAACTACTTTAGTGATTAGAATCGGACAATATTTAGTCAACAAGCGCCCTCTAGAGGAGATCCATGTGTTAGGTTTTGTATACTATGAAGCCATACTTTTTATTTCAGTCAGTCATATTACCTAAAGTAAGGTATTTTTGCTTAGTTGAGATATTTTTGACAAAACAAAAAATGAATTTTCAAGTGACTTTAATTATTTCAATTTTAAGTTAAATGTTTGCCAATTGGCAATGTTTTTGGTCATTATTACTTGAATATTGATGATAAAATCAGGCCTATGTATTTGCCTTTTTTAGATATGAGATAGAGTTGACTGTTTATTAGTAATTCTTGGATGAGATGTATGGAACTCAGGTCATTTTAAAGCTTTTCTAGAGCTTTAATTATTGTAGTACCACCAAACATTGCCAGTAGAGGGCTGTGTGACCATTTTTAGCTGTAGGCAAACAAAGGTAGAGAATGTGAATTTTTATAGAGTAAAGATTTGAGAGCGTGTATGGGAGGCATCTTCATAACCAGACTCAACTGAACCAAAAATCAGTCATTCAGATCCTTTCAGTCTGGAAAAAAAGTGCTCAGGTTTTAAGAAATAGGTGCTTGTCTGTTCATTCTACCTCCATCTTTTAGTTTTAGACACAATGAGGTAATACCTTGATCTTGTAAAAGTGCCCTTTCCCATGGCACTGAATAATGATTATGTAGTACTACATGGCTCAAGAAACAAGGTTTTTACCTCTGACACATTTGTTAATGAGAAACCTCAGGGAATGTCCATATTTGGCAGCTGATTTTTTCTTTTCTTTTACATTTCCAAAGGATTAATTCAAAGTGATAAATTGGTGTTTTTTTCCCTAGTCTGTTTGATGTCTTCTCTCAATTTTTCCTCAAATTACGGTAATGGAGTTCTCAGGGTTGACTACTCCACTCGGAGTAGTTTACAGACTTTTAATGGGGTCTGGCAAAAAACCTTTGATACTGTTTGAACTCTGAACTGGTTTTTTTTCTTCTTCCCTATTTGGATTTGGGATTCTTGTCCCACCTGAATGGTAGGTTTTATAGCTGTAGAGACAAAGCAGAGTTTAACTGGTGTGTGTAGAAATCCACTTACTTAAAACTCCCATCTTAAATGCAGAGCACATATGGGTTGGGATTCAGAATGGAAAAGTTAGATTTTTACAACTAGTTTCCCACACCCAGTTCTGCAGTGAAAATAATTCTTCTGAAGAAAACATTTCTCAGTCAGACTGAACAAAAACTTGTATTTAGTAGTGTTCTGGAAACCTTATAAGGTTGATTCGGCATCTGTTAAGGGGTTGAGATGGGTTTAAGAGCAGTTGTTTCAGTTTCAGATTTAAAAATGTAATGTGTGTACAAAAGTTTTTTACCTGGGGGTTGCTTCACGCAACTGTCCCACATGCGGACAACTGTCCTGTCCTAACAAACTTGAAAAATGTATGTCTATATATGCATGAGTGTGCTGAAGTGTGTACTAATTTTTGGCAGTTTTGTGCATTTGATTGTAGTTTATAGTTTGTTTTTTTCTAATTTTTTGGGGATGTTTTTAAATATTCATTATGCTTTTAAATTGTACATATTAATAATTTTGTATTTATAGGATTTGTATTTGAAGGAAATTGGTAATTGTCTCAGGATGTGTCATTTTTATAGACCGTCTGTTTAACAGGCAGCACTTAATATTTGATATTGTGGTTAAATGAATAAAGCCCTGGTGTAATGATCAGTCGCATTTTTGTGTACAATGCATTTTTTGTTAAAAGTTAAAGTTTTGTGCTTGTATTGTACAGTATAAACAGACTCCCACATGGATGTATGCAGATGCAGTAACACAATAGTTTTGTTTAACTGTACTATCCTGTATTTACCTTTTTTATATTAACGATAATGATTTTTGTGCTTGTGCTTAAATGTTGACCTCTTTTAGTGAGGCTTTAAAAAATCCATAATATTTTAGCTCATCTAAAATAAGTGACTTTAGCCATTCCTAGTCAAAGAATAGTGACTTGACCAGACAGATTATATCACTAAAATTAAGCATTTAAATCTAATTTACAGTAAAAACAAAACTACAAAATGTTTCTTCTAATAGGCATTGTAATATTGTGGTTATTGAAGTGAATATTGGTTTATAGGGCAGACCTATGTATAATTTTAATAAAATTCATGTGTCATGAAAAAGTCATGCACAACCTAAATTAAAATAGAAAACTAGTCTGCAAACAGGTTTGCTCACAAGCATGACACAGAAGAGTTTCCAGAGGAGGATTTTGGATTTCCTCATACAGACTGTCACACATTTACAGAAAACAGATTTATAATCATGAAGTAACAGTAACCATTTATGCCAGTTTGTCATTAAGAAATTGCTTCTAAACTGGTTTATAAACACTGATGACTTTAAGGGAGGATGTAAGTCTTATTTTATGACTAGTTGTAATTCTTTGTAGGGAGTGTTACAGTTGTTTTCATGTCTTCATCATGTTTCTGTTGCACAGTTAGTATTTCTAGTCCCACTCTAGTTATGTGTAGATTTCCACAATCTTCCCTGTAAGATATTTTTGCTACCTTCTCTCTTTTGCAGTGTTTTACCATAAACGTGGCCTCCCTGGGCTGACAAGATGGGATAAATGATCCTTCTGTTCTAGAGTCAACAGATCTTGGCAGTGTGGATGGGAGGGGCTGTCTGCTGGGAATCCTTCTGGTCTGAGCTGTAACCTTTCCTGGAACACACCTCAATTTTTGTTCAGCAGCCACAGATTCTACCCCCTTCCAAATCCAGCCCCCAGATGCATGCGATTGGCTGCTGTCGAAGAAACAACAATAGGGGAAGGACAAAAGCCAGTAAGTAGGAACATGCAGCACATTGTGGCCACAGCAATCTTAAAAGGTGGAGAAGATGAGAAAGGGATAAATGAAAGGGTAGTTCAAAGGCAGACTAGAGCTCACCTGAAAACAAGAACTTGCTGTTAAAAGTTTTCACAAATGGCTTTTTCAAACTTCTGCCTTTCAAACTTCCTTTCTCTCTCTTTCACCCACTTTCCTTTTTCTCTTCCTTCTGAGTGACGTCCACCCAGTTAAATGCAACATTTCTGCTCAGACCCACAAAGCAGCCACAGCCAGGGGGAGAAAGAAAGTATTGTTTGGCCACAAAACCACCATTATATCAACAATAACTCATGAAGCCAATACAGAATATGAAGAGAATAGTGTGTGCGTGCGTGTGTGTGAGAGGAAATGCATTGTGTTGGGGGGTGTTGGTGTGCTTTGGAGAAATTAAGGTCATCAAACCAAGTTAACTTGGTTTTATTTGGGTTGTTATGTTTTGAATAATGTTTAGTTTCCTTCTTGTTTGAACCAAGGTTTGACCTAGTGGTAATTTGACATGTCCATCACAGTATAAATCCTTGTTTGATGAATAAATCCCTCCATTTTAGATATGGAGACAAAGACACATGTATCTGCTAACTTATTTGATGATAGAGTTTTACTTTTAATTTTGACTCGGTCCTTCTGTTCCACCTTTACTTGACCCTCTAACTCTAGCACTTTCTATTCTATTTTAATTCTACTTTATCTATATTTATCTTCTTTGTGTGTATAATATATGTGTGTATATATATATATATACACACACAAACCCGATTCCAAAAAAGTTGGGACACTCTACAAATTGTGAATAAAAACAGAATGCAATGTGGAAGTTTCAAATTTCAATATTTTATTCAGAATACAACAGATGACATATCAAATGTTTAAACTGAGAAAATGTATCATTTTAAGGGAAAAATAAGTTGATTTTAAATTTCATGGCATCAACACATCTCAAAAAAGTTGGGACAAGGCCATGTTTACCACTGTGTGGCATCCCCTCTTCTTTTTATAACAGTCTGCAAACGTCTGGGGACTGAGGAGACAAGTTGCTCAAGTTTAGGAATAGGAATGTTGTCCCATTCTTGTCTAATACAGGCTTCTAGTTGCTCAACTGTCTTAGGTCTTCTTTATCGCATCTCATTTGTAAGTCGCTTTGGATAAAAGCGTCTGCTAAATGACTAAATAAATAAATAAGATAAGATAAAATAAGATAGAGAGCGGGAAACAAATACACAGTGCAGGAATGCTGTTTTTTCATGCACACAGAGTCTGATGTAACAAGCCTTATGACTCTTTATATGGTCTGAAGGGTCTTTTCATGCTTTTATTTGCAACTATGAGGAACAAAATGCTGTCCAAAATGGTCTAATTTATTTATTCAAGCTAATAATCAAATTATACAACATAAAATAATTGCGCATACCTAGAGGGATAAAGTCGAAGCTGATACCTGTCCAGCACATTACATCAAATGTAATAGTATACTGTATTATTAAAGGATAAGGTAAGGTGTGCAGCTTTTCAAAGGACATGGGAAGAACCGACATACCTCTATGATATCTGACAGTTCTCAATATTTGTCTTATAAAAATTCTGTTATTCAGAACACTGTGGAATATAAGCACAAAAACACTATGAGTTTCCATTGCTCTGAAGCAACAAAGCAGCACTATTCAATCGGCCTTTTCAAAAATAAAGACTGCACATGAAAAGGTGCCAATTGTGTTAGTGAAGCAAACTTCTTGATTTTTTTTTTTTAAATCAGGGGTGGGTTTTATTTCAACTTTAGACTGAAACAGATGAAGCATGTTCATTCATGTACTTGTAGTGCATTTAAGGAAATGGCTTATCTGCATTGACACTTGAATAAAGAGGGAAAGTGCATGCACAATCCTTTTCAGTTGGCACCATGCCCCATTGCTCCATTGAAGGCCTGCATATGTGCACAATGCACTGATTTTTCATCTGTCTACAACTAAATTACAAAAAGGAACAAAACAAGACAAAAGACAAGAATCTACATGAAGGAAAGCAAAAGTGAGGAACCCTTGTGAAAGTATGCTTATTGAATTGAATGTGCACTTGTGGGGTACTTCAAATCTTAAAGGTATATTTAAAAAAAAAAAAAGTACTTGAAGATAATATAATATTAATATTTGTAAGTACACTTCTTTGACCATATTTCAAAAGCAAAAAAACAAAACACACACAAAAAACGTGAAATTACATATAAACAGCAGTTCAAATATTTGCGTTTAATATAAATGTATTAAAAAAAGATTTTAAGTGGCCAAATATTTTACATTCATTTTGCACTTAAGTAGCCTATATTATTTTAAAGTACATTATTTCCATAAGTGTACTTCTTTCCCAAGTACTACTACTTCACAAGGGAACAATGAGCCAAAAATATTTCAGGGGAGCCCTGGATGATTAAAAACATCAGTTTTTAAATCAAACAAACAAACAAACAAAAACAACAACTTAAAGTCTTTCTTTAACGCCTTCACGTTAAATAACAGAAATCATATTTACATTGTTTTGTATTTGTTTTCAATTAGGCTACTTGTTTTGAATTAAAACGTTTAAAATTAATTGACTGTCGGGGTGGTGATGAGAGTGGATTAATAATTGTTTTACATAAATTCATACTCAAAATTTTAAATAAAGCCTAGGCTACATGTTTTCAGTTGGAATTACTACCAATCCAGCTACCTTGTAGCCTTTGTTATTGACTTTTTTGGGGGGGATAAGTTGTTATTTCAAAACCACTTTCATTTGTAGATGACAAATATTAGGAATATCGTAAGATACACTGATGTTACAGAAGTTTAAACAAAATTGTACATTTTCGTACTGGCCTCCCATATGACTAAGAAAGACAATGTCGGCCTATTCAAATGGATTCAACAGAACTGTTACAATATTAATAATAATTAAAGCTGCAAGCAGTGTTGAAAGGGCCCTTGCACCCGGAGCCACCGCTAAGCGGTGACCTTAGAAAAACAGTGAACGCTGGATGCATTATGCATTAAAAGTGGTAAATATAAGAGGAATAGGTCACAGTCATTTATATGTGCCAATCTTCTTGCTGCCAGCTGGTGGCGCTATGACTATAACTGAATATTGGCATGTGGATGTCTTTAGGCCAGGACTTTTATCAAACGTGAAGTTTGGGGCAGCTCGGACATTGTATGGCTGAGTTATATCAACTTGCTTTTCCATGACAAAACATCGAAATATGTCAGGCCGCCACGGACAAGTCCTTTAGCGAAAACTCAAGATCTTCGCAATTTAACATTGCAAAGGGCTTTAGATTAGACTGACCAAATATGGTGTTGATCTGATTAAATCTAGGAGTTCATTCAAATTCAAGCCTGAAAATGGCAAAAACGGCGCAAAATTTGCCGAGAAATTTCAAAATAGCAGACTTCCTGATGTGTTTCGGAATTAGCTCCAAGAGACTTTTTTGTAGGTATTGGTGTGTTACATGTGTCTACCGAATTTCATACATGTACGTGAAACGTAGCGGGAGGGGCACTTCGTTGAAAGAGTATAGGTGGCGCTATGGAGCCATTTTGTCACACCCGTTTTCACAACTTCTGGCGTGTGTGCAAGTTTCATGACTTTTCGAGCATGCTTTAGGCCTTCAAAAATGCGATTCATTTTGGAGAATAATAATAATAATAATAATAATAATAGGCTAATAATAATAATAAACGGAGAAATTCCAAGAGGGTCCTCGCACCGCAGTTCTCGGGCCCTAATAATAAAAATACTCTAGGAGTAATTTCAAAAGGCCTAATATTTCCCTCTCAAAGAAAAAATGGATTCCTGTTTCATTCTTTCATGAAGAAGACTTCCATTCTTTCTCCGCGCGCTCTTTTCATTTCGTCAGTGAACACAAACTCCCTCCCCTCTCGCCACGCGCTATTGAACGCTCGCGCGGCTCAGAGAACTTTACCGACTCTCTCTCACGCCACACGGCGGAACACAGAGAAGACCGATACTTTCGCCTTTGGTCGCAGATATAAAACAACTTTTAATTCCTCTGCTCTGGCGATCACGCTCACTTCTGGATATAGATGACTTTATGGAGATGCACTTTGCTTGATCTTGAGGCGTTTGTTTTCACTAGTTTTGCTGGGATTTTACGTTTCTCGGTTGGTACAGTCGGAAAAAAAACATGCCGGAGAAAATAAGTATTTCGGATTTTGTATCTTTGGCGAAAGAGGACCTATCGTCCCCGGTAAGCTCTGGATTTCAGTCTAAAATGAGCGACTGTCGGAGCACCGTGGCCGCGCTCGAAGAGGTAAGGGCGCGTGCAAGCGCGTTGTTTATCTGCGCAGGTGCACAACACCTGAGTGAATCCCTGTGAAAATCTCGGACACACACACAAAACATTTTAATTGCACCCATGTCAAGACTTTTTAATATGAGAAAAACACTATTATTTTGAATTTAGCCTAACTTAATGACATTTTGGTTGCAGAGTTTATATTAATCAGTTTTACGTGTGCACAGAGTAATAAAATGGTCCATCCTTTTCATTTTTAAATTGTTATGAGTCAGGGTGACCTTTCGAGTCTACAACGATAATTTATCTGAAGATAAACTGGGAAAAGGTTAGTTGAGCATGTCCGTAGATAGTGTAAACTACGCCTGTGGTTACTCTTCAAGGAGGACACCTGTGTGGACAACAGAACTGACCTTTTGCCATTTAGTGAACTGTTGCTAGTCAATCTTTTTTAAACACTAGTGGTTTGAATGCCCCACTGACCACTTTATGGGCTTGTGTTGTGGTAAATAGTCAGAGGATGGCACAGGAGTCACAACAAGTAAGAGACAGAGACAAGTAAACTTGGCGCTTAGATGTTCGATGTCTTAAATAGCGAGACTGGAATGACGAGGGACAAACACAGAACCACCCCACAGTCCTTCACAGCTGCATCATTTAACTGAGGAATAGTGTTGATATAGTTCATTACAGAGGAGCAGGACTGATAACAGACTCGGTACTTGTTGTGAGGTCTTATAAACGTTATATTGGTCTTTGGCTGCCAGCTCATCTATAGGCATTTGTGTGGATATTAATGGAGAATAGAGAAATCCTGCCAGCACTCAATAACACTGGGCATGTCGGGACAGTGGAAGCCTTTCATTTATTTCCGCCTGTTTCATGGGAAATGGTTTAAGTTTTTTTTTCAGGAATTTCAAGTTCTAGAGCAGTGGTTATCAATTTCAGTCCTGGCGACCCACCGCTCTGCATATTTTGCATGTCTCTCTTATTTAACACATCTGACTCAGATCATTAGCTCGTTAGAAGAGAGCTCCATGCATGAACTGTGTTCCGATTGACAGGGTCCCTACACAGTGTTTATTGCTTACTACTCCCTGAGCATGGGAAATCTGGTGAAGTTTATTTCACTTCGAAACATTCATTCATGGATTTGCACTACGCCACAGCCTGCAGAACTTCACACCCAGATAAAAGTTACTAGAGAAGTGTGAAGTGTGACATAATGTACCTCTGTAAATACCTACACAGTGTTTATTGCTTACTACTCCCTGAGCATGGGAAATCTGGTGAAGTTTATTTCACTTCGAAACATTCATTCATAGATTTGCACTACACCACAGCCTGCAGAACTTCACACCCAGATAAAAGTTACTAGAGAAGTGTGAAGTGTGACAATGTACCTCTGTAAATAAATACAATCACGTTTTGCACACTTTAATGATCAGTGTTTGAAGTCTTGTTTGGGTTTGAGGGGCAAAGTTTTTTTATGTTTTCATTTGCTGAGACGCTGGCTAATGGCTGGCAGCATGCTGAATGTTCTGCAGGAGGAGGCCACGGATAGAAACCTTTGGACAGATGAGTTTGCAGTGCAAACTTTTAAATAACTTTTGATAATTATTGAATTAGAAATTACACTTTGTATGTTGCTGTTTGTATATGTGTGTATGTGTGTGTGTGTGTGTGTGTGTGTTTGTTTGGCATCATATAAATAAATACAATCACGTTTTGCACACTTTAATGCCCTTTGAATTGAACATATACACTCCATTTGAACTAGAATCATGGTGGAATATCCTGTGAAGTCCACTTCGCAGGGCACTTACGATCGAATAGAACAAATGTCTGAAGTGATAAGAGATAGGCCTACATACAAAATGTGCGGAGTGGTGGGTCGTGAGGACTGGAATTGAGAACCACTGTGGTTTTCAACCAGAGAGCTGGGGCCTCGACAAATTTCCAAGGGGGCCACAGGATGGCACAAAAGTATTTAAATAAATACATTATTATTAATATAGTAAAATAATTAAATTCTAATCTAAATTAAAATAGTAAATCACAAAACCAATCATATTTCTTTTCCCCCCTCAATAATTATTATTTTTATTGAAGAACATAAAGTTCTCAAAATTCCTGGAATGGCAGAATGAATGGTTAATATCAATGTTCCCAATTTCTGTTAATAAAAAGTTTTAAAACAGAAAATGTTATTTTGGGGTGCCTTTGAATATTGTGCTCTTAAAGGCTTGCAGGAATGGTCTTACTTTATCAAGGGTTATCGATTAACGGAATAGTTCACCTAAAACCTTTACTCACTCACACTTGTTCCAATCTTGTTGGACTTTCTTACATGGAACACAAAAGTAGATATTTAGCAGAATGTCCAAGCTGCTTTTTTTCATACAGTGAAAGTAGATGGGGAACAGGGACAATCATGATCGCCATTCACTTTCATTGTGTGGGAAAAAGCTGCTTGGACATCATGTTAGATGGCTTCCATTGTGTTTTACACAATAAAGAAAGTTCAGCGCGATTGGAATGGCATGAGGGTGTTAATTGGGGTGCAGGTGATGAACATTTGGGTTGAACAATGCCTTCAAGCACCACTTGAGCAACGCAAAGAGTTCCGAAACTAATACTAGGTTTTGTGGAAATATTCTTTAGAATGAACACAGAAAGAGAAGATGGAAATAACTTTAGTTTTCTTGAATGAGTCAAGAGATGTTTGTGTGATCGTTTTTTTTTCTGGATTATAAATTCGGTCTGCTCAGTTCCTGATGTTGCAGATATGCGGTGTTTGTCCAAATTACTTGTGCAAATATATAAAGTTGTGACTGTGTTACAGTCTTTCAAATCGTCAAAGTAGAGGTTTAAGTGTTTGATATACCCAGGGGCATCGTGTGTGTGTGTGTGTGTGTGTGTATAACTGAGTGTGTTTTCATGAAGATCAGTGTTTGAAGTCTTGTTTGGGTTTGAGGGGCAAAGTTGCAAAGTTGTGTTTTCATGAAGATCAGTGTTTGAAGTCTTGTTTGGGTTTGAGGGGCAAAGTTTTTTTATGTTTTCATTTGCTGAGACGCTGGCTAATGGCTGGCAGCATGCTGAATGTTCTGCAGGAGGAGGCCACGGATAGAAACCTTTGGACAGATGAGTTTGCAGTGCAAACTTTTAAATAACTTTTGATAATTATTGAATTAGAAATTACACTTTGTATGTTGCTGTTTGTATATGTGTGTATGTGTGTGTGTGTGTGTGTGTGTGTTTGTTTGGCATCATACAGTGTGTGTAACACTTCGCATCAGATGTAAGCACACACCCACCATAGTCATACCACGAATCAGCAGATTTGATGTGACTAATGAATGTATTTCTAGCCGTCCTCACTCCCTTTGGGCGTAGTATAGATGACTTCCCCAGCCGCTAACACTATCACATATCCTAGTATCGTCAATGCACTTAGGCTATAGTGACCAGTCTTTGAGAGGTTTGGCTGGGGCATTGTGTATAGAGGGCAGTGAACTTTACAAACTACGCTAATGTTGTCATTCTGTTGCCTTTGTGGAGCTCATTTGGTGCTACACATGCTAAAGATGATGTCAGTATTTATTGTTCCAGTAATGCCTGTATAATATTTCTGACATTCATAATGCCATTATTCAGTATAATTAGTGTTAGAGATTTCTAAAAGAGTATGGTGAAGCTACTATTTTGAAAACTCCTCCACACTACAAGCTATTAAAGTAATTAGTATGCTGAAGTAAGCAAGCACTACCTTTTTACATGATCAGATTATATAATTTATTTTTATTTAGCAGTATTTATTAGGCACAAAAACAATAAGGATCATGATTACAGTTACAGCATTTAACTTGGACACAAATTTACACTAAATAAATAGTTTAAAATATATGGCTGCAAAAAAGGGTTTCACAGGGCCTTAAAGAAATCAGTGAACTCTTTTAGTGAATCAGTTTGTTCAGACTGTAAATCAAAGCTAATTATTTTAGTTTTATGAGTTGTTGAAACATAATATGTAAAGATAAGCCCTCTACTTTCTGTTTGATATCCATCATGTAGGATTTAAATCCCCCCCCCAAACCCACTCTTCTGGAGTCCTATATATAATGGCGATTAAACTTTTTGAGATAATTTCTATCCTGAGACGACCACAAACACACTCAATAGGGCATTTTCAAATGTGTTTATAATGTTCTTGAAATCCATATCTTCTGTTTGTACATGGGAAGTGCCCTTTGATGAAGTGGTTTGTCCTCCATCTGTTTCAACGTTGATGTAAGAACTCTTGATAAGAGATTTGGCAAAAACCCTAAGGTCGAAGCACTGTTCAGGTTTTTCCTCATACCAGGAAAAACTGGAAAATGAAACTATTTCCCTAGTAAACTGGAAAAAATAACACAAGGAAGTAAAAAGCATATAGTAGGACATCATATGTTTCTTTGGAAGAACCTGCATGCCCAAACATGTCTGGATGCGTTTTCATTTTTTAAAAAGTACATTGAGGAAATATTCTGATACTGATGTAAATAAGAGGTCATGTGTGTGCCATTTGTCTGTCTGTGTGTAAAAACATGAACCTGTCTTGCGTTTAGCACGTTAGATTCTGAGTTATACATCACTGGATCCTATAAGCTACAGACAGAAACAAAACAGAACCGAACCAAAGAAAGTTTGTCTTGACACTGATTTATTAAGCATTGATCAGACTAAACAATCTCTGGCAGCCAGCAGCCGGCGTACATCAGTGTGTTGTAAGGGCACAGATTCGAGGTGGTTTAAAACCCTTCATTATGATATTCACATTCAGGTTTCATATTTACTGAACAAACACTTTCTGACCAAAGAGGTTAAACAAACTGATGTGATCCGATCCTAATAAACCATAACGTTAGATAAACCACTGATATTTGAACTCATGTTAGATTCCCACGGAGGTGTGTCTCTTTCTGTCTACCGCACTAATTCTCTACTGTAAATAGTCTCTGTTCTGAATTATTAAGAGTTGTCATTGTCTTTCGTAAGGCTTGATTCACCTGTGCTTACCCGTTCTGACATCATCACGGCGGCCTGACGTGATAGAAAGACTGCTTGACAACTATTGTGATATTTGTTCGGTAAAAACAGTCAAGCGTTGCCTCGCAACCAGTTAAACATGTTTGTGTGAATGATTACATGAAGTTGAAGAGTGTAGTTGATGTTGATGATAGTAATGAATTTCTATTCTAATGTTTTTCTAATTTCTCTGTTGTCTTGCCCCAGTCTCTAGAGCAGGACCAGATGTCCCTACAGACGATGAAGAAAATTGTAAAAGCCATCCACATCTCTGGACTCAGTGAGTGCAGTCTTATTTTGTGGAACTTTGTATTCCTTTTGTTTGCTTGTTTGTTGAATTTTTTCATCTAGTACAGTGCTTCTTAACCTTTTCCAAGGCTTCTTAACTCCAAGGCTTTTCGTCGTCCACAGCAATATGTGGAGGCCCAACACTCCTAGTTTCTATAAATTAAACCGCAGGATTCCAGACATTTTAAGAGCTGAATGTTCTTCAGGTATCCCACCTGTTTGAATGAAGATTATAAAAGATAATAATTTTTAAGAATATTTTTTAAACACAATTTCTATTCTATCCCATTGAAATATGTTTGCAAAACTACAAAAAGGTGTTTATTCAGTGTTAAAAGATTTTATTAATTTACCTGACTTTTTTCAGGTCTAGAAATCACACTTTTAAAATTAGGCTACCACATACTCCCCTGTGGGATACCTGGCCCTTCAAAAAAAAAAAAAACGTTGTTGAGTGAGTACATTTCAAAAGAAATATGATTTTCTTTACTTGTCTTAGGTGATTTTAATGGTTAAAAGATTTTATTAATTTACCTGACTTTTTTCAGGTCTAGAAATCACACTTTTAAAATTAGGCTACCACATACTCCCCTGTGGGATACCTGGCCCTTCAAAAAAAAAAAAAAAAAGTTGTTGAGTGAGTACATTTCAAAAGAAATATGATTTTCTTTACTTGTCTTAGGTGATTTTAATGCTTGTTTTGTCATGTTTTAAATCATTTTAAGTCATCTTGAGGCACTCTTGGAAGTTTGCTGAAGCCTCTCAGTGGGCCCCGGCCCCTGGTTGGAAACCACTGGTCTAGTACATAAGCAAAAATATGTATTTTCTGTGAGTTTTGGGTAATATGAAGTGGGTTTTTAGAGAGATTTTCAGGAAGTCTGGTTCACTATCACTTAGTATTCAAACCTCAGACTGTTACATCAGAGTCAGCTTGTAATGCCATGAAGATGCTTAATTAAATAACAATAGTTGCTAAAGTGAAAGATTTGTGGAAAAAAGTCTTCCAAAAACACATTTCCTAAAAGAATTGCAGTGAGGTCATTCTTAGTTTCTCTCTCTCGCTCTCTCTGTCACACAAATGAAGGATGACAGAAATTGGGGCCCAGACTTGCACTGACATCACAACCACTAATCTCTCAAATAAAGAGCAGATCGTGTGTTTTCCTGTTTTTGACACCGAGTCAGAGTGTAGAAAATAAAAACCACTGAAACTTGCTTCACTGTTTTATTTAACCTCACAGTTCTCCTAAGGTCTCCTAATGACCCTATGCTGAGTAAAATTACATACAGTTTCAGTGCCTTATTCTGTCCATCCTGCACAACGCACATGACCACTGGTTACACCTCTGTAAGCAGTTTGGCTGCATGTGCATTGAAACTTTATCACATGATCAAATTTGTACTTTTTTTTTTTTTTTTTTAACCATCAGCGTCTTTACTGTACTGAAACATCAGGGGGATATCTGTGTGTTTACATCTGCTCCTCCTCTCTGAAATGAGAAATTGCCCCACAGACCTGGCCAGTACACTATTTATAATGTTTTGTTGTGCTTACAAAAGTCCTGACTGGAATGATCATGGTTTCTGGGAATTGTGTCTCAGATCTGCCTGCTTCTCATTTCTGAGGGCGCATGCCCCATTTCTCAATTCTGTGTTTCACAGTTCAGTTAAAAGCAAAGGAGACCCCACGTTTTATCATCTCCCCCCTCGTCGTCACTCACTCTCTTTCTCTCTCTTTCTTTTAACTGAAATCAGATGTCTCATTCCGGTAACACTACTATTGAGGGGCCTCAATTTTCTGCCCCTGTGTGTTTGTGGTGGAGCTCAACTTGGTTTAGGAGTGAGACCAAACCTGAACCCGATAAAATCAGCACTGTTTCTGATTCACCCCATCCTTCTCACTGTGCCGGGATATAGTTGTTTGTGTGCGAGAAGCTGTTTTGTAGCTGATTCACAGCTAGGGCATTTATCGGTTCTGTGCAGCATCAAGCAGGTTTATTAGTCTTTAGAGCTTTTACTCTTACTCTTTTACTGTTTACTCATCCTGGTTAGAAACCAGTGTTTGAGTCCAGAGTCCATGATGTTTTTTGGGTCAATATACTGTATATAGATAGAAATGTCTTTTTGTTGGTTTGTTAGTGGTTAGCCATTACTATTAGTATTTTTCATACGTTCTGTTACAGATGTGAACAAAAAGTCATTTTGGAGTGAAATTCATGGCTCGCTGTTGGTGCTGTGAACATGAATGATGCCCCAAATCCACGTTGTTATAATTTAGAATTTTTTTTATTTAATTTTTATTTTCAATTCATCTAATCTGTTTAGTTTAGTAGTTTTTTTTAATAGAATTTTAAATTTATATACCTTTTTTAAATTTTATTTCTAGTAATTTAGACCTGCCAAAGTTTGTGCTAATTGCTATCATTTAAAAATGGCCCAGTCTAGTGTTATTGCTATCAAGTGGCATTTTCCCTTTATTCAGGTGGGTTGTTAAGGTTTTGAGTTTTATAATATGCCATGTATTGAAAACTAAAATGTATTTGTGGACTTTTTATTTTAGTTTAGTTAATGTTGAGTCATGAAAATACATGTCAGTTTTAGTTTGTTTTTTAAGTTATGTATGTATTTTCACCTGTTGGGTAATAAAAACTCATCTTCAATGAGGGATGAATGATTTTTATGAATTAATTCACTTCAGAGATGATATGAGACTCTCTGAAGGTTATTTAGAGAGCTATATATTTAGTCTATATTGTCTGTCTGTAATCTAACAGTGTCACAGTGTAAAACAGCTGTTGACCGTGGACTAAATTTAGCTTAAGACATGCAATCACAGATGTGGCAGGCGCTTTAAAGTGTTGATCTAGGGGTCAATTTTCTAAAAATCCAGGAACAGGATCTGCTTCAAGGTTCATTTGCGCTTCACCTACCATCTCTGGAACAGATCAAGGTCTCAAACATGTCAAAAAATGAATTAACAATGCAAATTAAAATTGTGGGTCTGAAAATGCTCACAGATGCCTGTTGAGAGAATAAAACCGTTTCCAGATCAGGTCCTTAGAGTGCTTGGTGCCTGCGAGTGAAGTGCAGTGTTGTTTGAGCTGGACTGACTCACTGGAAAAACACTGTTGATTGAAGTCCACAGAAGAGGAAGTTTCAGCTAGATATTTGATTAACCAACTCCAGAAAAAAATCCCCAATCCCCTTTATTATTGTACTTTTTCTGAAAGTGATACTGAACTCATCTCGATGTTTCTCCTATCTTGAAAAACAAAACTCAACCCAAAACCAGATAATGCAAGTTTATTTATTAAGGAAATTATCTTACATTCCCAGACTCTTTAGAGTCTAGACTGATGTCCTGATGTAGATATGTTTATATCTGATTTTTCATTGGCAGTTTATGTTAACTAATGAATTAACTAATGAAGCCCTAATGTAAAGTGTGACCAAACAATAAAGAATCAAAACACTTTCAAACAATATCTAGGGCATGTTGTAGTCCAGATTAAAATGTAAAAAAAAAGTTTTAAAATAAATAGCCTATTAAGTCTAAATATTTAAGTATTTGGCGCGGTGATGAACATCATAGCAAATACACAAATCTGAATGGCTGTTTAAATAATTTAAACACCTTTCAGAAACAGAAAGTAGTGCAGCTGCTTTGTTTACAGGGTTTCTGGGGTAACAGCTGCATTTCTGCAGTTTAGCGCCATCTGCTGTCAGAGTCTCTCACCTGTTCCGCCATGTGCTTCTCGTCCGCGCTTGTTTACATCAGAGTGTGCACGCCTCTTTCACGCAGCATACAGCGGTGTTGTGTATTTTGACCAGTTGATGGGAAAAGTATTCTTAAAATGCATTCAAAATTCTGAATAATTTGTAATATAGAATTATTCATGGTATTTAGAAGTGCCCACGATAACAATATCGTGCCTATTCATTACCGTGATATATCGCATTACCGAATACCGGCACATGTCTACTCAAAATCCTGTTTTCCTCTATTCATTTGATCATGCGGTGAGGTTTGCAAGGTCTCACAGTTTCAGAAGATGGATAAAGGTCATCACGTTTAAAAATTACAGCTGTACCATAAAAAATTAGTGTTTTAAAGAAATCTAAGTCGGTCTATTTTCTTAATATTCTATTGTCCACTGCTGTTCAAGATTTTGGTGTAAGATTTTTTTATTTTTTTTTAATAAATTAATATTCAGTAAGGATGCATTAAATTGATAAAGTCATAGTAAAGATATTTATAATGTTAGAAAAGATTTCTATTTCAAAAAAATCCTTTTGAATTTTGTTCATCAAAGTACTTTGTTCACCAAAGTGTCCATCAAGGTATTCACAGTTTCCACAAAAATATTAAGCAGCACAGCTGTTTTCAACTGATAATAATAAGAAATTTTCCTGGTGCACCAAATCAGCATATTAGAATGATTTCTAAAGGATCATGTGACACTGAAGAGTAATCGCTTATGACATAGTTTCAGAAGATGGATAAAGGTCATCACGTTTAAAAATTACAGCTGTACCATAAAAAATTAGTGTTTTAAAGAAATCTAAGTCGGTCTATTTTCTTAATATTCTATTGTCCACTGCTGTTCAAGATTTTGGTGTAAGATTTTTTATTTTTTTTTAATAAATTAATATTCAGTAAGGATGCATTAAATTGATAAAGTCATAGTAAAGATATTTATAATGTTAGAAAAGATTTCTATTTCAAAAAAATCCTTTTGAATTTTGTTCATCAAAGTACTTTGTTCACCAAAGTGTCCATCAAGGTATTCACAGTTTCCACAAAAATATTAAGCAGCACAGCTGTTTTCAACTGATAATAATAAGAAATTTTCCTGGTGCACCAAATCAGCATATTAGAATGATTTCTAAAGGATCATGTGACACTGAAGAGTAATCGCTTATGAAAATTTAGCTTTGCCATTTGCCAGGAATAAACTACATTTCAAAATATATTAAAATAGAAAGCAGTTATTTTAAATGCTGATAATATTTCACAAATATTACTGAGCAAATGCAGTACATCATTTCAGACTGAACTATAGATGCTTTCACAATCCTGTCAATTCCTGATGGATAAAATCAAGTCCCACCTACATTTGTTTTTCAATGAATATCCTGTTTCTCATGGAATTGTGTCACATTACGGAAGAAAAGTGGACTGCAAATGCAGTTTTGTATTGATTTCTTATGTCTCCTGTAATCTGCAGAAAGGTCACAGGATTGTCTTGATTTTGATTGTGTGATGTTGTGTTTCCAGATCATGTGGAAAATAAGGAACACTACACAGAGGTTCTGGAGAATCTGGGGAACAGTCACCTGATGCAGGATAATAACGAGATCTCCACAGGCTTCCTGAACCTGGCTGTGTTCACACGAGAGATCACAGCACTCTTCAAAAACCTGGTGAGCAGGACACCATCCTGAAACTACAAAGGCTGAACACTTTAAAAGGGATATAATGCTGAATATTTTTTTATCCCATTTAAGGCCCATTCCTTGCAGCCGAGAAAACTGATATATTCTAGTCGAAGTGTTCAAGTGTTAGTTTCTCGTGTCAGTCCAAAATCTACTTACAGCTTTTCTGTTTTCAGATATTTTTGAGGGAATTTTAAGTCAATAGCGAAATAAGAATTTTCGTGGACTTCATATTTGCTGTCATTATAAATCACCATAACATCACTCTGCTCTCTAAATATCAACACTGGCCATTAAAAAGCACATATCGGTTTACCACAAATTTAGCTTCCAGGTGCAGCATAAAGTTCAGTGAAGCGTAAATGTTAATTACCTGTATAATTCAAGGCCAACATGAACATTTTTCTACCTTTGAGAGGAAACTTTTTAAGTACTGTCTGTACCTTTGGGTGTGTGCCTGTGCGGCTTGTCTTCTGGATATATTTCTGAATAAGAAACAGCAGACTTCCAGCGGTACAATTTACACAGGGGACTGGGATAGGTAGTTTTGTGTGTGTGTGTGTGTGTGTGTGTGTGTCAGCAGGGGTTCAACAGCTGCAGGCGAGGGCCCCTCAAACCACAGCTCCCGGAACCCTCCCACTGATAGTTTCCATGGTGATGGTAATTTATACCAGACCTGAGAGCATGAGTGGATAGCATCTGACCACTGAGCTGTCAATGAAACAATCACCAGGGACAGGAACCTCAGCCTAAAAAATACAACAGAAACTCTGCTAAGAAAATAAACTCCATTTGATTTAGCGTCCTTATGTGGAGGCTAAACTTTCCCTCAGAGTCAAGCCCATTTTTCCTGTTCATGAAGACTTATATTCATAACATCCATTTTGCAAGGTTATAAATCCATATTCAGCACAATTATGAGATGACTCCCATGATTACTTTTAATTTACACTCATGTGTTTAGCACAATATGTATTTAATATTTAGTGTGAAAGAGTTCACTTGTGTCTTTTTACTTTTTTAGTGGTCAAGCAAGGTGTTTTTTTATCATTCATTAGCTCCAGTGCTGTCTCTATACAGCACAGTGGCTGATATAATGCCTATATATATATATATACACACACAGTGGTGTGAAAAAGTGTTGGCCCCCTTCCTGATTATTTTTTTGCATGTTTGTCACACTTTAATGTTTCAGATCATCAAACAAATTTAAATATTAGTCAAAGATAACACAAGTAAACACAACATGCAGTTTTTAAATGAAGGTTTTTATTATTAAGGGAAAACAAAATCCAAAACTACATGGCCCTGTGTGAAGAAGTGTTTGCCCCCCTGTTAAAATTGTGGTTTATCACACCTGAGTTCAATTTCTCTAGCCACACCCAGGCCTGATTACTGCCACACCTATTCACAATCAAGAAATCTCTTAAATAGGACCTGGCTGACAAAATAGACCAAAAGATCCTCAAAAGCTAGACATCATGCCGAGATCCAAAGAAATTCTGAAAAAAATGAGTAAGTAATTGAGATCTATCAGTCTGGAAAAGGTTATAAAGCAATTTCTAAAGCTTTGGGACTCCAGCGAACCACAATGAGAGCCATTATTCACAAATGGCAAAAACATGGAACAGTGGAGAACCTTCCCAGGAGTGGCCAGCCGACCAAAATTACCCCAAGAGCACAGCGACGACTCATCCAAGAGATCACAAAAGACCCCACAACAACATCCAAAGAACTGCAGGCCTCACTTGCCTCAGTTAAGGTCAGTGTTCATGACTCCACCATAAGAAAGAGACTGGGCAAAAATGGTCAGCATGGCAGAGTTCCAAGACGAAAACCACTGCTGAGCAAAAAGAACAAAGGCTCATCTCAGTTTTGCCAGAAAACATCTAGATGATTGACACACAACTTTTTGGAAGGTGTGTGTCCCATTACATCTGGCCAAAAAATCCTAAAGTTGAATGTCCGGCCATCTGTTCGTGATCTCAAGCTGAAGCGAACTTGGGTTCTGCAGCAGGACAATGATCCAAAACACACCAGCAAGTCCACCTCTGAATGGCTGAAGAAAAACAAAATGAAGACTTTGGGGTGGCCTAGTCAAAGTCCTGACCTGAATCCTATTGAGATGCTGTGGCATGACCTTAAAAAGGCGGTTCATGCTCGAAAACCCTCCAATGTGGCTGAATTACAACAATTCTGCATAGATGAGTGGACCAAAATTCCTCCACGGCGCTGTAACAGACTCATTGCAAGTTATCGCAAACGCTTGATTGCAGTTGTTGCTGCTAAGGGTGGCCCAACCATTTATTAGGTTTAGGGGGCAAACACTTTTTCACACAGGTCCATGTAGTTTTGGATTTGGTTTTCCCTTAATAATAAAAACCTTCATTTAAAACTGCATGTTGTGTTCACTTGTGTTATCTTTTACTAATATTTAAATTAGTTTGATGATCTGAAACATTAAAGTGTGACAAACATGCAAAAAAATAAGAAATCAGGAAGGGGGCCAACACTTTTTCACACCACTGTATATACATACACTGCCATTCAAAAGTTTAAAATTTGTAAGATTTGTAATATTTTTTTAAAGAAGTCTCTTCTGTTCATCGTGGCTGCATTTATTTGACCAAAAATACAGAAAAAACAGTAATATTGTAAAATATTATTACCATTTTAAAATAATGGTTTTCTATTTTAATATACCTTAAAATATAATTTATTTCTGTGATGCAAAGCTGAAATTTTCATCAGCCATTACTACAGTCTTCAGTGTCATATGGTCCTTCAGAAATCATTCTAATATGCTGCTTTATTATCAATATTGGAAACTGTTTTGCTGCTTAATATTGTTTGGAACACGTGATACTTTTTTCAGGATTCTTTGAATAAAAAGGTAAAAAGAACAGCATTTATTAAAAATAGAAATATTTTGTAACAATATACACTACCGTTGAAAAGTTTGGGGTCAGTATTTTTTTTTTTTTCTTTTTTGAAGGAAATGGATGTTAAATTGTTAAATATCAATTACTGAAATAAAAATGATAATTTAAAAAAAATGTAACAATGGTGTCAGTAGATTTAAAACTGACATTTAAAGAGGAAACTGAAAGTCCGAAAGGCTGTCCTTTGTTTGAAATGAATCAGTCTTATTTTTCTTTCATCCTGGAGTGGGTTTGTCCTCGCACATTCTTTCCTAAGGAAGATTTATACTTGCTTAGCACTTTTATGCACTTTGCTGAGGAGAAATCCCAAACAGAGTTTTACCTTTTGCATTTTAACATGCAGATTTATGGTTTGCAAGCATTTGTACATTCAGACTAGACTAGGAAGGGTTATGCCTTGCCAGGCAAATGTGAGCGCTCACTTTGAAAAGTGAGTTAGTTAACATTAGCATTTGCACATGTTCTGGCTGACATTCAGATGTTGTTTTTAGTTTCTTTCTGGTTTCTGTATCTGTTACATTATTTCGTCATACCTGTTTGTTCTCGAGTGTGTGTCTGCCTGAATTTATGTGTACTTTCTGATGGTTCTTTAGGTGAAAAACCTGAACAACATAATTTCTTTCCCTCTGGAGAACGTGCTAAAGACTGAGTTGAGAGACAGCAGGCTGGTGAGTGAGACAGATACCTGCTGCGTCACTCTGTGTCATCATACTGGACTAAAACCCCAACTGAATTGATAGTTGAAATCAAATAAAGAGACTTATAAAGGCCATGAAGTTAAATTCATTCCTTTAAAGAGTCAACAGTGCATCATGCTGTTTTGTAACAAGGTTTGGCATGTAGTTTGTTTGGGGTTGTGTTTTCTAATGTCATAAACGCAATAGCTGCACCACACCTTTCTTTGAGTTTAACCGGTATGAGGAGTGGAGACATAGTGCAGGGCTCGGAGATCAAGTTTTGATACACACCCTGATATTATTACTTGCACAATATTAATTGTCCACAATAAAGATGGCCTTTATTGCATCACGCTTTTAAGGCAACACGGTGTAAACTCTTTTATGTATGTATATATATATATATATATATATACAGGTATATCTCAATAAATTAGAATGTCGTGGAAAAGTTCATTTATTTCAGTAATTCAACTCAAATTGTGAAACTCGTGTATTAAATAAATTCAATGCACACAGACTGAAGTAGTTTAAGTCTTTGGTTCTTTTAATTGGGATGATTTTGGCTCACATTTAACAAAAACCCACCAATTCACTATCTCAACAAACTAGAATACTTCATAAGA
>NW_015505183.1:1981353-2029810 GCF_001515645.1 Sinocyclocheilus grahami
GACAATACCCCATAGATTCTCTTTGGGGTTCAGGTCTGGTGAGTTTGCTGGCCAGTCAAGCACACCAACACCATGGTCATTTAACCAACTTTTGGTGCTTTTGGCAGTGTGGGCAGGTGCCAAATCCTTCTGGAGAATTAAATCAGCATCTTCAAAAAGCTGGTCAGCAGAAGGAAGCATGAAGTGCTCCAAAATTTCTTGGTAAACGGGTGCAGTGACGTTGGTTTTCAAAAAACACAATGGACCAACACCAGCAGATGACATTGCACCCCAAATCATCACAGACTGTGGAAACTTAACACTGGACTTCAAGCAACTTGTGCTATGAGCTTCTCCACCCTTCCTCCAGGCTCTAGGACCTTGGTTTCCAAATGAAATACAAAACTTGCTCTCATCTGAAAAGAGGACTTTGGACCACTGGGCAACAGTCCAGTTCTTCTTCTCCTTAGCCCAGGTAAGACGCCTCTGACGTTGTCTGTGGTTCAGGAGTAGCTTAACAAGAGGAATACAACTGTAGTCAAATTCCTTGACACGTCTGTATGTGGTGGCTCCCAATACAGCACTCTGTGAACAGCCAGCTTCTTTGGCAATTAATGTTTGTGGCTTACCCTCCTTGTGAAGGGTGTCAATGATTGTCTTCTGGACAACTGTCAGATCAGCAGTCTTCACCATGATTGTGTAGCCTAGTGAACCAAACTGAGAGACCATTTTGAAGGCTCAGGAAAGCTTTGCAGGTGTTTTAAGTTGATTAGCTGATTGGCATGTCACCATATTCTAATTTGTTGAGATATTGAATTGATGGGTTTTTGTTAAATGTGAGCCAAAATCATCACAATTAAAAGAACCAAAGACTTAAACTACTTCAGTCTGTGTGCATTGAATTTATTTAATACACGAGTTTCACAATTTAAGTTGAATTACTGAAATAAATGAACTTTTCCACGACACTCTAATTTATTGAGATGCACCTGTGTATATATATTAATTAATTAAATTCTTTATTCTTATGTTGTATTTTCTCTCTCAGGAGCTGAAAAAACTGATGGAGAAAAGCTGGAAGGATTATGATGCTAAAATGTAAGTTTCAGAGTCAAATTGTTCTCCTGGTACACAACTTCCTATAACATTTAATATAAGACCACCACTTGGCTTGTCTAAAAGACAAGTCCACAAGCTAAACTAGTGTTTCATTATGTTCTTTTCTCTTTTTCTTCATTCATTTTTTTACTTCGGCTTTTCAGAGGCAAGCTGGAGAAAGAAAGGAGGGAGAAACAGAAACAGCATGGAATGATCCGGTTGGAATCAACAGACACAGTGGAGGACATGGAAAGAGAAAGAAGGAACTTCCAGCTGCAGATGTGTGAGGTATAAGAGGCCGTACGAGGGCAGCCGGTTAACAGACTATGAAACGTGTGCAAAATTAACCTGACCAAGACCGCATTGTGTGAGCGTCTCAATAAGTGCGGTTAGTGCAGCTGAATGTGTATGTGTGTCTTAGAAAGTAATTCCTGGGTTACCTCAGATTGTTAACCTCTCTGTGGTGTTAAACATGTTCTTTGTAAATTCAATAAGTGTGTGGCGGTGTGTGAAGTCACCTGAAACCAAAAAGCTTTGGGGTGCTTTTGAGAGATGCACTCTTGTTTGAGGCCACATTGTGTTCATTTGTGGTTATTGATGACCTCACTCCACATGTCTGAGGCGATATGTCCAAGTTCCATATACTGTGTGCGTGGCAGTTTGCAGGACCGGGGAAATTTGGGCTACGCCGTTTGAACCCAGCTGTGGTAATAGAAAGAATAAGGAAATAAGGAGTGAAGTGGAGGAATAATGAAAGAGAGGGGATTTTCAGTGTCCTACAGCACTCCCTTTCTCAGCCGCAGAGCTCCAGATGTTTCCACTTCTCCCTTTTTATAGTGGAGACAAGCGTTATTTCTTCCAAATGTGACTGACCATGTGACCATCATTAACTTTGGAAAGTTCCTGTATCCATATATGTAGATTTTCATGTATTTTAACAGATTGCTTAGATACTGAATATTCAGAAGCTTAAGCAGCATTTGATCTCCAGTGGCTTCTTTCACCTTTTTTAATCTCCATAAAGTAATTTACTCATGCTCATGTATGCCAACTTTTAGAAAATTAGATGATTTAGTTTCACTAGATAATTTAGTTTCTGTTTTCAGTTCATAAAGCTGGAATACACTGGAAGAAAAGCTAAAAAAAAATTGGAGTCTGTTTGAATCATACACTACACGATTATCTGTGAAATCCGACAGCCCAAAGTCTGCAGATTGGTTTTGGCAACTAGCAATTATCTCCTCCAGACTCCAAATCGTGGCAAAAAAGTTGTATAGTGCATTTCACACTTTAATTCATGTTTGCGCTGGATTCATCTACTTTTGCTTTGTGGTGAGTCACAATGTTGGGACACAGCAGTGGGATTGACCTTTGATTGTTGACGAAATAACAACTATTTCTGTCTCTTTCTGCTTTTGACAGTATTTACTGAAGATTCAGGAGCTGAAAGTTCGACAAGGTCCAGATCTACTGCAGAGCCTGATCAAGTACTTTCAAGCCCAACTTAAGTACGTCTAAACCAAATTTAGATCCTCTAAAAACACCAGCTTCCTTTTCAGATGCAGTCCAAAACTTGGTTAAATTGGCTTTTCACATTACACTTATGTCTGGGTTAAAACCCCTTATAACACTGGCTTCAGCATATGAATCTCAAATGAATTTGAATAACTGTACAGTGAAGATTTAATCCTGCTAATCATTCAACAACTGTCTGTCTGTAATGATTGAATCTCTTTGGCTTTGTGGGTGTGGGCGTTGACATTTGAGATGGCTAAACACTGCTATTGTGTGTTCTCAGTTTTTTCCAGGATGGACTAAAGGCCGCAGAGAATCTGGGTCCATTTGTGGAGAAGTTAGCAGCCTCTGTACATACGGTAATAGACTTGTCAAACCCAGTATCTGTGTAGACAGTGTAACGTATATATGTCCTGTGTTCAGAGTCTCCACACTTGACAGAGTGTTACATAAATATCTTAAAATGTATTTTAAAATGTTCATAAATTTCATACATTTTTGCTGTGGATCTTAAAGGGCAGTTCTAACTGGATAGTTTGTTTTCTTAGAGAGGTGATGAGCAGACATAATGGCTTATCTTGTTTTTTCCTTTGTTTTTGTTTGTTTTCTTACTGTAATGCAGAAAGTCAGACCATATGCGCAGACACATACACACCTTCAATGTTTTGAAACTATCTTGCTTCTCATGATTTTTTTAAAATTCCATTCGAGAAAGATTTTCATTGACACTTTATCATCAATTTTACATGTCTAATCTGACTGAAACCGTTTGTTTGAAAGACTTTGTAACATTCCATGAATTTCTACTGAATATCTTTTTTTGTTAGCACGCACATTAGCTTTGTTAAAAATCTAGTCAGCAGCCTACCTTGACAGCATTTTAATACATAATAGACAGCTTCAAAAAGTATTCCTCTTTTAAATAATGTCATTGCATGTATCATTTGCAGAGAAAGCTATCCCAAAATGCATTTCAACAAGCTTAATGAAATAATAAAATACTCACGATGGTGGATGAGTACTGAAAAATATGAATAAAACGGTTTTATATGTTGCAAATGTGTGCTAGGTATTTTTAGGCAAATGAAAGTGTACACTAGCTTAGCAAAATGTTAACAACAAGCTATGTTGCTCCAATGCTCTCCATTGACTGTCTATTCCGGGAAGCTGCCTCCTTGTCATATCTGACTTATAACAAAAAACGGAGCAATGCCTAAGAGCTGTTATGTGACAAGGTATACAGTAAACAAGCTAAAAAAGCCAGAACTACGTTTTTGTAAGCTGTCGACCCAAAAAAACGAGCGATTAGGACACAAATAGTTGTAGATGTCGGGGTATTTCACGTTGGGCCATTCAGTTGGATCATTTCTCAAACAAAAGGAAGGTTTGGAAAAGGAGCACTGACATAGACCAATAAAATTTAGTTTCTTAATATATCTCCTCCCCTCAGATTCACATAGGGTGGTGAAATAATCCTTTGATATGGTTAAAAATAATGAATGGTCTTGTCGTCGATTAAGTTTCCCTCCAGTGGGCGCGGTTCTCAGAGTAATATGACATGTAGCACTCTACTTTTGTGTCCTAAACGCTAGTTTCTTTTGGGTCGACAATTTATAAAAACGTAGTTCTGGCTTTTTTAGCTTGTTTACTGTATACCTCCTCTGAGGCTGGGACTCTTAAATAGTGTTCTGTGCTAGTCTGTGCAGCCAAAGGCAGAACAGTTAGTATGTTTTGCTCAAACTTTCGCCATGGCATTAGAACTGGTACACCGTTGTCGCTTGTGAAATCAAAATGATGGTGCCGTGGGTGGAAACCTGGTGGAAACTTACAGATTAAGGGGCGGTAATATTATAATAAGATCCCTTTGCCACGTCACCAAGGGAGCGAAATCAGACGCGCTATTTTTCTCTGACGCTTGCAGAAAAAGGCTTACCAAAACAAAGTTACTGGGTTAATCTTTTTCACGTTTCCTTGGTTGGTAGATGCACTGGGGACCTGATTATAGCACTTAAAACCTGGAAAAGTCAGATTTTCATGATATGTCACCTTTAAAGTTTGCCATTTTGTTAATTATATGAGGAGAAGGCAGGATAGGGCATGTGGAATTGGTGTTGAGATGACCGTGTTTTATAGCAGAACTGGTTTGGGTAAAGTTTCTAAAGTGACATTTCTCCTGTTTCAACTTGTCCTCCTTTTGATCATAACGAATCAGCACTTGGACATAAAAGGAAATGAAACTCAAAAATGAGACAACCACAATCCAGCTTTCCTAAAGGAAAAAGTTCCTTTAAAAATACTATTTAATGGAAATTGGCTGAAGAAACTGTTGGAATTTTGTACTGGGGGCCAAAGCCATAATTTCAACAGGCTTTGAGTAATGCATTTCTGGCTGTGTTGGTTTGGTCCTGGGCTTGATTACAAAACGGAGGGATGTGCTGCAGTGTAAGCCTGCAATCTCTAAGACCAGTCACATTGTGTTGCACAAATACAAACCCCACACCACTTTACTGTTATTCATTAGAACTGGTACACCGTTGTCGCTTGTGAAATCAAAATGATGGTGCCGTGGGTGGAAACCTGGTGGAAACTTACAGATTAAGGGGCGGTAATATTATAATAAGATCCCTTTGCCACGTCACCAAGGGAGCGAAATCAGACGCGCTATTTTTCTCTGACGCTTGCAGAAAAAGGCTTACCAAAACAAAGTTACTGGGTTAATCTTTTTCACGTTTCCTTGGTTGGTAGATGCACTGGGGACCTGATTATAGCACTTAAAACCTGGAAAAGTCAGATTTTCATGATATGTCACCTTTAAAGTTTGCCATTTTGTTAATTATATGAGGAGAAGGCAGGATAGGGCATGTGGAATTGGTGTTGAGATGACCGTGTTTTATAGCAGAACTGGTTTGGGTAAAGTTTCTAAAGTGACATTTCTCCTGTTTCAACTTGTCCTCCTTTTGATCATAACGAATCAGCACTTGGACATAAAAGGAAATGAAACTCAAAAATGAGACAACCACAATCCAGCTTTCCTAAAGGAAAAAGTTCCTTTAAAAATACTATTTAATGGAAATTGGCTGAAGAAACTGTTGGAATTTTGTACTGGGGGCCAAAGCCATAATTTCAACAGGCTTTGAGTAATGCATTTCTGGCTGTGTTGGTTTGGTCCTGGGCTTGATTACAAAACGGAGGGATGTGCTGCAGTGTAAGCCTGCAATCTCTAAGACCAGTCACATTGTGTTGCACAAATACAAACCCCACACCACTTTACTGTTATTGTTCACAGGTTCGTCATGAGCAGGACGAAGAAGTAAAACAGCTCTCTCAATTGCGCGACTCACTTAGAACACAACTACAGGTGGATGGCAAAGAGGTAATCTCCAAAATAAATACAACTCCTAGAATGCAATACTTCTAGCTCAAAGTAATGCGTTTTCTTCATGAATGTAGTCCGAGTCAGATGGACTGGAAAACAGCTTGTCTGTGGCCATAATTGGTTTTAAAGACTATATTTCAGCAAATTCGGAGATGAAGATGATGTTGACCGCAATTACAATAAATGTTGTTCTGCGTCTTCACAGGATTTTCTAAACAGAAAGAACTCTGGCCATGGATATAGCATTCACCAGCCTCAAGGCAATAAGAAATATGGCACAGAGAAATCTGGATTCCTTCTTAAGAAGAGTGATGGGTGAGCTAAACATTCCTGTCTACTTCCTTAAATTGCGAAGGTCACAAACCCCCCCAAAAACAACAACAGACCAACTGTTTATTTGTATTACATGGGCTTATTAAAGGTTTTCCAGACATGATGCAGTATTCCACTCCTGTTTGCATTTTGTCACATGGGGTGACTCGGGGAACACTCTCCACACTGCTCTCAGTGTATGTAATGATATATATGCCCTTCTTCTTAAACTGGAAGCAGAATAAATGAAGGAATGAGTTATAATGTCCTGAGAGTCGTGCAGCACAGATAGTTAGCAACATAAAGCATCAGTCTGAGCTTTGTGGTTTAGTCTCTTGCTGCACTAGAGTCTTACTTGCACTCTCTTAAAACCTCTGAGCCCAGCCTACAGCTCACAAAGCACATGCCCACATTCATCTAGACTACCTAGGTTTTGATCAGTGCATGAGAATAAACGTGTCAATGCCATTTTTGTTGTTAAAGGGATAGTTCACCCAAAAATTTAAAATCTGATGTTTATCTGCTTACCCCCAGGGCATCCAAGATATAAGTGACTTTGTTTCTTCAGTAGAACACAAACAAAGATTTTTAACTCAAACCATTGCAGTTTGTCAGTCATATAATGGAAGTGAATAAGGCTGTTAAGAACGCGCTCAGGACAGTTCGGACATTGCGGTGAATCAGAGGTAAAAAAACGAAATAAATGTTTTTAACTGCCACTTATCTCTCAAATGGACCATTGACACTCCTAATTGAGATTGTAGATAGAGTGTCAATGGTCCATTTGAGAGATAGGTGGCGGTAATGCACTTATAAGTCTGCGATCCGCCGTAAAGCAAGAAGAAGAAGAAGAAGACGCGTCATGCGCCGGCTGTTAAGAACGCGCTCAGGACAGTTCGGACATTGCGGTGAATCAGAGGTAAAAAAACGAAATAAATACTGTTCAGTTTCTTGCACAGACCAATCGTTTCGTGTCTTTACACATCAATGTGTCGTCACAAGCTACAGGGTTTAATTTGGTTTTGTTTGTGTATGTTTTTTTGACTCTCAAAGCCGGGATTCCCATTCACTTCCATTATAAGACTGACAGACTACAACGGTTTGAGTTAAAAATCTTTGTTTGTGTCAGTCACCCACATCTTGGATGCTCTGGGGGTAAGCAAATAAACATCAAATTTTCATTTTTGGGTGAACTATCCCTTTAATGACTGATTGTGACTTCACTAGAGAGCTAATGAATCAGAACAATTAACAATTGGCTACTAGTTATTTCTGCATATAGAGTTTATATGGTAAAGCAATCAACTGTATAAAATTTGATGCCAAGGACCCCTTAATATGGTAAAATTTTATCTCCGTGAGAAAAATAATAGAAGTAAGGGTAAAACATACTTTTGTTTTTCTTTGAAATAAACCTTTGCTATGGAGCTATTATGCTAATACTGATGAATACTGAATGTGAATCGTTAGGGATTTTCTGTGATCTTTGTGTTTTAGGATCAGAAAGGTTTGGCAGAAGAGGAAGTGTGGGGTTAAATATGGCTGTCTCACCATTTCACACAGCACGGTGAGATTTGAGAGACACAAACACACTCAACAGCTTCCAGTTACTCATACTTCATTATATTACAGTCTTTTGAATCTGCTTGGCTGAGAGGAATTTAAGTACTTAATATTAACTTTTTGTTTACAAACCTTCTATATAAATCCTATGGCTGAATCACTATGCTGTAATCAGTACTCTTGCTTGTGTGATTGTTTAATTAGCACAAATCATAAACTGACATTGGTGATGACACACAAAGGCTGTTTCCAGTTCTTATAGTCTCAAGAGGGATTACTTGAGCTTCAGAGTCCTGCAATCAAATTTTCCCAAGCTATATGAGAAAGACTCATCGCGATTTCCTTCCAGAACCACAAACTACAGGCCAAAACACATAAAAAATTTTTATCTGGAATCATCCACATTGTCAAAACCCAAAGCTTTCACTGGTTTTGCTTACATGTCTGTGTGCTTCCAGCTTCAGTGTTTTAGCAACCATAAAAGTTATGTAAGCTTTTACGCACATCTTTAGCATCAGTCCTTGCCACAGCATAATTGCAAGTGAAATTTGTTTGCCTTTGATTTAGTGAGTGACCACATATGTGATGAGAATGCACTTTAAGCATGTTATGATTCTTCTCTCACTCTCAGATCAACAGACCACCCGCAAAGCTCAACCTCCTGACATGTCAGGTGCGGCCCAACCCTGAGGAGAAGAGAACATTTGATTTAGTTACACGTACGTTGATCTCTGACCTTTCACCCTTTTCATCTCTGCTGTGGTATGAAGAAAAGAACTATGTTTGGAATGGGAATCTAGCATACTAATGATTGAATAGTGTGCAGCACATACTGTACAGGTGCATCTCAATAAATTACAATGTCGTGGAAAAGTTCATCTGCTAATCTTTAAAAATAATAATTGAAACAGAAGGCAATGTACGTTTTAAGCAGTACGTAGTATGATACATTGCTGTCACACAATTTTCTCACTTATAATGGTAAAACATAACTGTAAGTAGAATTTTAATGACATTTTAATTCATTATATATTTTTCAAAGTTTTGTCTGAAATTTCATTTTGTAGCATTTGGCTTTAATACATATAATGGGTTGTCTGGGTATTCTATGCAGACATTTACATACTATGTACAGTACTATATACCTCAGGAATAATAACAATAGTATGCTATTCTGAACATATCCAAGGATTAGCCAGGGATGAATTTAACATTCATGGCTGGAAATATTTCAATGCTGGTGATGTAACTGACCAGTATGTGATGCATTCAGGGAAATCTAGTATGTTAAACAGGGCGAGGTGTTTTATGCATGTGGGTGTTCAGAAGTATGTAATTAACATTTTGAGGAATAGGTATGTAGGTGTATGTGGATCATGGAATGCAGGTAAGTTGAGTGGCTAGTCCTGACCTGTTTTTTTCTGTTGATTTCCTGTATATCAGAATGTTTTTACATAGCCCCTTTCACACTGCGTTGATTCCGGAAAATTGCCGGTGTTGTGCCCAATTCTGACCCCCCACCAGATTATTACCTCCCTAGTATTGGTAGGTTTAGGAGTAGGTGTAGGGTTAAGATTAGGCAATCAGGCATCGACTTGAACGAGGGGGGTAAATAATTCGGCAGGGGGTTGAAATTTGGCACAACACACACTATTTATTTCTCACTTTCTCTTTTTGTCCTTGCAGACAATCGTACATACCATTTCCAGGCTGAGGATGAACAAGAATGCATGATGTAAGTGCGGAAATTTACACACATAGCACCCCCCCCTCCCTATACAGTGAAATCTTTATCGTACTCTACAGAGCGGCATGTACAGACATGCAGGAGAGAGCAGGTTCAAAACCTGCTTCTCAAGAAGAGAAAGAATAAAAAGGAAAGAGTAAGATAAAGAAAGATGAAATGTTTCTGATGCAACGGATGTATCTGAATTGTCACCTTTTGATATGAACACGCGTCTTTTCTTTGTAATCCCTTCATTGGTCTTCTTGCAGATGGGTGTCAGTGCTGCAGAACAGTAAGGAGGAGGCCTTGAACACGGCTCTCGGAGGAGATCAGCTCCAGTTTCAGGACAGTGGTCTGCAGGAGCTCGTCCGAGCTGTGATCTCAGGCCTGAGAAATCAGCCTGGCAATGAGGCCTGCTGTGACTGCGGAGCCCCAGGTCTAAAAAAAAAACCTAAAACATTTAAATGCTGTTAGGGGCCATTCACACAGAGTACATTTCCTTTTTTTATTTAAATTTTTTGCTAGATGCACGTGTTTGACCACTGCACTCGTGTCTAGTGTCTTTTTATTTTTAAATACAAAAATGCATTCTGTGTGAATGGCCACTTGCCATGTCACAAATACAGAAATCCCATGTGTTATGTTATTCTAAATCGAATCAAAATGATGATACTAGAAGAGTCATTAAATTTAAGCCTTACGTAGTTTTGCATATATGTATTTCTTACACGAGACTATTTAGATCAATGAAATATTTAAGCAATGCATAATGTTATGTCTGTTCTACAGAATTACTGCATCATCTTTATGAAGAGCTCTTGAAAAACACTTTATTGGTTAGTAAAAGGTGTTAAAGAGTGGCAAAGAAATGTTGACGTGTGTTGTGCTCTTTAGAACCCACCTGGCTCTCCACTAACCTGGGAATTCTCACTTGTATCGAGTGTTCAGGAATCCATCGTGAGCTTGGAGTACATCACTCACGAATTCAGTCTCTCACTCTTGATGTGCTGAGCACATCTGAGCTCCTGGTAAGCACACTCACACGCCAAAACGTAAAAAGATCATTTAGATCCATTAATTATTCAGTTCACATTTACTTTTTTTTGTGTGGTAATTATCAAGCGTAGCATTAGTTCTGGCAGGTCACGTTAGTCAAGCTCGCATCAGCTGACTCTCAGCTGATCCCCTTCTACCTAGGAATACGACACCTATATAAGCATTCATATATATTATCAGCAGTTTTCGCATTACTCAATAGCTAATTACCCTCCTCCATCCCCAGCTCCTCCTCTGTCAGTCAGGATTCAGCCTTCTGATTATCCTTTGAGCCAGACTAAATCTAAAATATGTACATAAAATTATTGACCTTTAATGATATCTGCAATACATTTATGTTGGTTCTGTTCTGTTTATCCTGGGGGGTTATCGCTGCTCTCCCTGCTCTCATCCATGCTAGGCTGCTTGAATGCGCAGGGAGTTCTTGCCCAGAACAGAACCATACCGCCAATCCAAACTGTATGCAAATTTTCAATCATCTTTGACGATAGTGGTCCTGACAGAAATCACATTTATCTTGAACTTTTTACCCATAATCCACTGGGACTGAGTCAGTGGTTACTCACAAGTGACTCGCTCACATCTGTACATGTTTATATGAACTCTTTACTTTAAATTCTGCTCCTGCACACATGAGTGTTATTTATTAGTTTGTTAGTTACTTGTCAGTTAGATTACAGATAAATTACCAAACATATGAAGCTGGATGCATGAATTCAGTGTTCAAATGTCTGTGGTCTTTTACTGCAAACATTCGTTTATCAGTTGTGTTTTGGTTCACAGTTGGCAGTGAGCATTGGAAATGCCAAGTTTAATGACATCATGGAAGTCAACCTGCCCAATGATGCAGTCAAGCCCCTCCCAAAAAGCGACATGTGAGTCCTACTGTGCAGTCACGTATATAGATCCATATAAATTTTTTTTTTTTTTCCTTTTACAAAAGTTTTTTCACTTTATCAGTAGCTCAGACTTTTTTGGCTTCATTTTGTTTGCATGTCTCAGGACAGTGAGGAAGGAGTACATTGTAGCGAAGTATGCAGAGCGACGCTACGTCCTCCCAAAAGAACACTCTGAAGCATACCACGTGCATGACACTGTGAGGAGCAAAGATCTCACGTCACTGCTACAGCTCTATGCAGAGGGAGAGGACCTGTCTAAACCAGTGGCCACACCTGACAGACAGGTGAGAGCCTCAATCCCACCATATATACACAAACACAACCACAATGATAACAAAACCATCAAGGCTTATTAATATGCCTTCACTTGTGCTTTAGACTTTTCTTGAGATGTTTAGTTGCTTTCACAGGGTCCATCCATCATATGAGACTTCCTGTGGTTTACTCAAATAGATGTTTAACTCTTTTTGATCATTTTGAGCTGTATAAGCAGAAATGACTGAGACATCTGTGTGGTTAAACGTCATTAATCATACATCATTCACACTCTCTCTGTAATTCTGTATTTCCTCTCTTTTTTCCATCTCTAATCAGATTTCCCTCTCCTCAGCCCACTCAGGAAGTAAACACAAGCTGTGTAATGACTGCTGTACTTGTGTTTGAGTTTGGTGTGTGTGTGTGTGTGTGTGTGTGTTATTTGGCCAAAGTCTCTTTTCTAGGACAGAATTTGACTTGAATAATTCAATGACTGAATCACCAACATTTTTATTTTAACACACATATACTCACAAGTGGAGAATTGTATAACGCCAACTCAGTCTAATTTTTTTATCTTCTCCGTCACTCCTCATCCATTCTGCTGTGATTTATTGAACTGGTGAATAACAGTACATTTGTTTCACCAAGACAGTGGCCGGTTTGCAGCAGCCTGTAGATTTATCTTGTTCTCTTCTGTGTCTAACAGGACCTGAAGGAGACCGGTCTTCTCTTAGCTGTGCGCATGTCTGAGAAGACTTCTCTGGCTCTGGTGGATTTTCTAGCTCAGAACTGGTGAGAGAAATCTGCTATAGTCACGGATCCGTCAGCATCCAAGTAGGATGTCCATAGCTGACTGCTTTGTGTGTGTGTGTGTTTTTTCTTAGTGGCTGCCTGGAAAAGAAGACAGCAGAAGGAAACACAGCGCTTCATTACTGTGCATTATACAACAAATCAGAGTGCTTGAAACTTTTGCTCAAAGCAAAGGCTGTTTTACACACAGGTATACAATTCTCACATATACACAAATTCAACGATGAACATGGTGGATAGATAGGCGGATGGATACATAGATGGATAAACAGACTATGACAGACTTCAACTTTGAGAGGGAGATAGATAGACAAATCGATCAGTCTGTCCTGATTTTGACCCTTCCATTGTTCTGATTGTCCTGTAGTGAACTCAGCGGGTGAGACAGCTCTAGACATTGCCAAGAGACTGCAGCACATGCATTGTGTCGAATTGGTGAGTATCAGATATTGCATAAAGCTTTTATTGACTTTGTGTGTGTGTATGTGAGCACATGTTTGTAGAGATATTATTCCTAGGTTGACTAGGTTAAACTTTATCCTGTTTAATATCCTGAAGTCTCATGTAACAGTGTTTTCATAAGGAACTTCCCTTGTCCTTTCCTTGCATATAATAATATCATCACATAAAGCAAACCTAGTAGCTGTTATAAATACCAGTGTCTCCAAATAAAGGACCAGGGATCATCCAACCTTTGACTCATTACAGTATAAAAACAACAAACAAATAAATTAAAATAGAGCTGGATTTGAATCTTTGTATTTGCTCTGTCTAATAGGACACTAGTGTGATATATCAGTCTGGTCAAAAGTGAGTTAGTGAATTGGCTGTGGATTTCTTACATTTTCTTTGTGTGCATGTTTAGCTGGAATTGGCCCACAGTGGGAAGTTCAACTCTCAGATCCATGTTGAATACACATGGGAGACGCCACAGGACATGTATGACAGTGAAGATGATCTGGACGAAAGGGTCTGTAACCAGATAAACTATTTCTTACTATTTGTATTTTTCACCATGATATGTACAGTGGTATCTTAGGCTGTGACCACTGGTGAAAATGTTTCTCTATTTTGCATTTAATAATAATAAAATAATTTATTAATGCTGTAATGTTTCTTTGTTTTAGAATTTACAGAATCAATGATAAAACAGTGCTCAGGTTCAGCAATATGAATTTTTTAATTTTTAAATAGGAACATTATAAATATACAAGTCTATGAATCTATGAATGCTCATAAATAAAAGTATGTCTCTGTTTGGACTTAAAATGTTAAATATAATGTTCAATAACTATTTGTTTAGGTGAGTCCCCATCCTAAGGGATCACGGTCTCCGCTGCTCCCTACTGGCAGCAATGGTCACTGCTCGGCTGCATGGAATTTAAATAAAGGCAGCCTGGCCAGGACCTATGAGAACGTTGACTTCCTATATCGAAATCCACCCAATAACAGCGCCCCCACTAATGGCTCCATGCCTCCTCCCCTGCCAGCTAAAGCAATACAAAGAGGTGAGATACTGTTTGTTAGCTTTTAATTTACTTTTTAAGTCTGGAATTTTGTATATCCCAAAAATGCTTGTGCAGGTTTGACCTGATAAACAAAAGCTAATGAATGATCTGAAGTTTAGATGTTCTCTGAGAAGCTGAATTAAGCTCCTTTGCATATGTGAATTGTGTAGAAACCCTGCAGGTTTATTCCAGACAAACCACAGCAAGGTCAAAGATAATTTGTGTCTCTTCAGGTCGTTCAGATCCTCAGATCTCAGGTTCCATTCCAGAGACTCACGCCCCCTGCCGTCAGAGTTCCCACCCCACCGGTTGCTTTCAGAGAATCAGCACTTCGTCCCCTGGACCAACACCTGCACACGCTCATAGCACTGGAGGGTCAAAAGGACACAGACAGACATTGTCCTGGGAGGGACAACTTTTCTCAGGGGCCGAGGGCAAAAATCACTCCACCTCACCACAGAGTCAGAGAGGACCTGTCAGGTTTGTCACTGTGGTCCTGGTCCTATGCTGCATTTATCTTCCAAGGCCAGAGGTTTCCTCAATATCGTACTTAATGATCTGTATTGTCACAAGACATATATTTTTTTTATTTCAAATTTCGTTTATTGGATTTTTTGCACTGAACATCAAATTCAAAGACAACAATGCACTGTTCATACCCTAGTAAGCACCTCCCTCAACTAACTACCTAAGAAAAACTTCCCATACAAAAAAGTTATAACAATAATAAAATAAAAAAAATCCATAATAAGAATATCTTAACAGACAGAGAACCTTAGACAATTTACAAGAATAGCATGCTAAATTGTAAAAAAAAGAAAAAGAAAAGAAAAAAAAATGTTGCTCAGTTTAAGGGTCTAGAGTTATCCACCAAATAATCTAAAAAGGGGCCCCACAGTTTATCAAAGGTCCTTAAAGAACCATTGAGTGACAGTATAATTTTATCCAATTTGATGCAAGTAAACACCTCTTTCAGTCATAATAAGAATATCTTAACAGACAGAGAACCTTAGACAATTTACAAGAATAGCATGCTAAATTGTAAAAAAAAAGAAAAAGAAAAGAAAAAAAAATGTTGCTCAGTTTAAGGGTCTAGAGTTATCCACCAAATAATCTAAAAAGGGGCCCCACAGTTTATCAAAGGTCCTTAAAGAACCATTGAGTGACAGTATAATTTTATCCAATTTGATGCAAGTAAACACCTCTTTCAGCCATGGATCAAAAGTAGGGGGTGAGGCATGTTTCCATTTTAAAAGAATTAGACGTCTTGCTAAGTAGTAAAGGATGTAGCCTTTTGAACCATCACTGAAAGGGCAGCATCGACTGCCATGCCAAAAATGGCAAAAAGTGGATTTTGATCAAGATCTGTCAGTCTTCCTTCAGAGTTTTAAATATTTTGGTCAAATCAAATAATTTAGGGCATTCCCACAGCATATGAATAAGATCCACTGGTGAATTCCTACACCTGTTACATACATCACTGACAAAAGGATATATTTTAGCAAGTTTAGCATTAGTATAGTAAACCCTGTGTAAAATCTTACACCGTATCAGGCTATGTCTTGCACATATTGATGATGTATGAACGAGATCAAGAATACGTTCCCAGTGTTCATCAGATAACTCAAATCCCAAGTCCCTGTCCCAATCCTCTCTAATCTGGTTATAAATGACAGAAGTACAATGTTTTGAGTGTGGTTCAAGCTTTAAGAAGTCATCCAGTGGGGATTCAGGGGGGCGATTCGGGAAATGAGGGAATAGTTTTTGAACAAAGTTCCTGATTTGATAGAAACAAAATAACTGGGAATTAGGTAGGTAAAATCTCTTGGAAAGATTATTAAAGAATGAGACTAGACATATTTTTTGAGCTATCAGTTCAGTATTGTTAACAATATTAAAATAGTAGCATTCATTAAAATCAGAAATTGATACATGTGTGTAGTATTGTGACTTATTGTCATACAAATATCACACATGTCTGCAGTTCAGAGAAGACGACCTCATATCGCCGCTCGAGCAGCGGGAGTCAAGGAAAGAGTTCAACCCCGTCTCCAGGGTGTGCTGGCAGTCTGGAGGAACTCTACTGCAGTCCAGTGGGTGGGGCTCCCAACCCTGCACCTCCGCCAGTGAATGCTAACAACAGTGCCACAGTGCCAGTCATACTGCCGCCACCTCGCTCACGCAAAAATGCCATGGTAACATGCCATGCTATGATCTTTACCTTGAGAAATATGATTTTTCAAATGTCTTCCTGATGTTTACATAGTATGTTTATATATTTTTTTTTTGCAGTTCGTTATTCCTTTAATTATGAACATGAATTTAAAAGCAGGAATACTATACACAAATTCTTCTCAATTTGCAGTCTGGAGAACAGGAGAAGTTGCTGAAAGTCATAGCCAGTCTGCAGATTTTGAACAATCAAGAGTTACATAGTGTATGATGGGCACAGACTCTGATTTTTAGCTTCAGATTCTGATTCCATCCAGTCTTAGAATATCAAGCATATTTAATATTTTGAGACGATTTTAGAACACACATTGTTTGATTTGTCATTAGTCTCCTAGCAATGAGGCACGTTTCTGCATGAGTCCGTTGTGTTCAGAACCACGTGAAATCTTTAGTCGTTTAATGTACGATGTCCAGTTTTTTGTCAACCAAAGTTGACTAGTAGTGTTTTAAAATCAGATTTCAATAATCATGTAGTGTATTCCAGCCTTAACTTGCTAAAGTGTTTATTCTGTATGTGTTTCAGATCTCATTAAAGGAGAGACCCAAAAAGGTCAGAGCGTTAGTTGACTGTAGAGCAGTTGGTCCCAATCAGCTGGCTTTCTTTAAGAATGAGGTCATCATAGTGACAGCAACTGACGACCCACACTGGTGGGTAAGTATTTAAACTCTCTCACACTGACACTCACACAGCTTCGCAGTATCTGTGAATAACTGAAGACTTCAACATCTTGCACACTTTCCCTCCCAGGTGGGCCATATAGAGGGAGAACCTTCTAGAAGTGGCTCTTTTCCAGTCAACTATGTACATAAATTAGGAGAATGAGATGAACCTCCAGGGACACTCGCATTACACCACATGGAACTAGTCTAGACTGTTGCTTTTATCTTCAGAGCCGCTAGACCTAGATGCTGTGGAGGCCTGAAATGCACTTAGAAGATGAAAGATTGGAGACCAGACTCTTCCACAGCATTAGTGTGGATGCTGTAAGATGATCAACTGATCCGTTTCAGTGCTGCATGTAATGTATCTCAGCTGTTTATCTGGACTGAAGGTTTGGCAGGTACATCATGCCAATGACTGGACTTGGAACAGGCAGAAAACGGATGAAAGTTGTCCAGCTTTTAAAACTTCCTGGCTGTGTTGTTTAAGCAAACAACATCACTTGTTCTAATTGATATTGGCGTTGAGGCATTTGGACAAACACTTTGAGGTCTCTAAGAGATTGTCATCCAGACTTTGAGGCACTGGGTTCATTTACTGAAGCTCATCCTGTGGTTGGTTCAGTTGCTCAGTGCTCTCTGGATTATTTTAATGACATGCCATTAGTACTGGCTAGACACCAGGTCCTCCAGACAGAGTTAAAGGATGGTGTATTTGGTTTCATCTGTCTCCTCTGCACTGACGTCTCCTATTGCTGCTGATTCCCAGACATCCAGTCTTGCACTGGGAGATAAAGCAACTTGCAACATTTAAAATTAAACACTTGCAGACTTCTAGAATCCTCAGATGGAACACCAGGATGTGAATATTAAATTACAAAAATATTCAAAAAGTTTTGACTGCAGAAAGTTTACAATTCAGTATTTCAAGCCATAGGAAACAACTTAACCACAGTACAGGCACTGTTAGGCCTTACAGAGCACATAAAAACACGCAAGCCACTGCAACCTAGTTATTTTCACAGTTTAAGTACTTGTGTTTTGGTAGCCTATTATTCCATTTTCTTTGATTCTAAAATTCTGTAGTAAAGCATCTCTTTTCAAGTGTCCATATTCTATGCTAATGTTTAAAAATCTCTGTTAGCTTTGTCTATGAAAAAAGTTCTTTCTGCACTTGCCACCCTCGCTAAGTCTTATTTGTCTGTATTGTTATCGGTCAGCATTATGTTTTTATTTTAATGGGCTCTCCCTCCAAACTGAGGTGGTTTGTGGTGCATTTGGGACGTGTCTTGAACCAGCAGACTCTGTATAAATGTTTGATAAACTGAAAGTACACAACAGATGTTTTCCCTTCTGCCATCTCATTGACTTCTGTGAAGCATTTTTTAGGCAGAGATGAACATTACAGCATGTTGGTTCGGCTGACTTTGTGTTTTAGGAAAGCAAAAGGTAACGCTGCGTGTAAATTATGCTTGTGAAAATTAACCATTTTGTATCACTGTAACTTCTTATATTATTGAGAAATGTCACATCCAGTTTGTTCATAGCATATTTGAACAAGATATTATTTAGCATCTATTTCTAAGAATGAAAAATGACAATTAAATATTTGCAAATCACGTGTTGTCTCTAGGATAATCATACAGTAGATTACAAAACCTTTGATCTAACTGAGATCATAGTCTAGCCATTAAAGTGCTTTATTATTACAGAACATATTGCTTAAAAAAACATTTTCTGGGGAAATGGCATAAGTATCTTTTTCTAGAATATATAAACCCTCTGCAATCGTCAAACACGCAACAATTTTTTTCCACAAATCCTGGATTAAAAATGTATCTTTTTGCAAAAGGATTATTCACAGACATGATGCATGTGTGTGTAAATCCATATTAGTACCGGTTTCCTTTTTTTTTTTTTTTTTGCCGTCAGCCGTCCATCCAGGATGGGCTTAATGGATTTTTTTCCACAAATCCTGGATTAAAAATTTATCTTTTTGCAAAAGGATTATTCACAGACATGATGCATGTGTGTGTAAATCCATATGAGTACCGGTTTCCTTTTTTTTTTTTTTTTTTTTGCCGTCAGCCGTCCATCCAGGATGGGCTTAATAGACTGTTGCCAGCACTCAACTTCTTGACAGATTGAAAATCGTTAGCTCTTAGCGTCTGACTGAGCTGTTGCATAATTAACAGGTGTTACGTCACTGCTCAGAAAGTTGCAGGTCAGTCTGAAGCAGATGTTCACTGTGATGGTCCGCAAATGAGAACCATTGGCTTGCAACATGATACAGCAATTCTCCTTGGTTGAATGCCATGTGTAAGCCATCATCTACTTTGTTCTACTGCCTTCAGTATTCAAAATACATGCTATGAGGATTTTAATTGGAATGTAGCAGTGTTAATATTTTTTAAATGTTTTAAATAATGTTTTAGGAATGTGTAAAAGTGTGAATAAAATTGTTGAAGCATTTCAGCTGTTCCAGTGTTGCTTTATGATGTCTCTGACACTGTATTCTATAATTAGACGCATTTGTCTGCTCTGAAATAAAGTGAGTTTGAATTACATTATGGGAAAATAATATAATATGTGATATATGATGATACTTTGATTATTGAAATGACTGACCACTGGTGTTCAGGGAACTATTCCCACACGTTTTCTGTTCTTACTGATTCAATCAGATTTATTGACTAGTGATCCTAATTTGAGCACATGTACACCAAAGCAAAGTGCAGATGTGTGGAACATTCATTTGAATTGTTCTTTTGCGTAATACATTCACTTTCAGAACGCATATCCAAGGAAATACGGTGGAAAATTTTGACCAGTTACACAACTTGGATATACTTAAGATTTTTTATGTGTATGGAGAATCACCAAGGTAAGCTTTTTACTCAACTAAACCCAGCTAATTGGATCAGGGCTATTATAACGTCATAGTAAAGTGAAAGTGACGTGTAGCCAAGTATGGAGTCCCATTTGTGCTCTGCATTTAACCCATCCAAGTGCATACAGTGAGTAGTGAACAAACACACCATGAACACACACCCGGAGCAGTGGGCAGCCATTTTTGTATGTGTCAGTCATGGTATGAAGGTGGAAGAAAGCGCTGGTCATTCACTCCCCCACCTACAATCCCTGTTTAAAATAGATAGAGGCATATTAGTTTCTCTCTTTGGCATAAGATCAGCATTTTGATAGGCAAACCGGTTCATTAAAAAGGTCAGCAAAAACAATTCTAATATTCAATATATCATTGATAGATATGCAGAAGCATGTGAATCTGATTTAATTTCCAACTGTCTTTTTTGTTCAGCAAACCATGCAAGTAATGTAGTAAAAATCCAGTGACTACATCAGCATAAAGAGGAAATAAAAAATACATAATTTCAGTGTTAGACAAGAATCAAAGATTTTTGAATGTTGAATCTTGTTCTGTGAAACATGATGAAATAAGAGTAACATTACAGAATAGGCCATTTTTAAAGATTGTGAATAAAACTTTGAAAATATATATACATAAATATACATGAAAATACATAAATTCAAAGCATGATACATTCTTATTCAATTTCAATAGTGTTCAAACGAAAAGAGTCAAAGGCATCATAGGCACAAACAAAGTTGTTTAAAGAGTTTGTGAACCCCAATAAATGTCTTTTATCCAAAAAGCTTCTCTTATATTGTCACTAAAAATAAAAGCTATTGTAAATAGTTGTTGAGCATTAAGATTACATTAGCTTGCGGAAAGTTATTTTACAGTTGAGAAAAGAAATAATGAATCAGCTAATCTAAAGAATGTGACAACAAAAGCAGAATATCCTACAAAAGTGTTTACAAAGATTAGTGTTACCTGATGAAACCTCTAGGATATGGCCTCATAACTGTATACATGAACACAAGGACAGACTTTACATTCATCCTGCAAGTGGGCCCAGACAGATCTTTGGGAAAGCTTTTTTTAATATCTGTCATAGCAAAACTCATGAAAGGTGCAGTGCAAAAATCAGTGTGTGAGAGAAACCAGCTGAGGTGTCTTTAAACCACACAGCGTGAATGAATGACATGTACAGTAAACAAGATAAGGCATTTGATGAATGTTAAACTCTACGTAGCTTTTGAGAAAATGTAGCCTACAAATCACGAATACCAACGAGAAACCATTCAACCGATCATCTGGTAGCATTGCTGGATTTCTACAACCAAGATTCTCTTTAAAAAATATCATGCTACCTGACAGTGCAACTACCACAATAATCCATGGAAATGATGTGCAACAGACAAGTTCCAGAAGTAAAAATCCCATTCATTTTCTCTGTAGGGGATAAAGACAGACCTACTGTGAGCTACAAAGTTGTTCATCGATGGTTTATGCTTTTGTTGAAGATGTCAGTCTGCAATGTTTCAGCGTATTTTTTTTTATAATTCTGTTCAACAGTGAAATTTCTGGTGAAAAACTACATTACCCAAGATTCTGCAAAGAAATCTTTACCAATCACATAATTGCCAGAAGCAAATCATACCAAAAGAACACTTAAGCTCCTGCCCATTCCCATGAAGCACTGCAAATAAAGCCAGTTTCCCTATGTTCTTAAATATGAATATAGCCTAATATGCATATTTTGCAATAAACAAAAAAATCAGTTTTTCTATTTAAAATCAACATTTTTAAATCAATCATTTATATATCCCCATCATTTTTAATTCTATTATGTCATTCACAATACTTTATGGGACTGTAGTTAAGACTTTAGTGCACAGTTTTGTACCTTTTTCTTTTTGTCCAATTTTCACTTTTTTTGCTTCAAAGTTTGTAATGTTGTGATGCACCTTGTAGCTGATTGGTTTGGATCATGGCTTATAACTCTTAAATAAACACTCAAAGAAAAAACTATGGGAAAAATGAATAGGAATACTTCTGGAACCGAGGCCATGAAAAAGTGGGTGGGCACTCTATCTATATTATGAAATATCAGAGCACTGAATAACATAACTGACCAATCAGAATCAAGCACTCCAGAGATCTGTGTAATAAATATCATCATTTGAAACCTTACTAAACTGTTGTAACATTTTAATTCTACAAATCAAGATATTTGAGCAGAAACTGTGGTTACCATGGTAAATGTTTGTAGGGGAGCCTAACAGATGGATTCATCATTTCATTCCAACAGTGATCACTAAATACATGTCCTCACACAAGGCTTTCATCTCAACAACATAGTTTGGTTTGCAGTTGATATGTCGCTCAAGAACATTGCAGGCGTGTTCATCGTCTTTCACACTCTACAGCAGCCAGTGGCATGTCCTAAATCTAGCATAATCTACAGCTGCCTAAATCAAATCCCTCCTAAAATGAGGGAGATCGGCACAACCATTAAAGGACACCGAGATCTTCTTTCATTAAAGAAATGTAAGTAGCCCTTGAACTGAGATTCAGTCACCTCTATTGTGTTTGCTTTACGCCTGATCAATATAAATGAATAAAGACTGTGGTCTGCAGGCAGCCTGCCCCGTCAAATGACGCAAATCTAATGGCGTCACACGCAGAGCTGCAAAGACAAAAAGCACCATGTGTGCAGCAGTATCATCGAGTGCTGGAAAGACTGAAAATGGTATCTGATGGAGTGGTTAATTTATGACTGTATATTCATAACGTGTGATTTTCTGGCGAGAATTAAGCATTTGTAGTCATTAAATATTTGTTTGCTCATCTCTCACCAGAATTAGTTCTAGGTCATTACACATGACAGTATGATGCTTTAGAAGCTGGTTTGAAAGCCTTAGAATGTACAGTACCTTCATACTGCCTGTGAGGTCATTAACTGACTGGGACTTACATTTCACACACAGCCATATGCTTACATATTTCAACTACATATTTAAAGGCAATTTTAGTAGTATACACTCAAACTAACTAGCGGTCTGCGGTGAAGGAAGTCACGCAGCATGAAACTGAAAATGTCCTCTGCCTGTCATTCATGAGCTGTAGTTTTGGATCTGTTGATGTCAAATACGTTCTGAAGGAAATGAAAGTCAGGTCCAGGTTGCTAAGCGACAGGGGGAAGAGAGAGGCCCCAGATGGAATGTTGAAGGAGAGAGAGAGAGAGATAAATCACCACTTCCCTTCTCCATCCACACATGCCCCAGATGTAAGCTGGAGAACTCAAGAGGACCAGAGCGCATGTGCGCACCCTCCTCACAAGCCCCCGTCCCCAGTATATGTGCACAAATCGTCCAATCACAATTGCGTACAATTAATCTGTCGTTCACACCAAGGATGATAACTATAGCGAAAACTAGAACTATAAAACTCTAATTTGTGAAAATAGTGAAGTCCACACTACAAATGTAACGATACCGTCACATACGAACGATATTATTGGAATCACTTACAGAACCAATTTTTTTTCCAGCAGATGAATGCTAAAATCTTTGCTAGCCAATCAGAATCCACTTGACATTAAAAAAAATTGGTCATCATAGATAAATAGGCTAAATCAACAAATAAATCAAGTTAATCATAACTTTTGTTATCTACTTTGTTCTGGCCATGAAGCCAAACACATGAGTTAAAATCATCAAGTAAATAAATACACATAAAATGAAATCAATCGTTTTGCTTATTTACTCTTCTTTAATATTGATGTGCCATATGAGAGTGTTCCCTGAATAGTTTACAGCATTCATTTGGAGAAATATTTTACCCTAAGGAAAATTTGGCAATTAGCCAAAATAATTGCATTAAAGGGCACCTATTATGACCCTTTTTACAAGATGTAATATTGATCTTGGGTGTCCCCAGAATGTGTCTGAAATTTCAGCCTTAAATACCCAACAGATCATTTATTATAACAGCTGAGAAGGGTCTGGCTGCAGCCTTGCACTTGCACTCTCAGACTTGCACTCTCAGACACTTGCGCTTCCGCTAGCGACTTCACTTGCAGTCTTTTATTGTTTTTATTTTGTTCTATTTATTGATTACTTTTTGTTTGAATCTCTCAACATTTTACAACAGTAGCCAGGTGGTGAAGACAAGAAGAAAGGAACTAAATTACAATGTCACTCTCCGCTACCTGCGACGTCACTTGCAATCGACATAAATCGTGCGTTTTGCCAATGGAGACAAGAAGCTGTGGTAATTAAACGATTAAAACTAAATTAGTACTATAACATACAGGGTCATGCAAGAAAAAGACAATACCCGCAAATCCGTGGCCACAGAACAGCAGAATATGAACGCAATGCACAGTCTCTCGTTAAGCATTTTCCTCCTGTAGAAAAACATAAACACTTAATATGGTTTAATGTATTAAGATACATTCAGTTCAATTAAAATATCAAATTCGATATATAGTTATTATTTAATGTACTACAAGGCAAACAGATGGCTATGAACACAATGCGCAAACTTTCACTTGTCCTCCCATACAGCAAAACCCTTAATGTGGCATAATAACGGACTAAGATGATATTCAGTAAGACAAAGACAATTCAGTAGCCTATATGTCTTGTTGTTGACTCAAAGTATATACAGACCAACAAATATGAACGTGCATTATGAAATGCATTAAGTGATTTTAAAAGGATCAACTCCGTACTGCCTGTAGCAAGGGCCAAGTTTGCCCATCAATGGGCTAAACTGATCAAGCATAGGCTCACTGTCTGCCTCTGGCCGCTTGGTCGTTACTTTAAAAAAACAAAAACGTATATTTAACGATCAAAAAATGCTTCAAACGTTTTTTAAATTAACTTCATAAAAAAAACGAAACGAAATAATCACTTTGCTATTACATACAAAACTGACGAGCCCAGAACGCAATGCGTTAAATTGCACGTTAAACCTTTTCCTCCTATAAAAAATCATTATAAATAAAACACATAATGTAGCTTAATGGACAAAGACAATGATATAAAAGAGCTGTAGACAGTTTATTCTATATGGAAAAACGCTTAACACGAAACTGTGCTTGTTGCACTTATTCTGGGCTCATCTGCTTGCCTGTACATATTAGTTATGTATATTAATAATGTAGAGGAGCATATTGAGTTTGGACTTTTTAGTCCATTATGCCACATTGTGCCACGTTTTGCGAGGTGATGTCCATATGGCAGAAACGAACGATCATCTCTTCTGCTTTACTCCTAGTTAGAGCACAAAATCATGAATGAACATCAGAAGGTATGCTGAAAGATACAAAACAACTTAATGAAATTTATCAGCCTTCATATAATCGCCCTATTTGTGTCTTAACCACGGTAAAGAAGGTAATACAACTTTTTTTTTCAAACCATCTTGTGTGCAGTCTACCAATAAGTGGCAAAATAACAGTGTATAACTTGAGGGTCATACTAAAAACCTTCATTGCAATGGTAAATTCAATTTAATAATTGAAAAAAAAATCTATACATTGAGAGATTTATATCTATCAACTTTAAGATCAAATGGTTGGGCCCCGACTTTTTTACGCCCCTCGGGATGGGCTTCGGGCCAATTTTCACGTCATAGTTCTGTTTTAGGCTTCTCCTTATTTTTATATTTTAGACATCCATCAATTAGTAATGAAAAAAATTGCTGCGCTGGTGGAAACAACACGAGACCGTGCTACCGAGACTGTCAAGAGCGGCTCGACGGTGTTTAGTGTCCCGCAGCAGCAGCATGTATGGTGCGTGCCGTCAGCACAGCTGAACAGTTCTGCGTTCAAATGCAGACAATAGGCTTAAGCTTGCCGCAAAGCACCGGCAAAAGTAATTACCATAAATGCATCAGGGGGAAACAGTAAGGAGATATTTGAGTTATTTACTAATAAACTAGTGTTTTCTGAGTCTGTGTCACAAGGATGAAGTTGTCGATTCTGACTCGCCATCTCCTCAGACGCGCCTTTAGAGAGAAGTGCATCTTTAAGGATTATGATCATAATGAAAGAGTTTTTGTTTTTGATTTGTTTTATTTCGTTAAATAGTAATTTAAAGCTTTCTATAGACATATTTATCATGTCTGTGAGGCATGTATTCCCTGAGATTCGGTTCATTTTTGTGAAGCGCTCCTGTTGAAGAAGAGACGGCAGAAAGCGCATCATGTTTGTTTTCTTTATTCTATAAAAGCACAACATTTTGTTGATATTGTGAGTGCACACAAATAAAAGTAGACCCTTTACAGTTCCGAATGATTTATTACTCTTACCTTTATGAGCAAAAATGACGGCGTATCCACTGAAAAAAACGCAAGCGATCGCGCTGGCGTCTCTATGTCCTGCAAAGCGCGCTTCAGCTTCCACTCTCCGCAATAACTATTGGATATAGCGCACATTTATCTAGGTTTAACGTTTAAACATTGTTAAATGCTTGAACTGTTTTATATCTATAGATTTTATTTTAGGCAAGTCGTGATGATTTGAGAAGGCTAAATCAGGGGTGGGCAAACTTGGACCTTCCAGGCCACTTTCCTTCAAAGGTTAGCGCCTCCAACCCTGATCAAACACACCTGAACCTGCTAATCATTGTCTTCAAGACTGCTAGAAGGCTAGGCAGGTGAGTTTTATCAGGGTTGGATCAAATCCCTGCAGGAAAGTGGCCTGGAAGGGCCAAGTTTGCCCATCAATGGGCTAAACTGATCAAGCATAGGCTCACTGTCTGCCGCTGGCCGCTTGGTCGTTACTTTAAAAAAACAAAAACGTATATTTAACGATCAAAAAATGCTTCAAACGTTTTTTAAATTAACTTCATAAAAAAAAACGAAACGAAATAATCACTTTGCTATTACATACAAAACTGAACTATTTTAATAGCTGTATAATAGCTATTAATAGTAGTATCAGCTGTTTTGGGAGAAGGTGGAAAAAAAGACGCGCTCGGGCCGGTAATTCTGATAAACTGTCGGACACGGGACGGGCTAGGGCGAATATGGGAGATTACTAGGGGGGACAGACAAAACAGATGGAGAGGAGAGACATATGTTGGAGAGAGAGAACGGGAAAGTGAGGGCAGGATTAAAAACAGACAGGTGAACAGACAGAGATTCTGTATATACAAGAGCTTTGTCATTCATTCATTATGGATGTAGACGCTCAGATAATCCCACTACATCATGGCCTAAATTCTGATGTACAAAGCTCTCATTTTGTCTGACTTTTAGTATATCAATCCAATGAGCAGATTAAAAATATAATATGCCCCAAGACTGCCAAATACATTGAGGTGGAGACCTCACATGGGACAAATTAGGATTCAGTGACTGAAAAAGAAAAGGTCAGTTAAAATAAAACAAAACAAAACAAAGATTTAACAAGAGATAAAGGACAAGTCATGCTATTTTTTTCTTTTCTTTTAATAGAAAGGCATCAAGATGAAGGTTCTTTAATTCAGCCCCTTAACTGTAAAAGCAAAGGGTGTTCATTTGCACCCCTTTACCACAAACAACAACCCAGCCCACCCGCCCCAACATCAGGCAGAAGAAACAAACACATTTACACAGTAATAGACCAAATGCTGTGACTCCCAGCAAAAAAAAAGTGTTTTCCCCCTTCAAGTAAAGACAAATAAATCACAATTATATATATTTTTTCAAAGATTAGGCAAGAATAACCCAAATACCACACAAATAGCAAATAAGGTTTGGGAGAAACAGAATTCACAATTACAGAGACAGACTATGTTTTTTTTAACACTTTGGACACCATTCCAAATTCTGTTCCAGTTACTGTTTTAAAGTGACTGAAAGATTTAAAGGAATAATTTACCCATGAATTAATATTCTGTTCATTTCTTTTTTCACCCTCATGTCCAAACCTCGGCAGTGTTGATATTTAGGTATTACAGTACCAAGACATAAATGCACTGGGAATATCATCTATTTAATAACAGTATCCGTTACCCGGTTTTTTAAAATCTCTTTCACACACAGACTCACAGACACTCTCACACACACACACACCCCTACTTCTAAGGGAGAACGGAACCCTCACTGGCCACGCCCCTCAAACTTCATCAGCCAATCACCTCCCTTACCTAGCATGCTTGAGAGCTCCACTGCAGTGCTGATGTCATGGGCAGGTTCAAGAGACTGTCTTTAGTCTGTAGAGCTTCAGTGTGGTCTTTCATCCATCGATCCTTTCCACAACTGCATTCAGTCTGGAGTCCTTCTCCAATTCTCCTTCCCTCGTTCTCTACAGAGATGTGGAAGGAAGCTTTTTCACCCGTCTCTGTGCCAGGAATGAGGACTCGATGGACTTCAGCTCAGGGGGTGGTTGGGAACTCTTCAGTGCAGAGTATGTGGCAGCCATCGCCCCCTGTGAGGAGAGAGTTGGTGAAGTAATAGACCACCATTTTTGTTCTATATAATACATTTAAGAGCCTCATGGCTGCGATACCTTGACAAGCTTGGCATCTTGATGTTGTAGCTGGCTGTTGGGAAGTTTGTCTCTCTGAATGATCCACAGATGCTTCAGGACCTGCTTGGCTGTGAGCCGCTGGTGAGGGTCCACATGGAGCATCTTGGAGACCAAATCCTGCATGAAAAATCGTGCATGAGACAAAATAAAAACCCCAATCCATCAGAGCAGTTTGAATGGCTATGTGGATGGGGGTGGGGTCATGGCCTACTTTGGCAGCATCAGACACTGCGTCCCAGTTGCCTCCCGTCAGAGTAAAGTGTCCGCTCCCTATCCGACTCAGAATTTCTTCTGGAGTGTCTTCTGGTCCATTGGCAAATGGTGTAAAACTGGTACAATTAAAAACCAAAGGAAAAATGAGTGTGGATGTGGGTGTGGGTGTGCTTTCAGATTTTATGTGGAAACTGAGTGTGCGATATTTATTAATAATGGGAGTGAATGTGTGTGCGATCTTACCCAGCAATCATAGTGTATAGTAATACTCCAAGACTCCAAATGTCACAGCCCTCATCATAGCCCTGTCTTTTCAGTACCTGCAACACAAAGCGATACGTTTCAGCACAGTCACTGAGAATAATAAATATACACAAAATAACACTATAATACATAAAACAACATATCACAAAAACATCACACTGACACCAGAGAATTTAAAGCCACATAGTACAAACTGTCCTTTGCTACAAATAACTCCTGTAGAGAAGCATACAAAGTCCCAACTAATGTGTTTTTCATTATCACTGTAGTTATAATGTAGTTATAAAACATTGGGCATTTAATATGTTTATTGGTCTACTCTATATAGAATTCCCCAGTTTGTTGTGAGAACAAGCACTCACCTCGGGTGCTACAAAGTTGGCAGTATAGCAGGGTGTCATGAGAAGGCCATTGTCTGCCCGGAGCTGTTTGGCAAACCCAAAATCACAGATGCGTAGAGATTCTGGATTTCCAGACTCATCGACATACAGAATATTACTGGGCTTCAGGTCCCTGTGCACAACCTTGTAGAAAAAAATTTGGGATTAAAACATCTACCTGTCGTCTTTAGGTGCAAAAAGCTTTTATATGTGCCAACTAGTAACTGTACCATTAATAGTGCAGCAGTTATGAAAAAGACTACATTATATCAAATTTAAAGTTGAGTGTTAAAATTGCCCCCACAATAGGCAATCGCACCACTTGAATAATTGTTTAACCCACTGTATCTCAAATAAGATGATACCTTAAGTAATAATATTATTGTCTATTAATATTAATAATATCCCACTCTATGTGGGATATATGTTATAATTCTGTTATATTTCAATTGCCCTCAGTCCCTCTTTACTATTATATTTTGGTAAGATTTCAAAGAAGAGTGGTTTAATTGAATAGAGTACATTTTTTCATTCTTCAAGTGAATTCCACTTTACCATTATATCAGTGTATGATTTCAAGGAAGAGTTGTTTAATTGAATTGAGTCAATTTTTTCATTTTTTAAGCACTGCTATAATATATGCTATAAAAAACTACAGGATGATAGGTATTAGAAGTCTATCTGTTGTGGTTCTTCTGGGAAAGATGTCAACATAAAAACTATTTATTCACAATAAATGTTGCAAACAGAGGAGAGGGTACAGAGGGGAGTAGAACAGAAGAGGGCCTAGAGAAGAGCCCTGGGGAACACTTTAGAGAGGGGGGGGGGGGGAGGCTCTGTCACAAGCTGTGAATCATAATAACATATTCTGTGCTAGTGGCAGGTTATTAACAACAAGACAGATGTAATTGTGTTTGTCCATGCATGTTTTCTCACCCCTTGAGAGTGCAGGTATTCCACAGTCTTTGTGATAGTGTGCAGCACAGCACTAGCCTCTCTCTCTGAGAAAAACTTCTGCTTGAGGATTCTGTCCAGCAGTTCACCTCCTCGCATCAGCTCAGTGACCAGGTACACCTGCTTCCCATTATCATACACCTGCACCACAAGTTTTTTATTAATTAAATTTGGAGTGGTAGCATTTTTAGCTCCCTGTATTGTGTGCAAATATTAAATTTCAATAATGCAGATGATTTCTGCAGATCAGTTAATTGTGAAATAATATGCTGTTGTACTAACATCTTTGAGAGTGATGATGTTGGGGTGCTGGCCGTATCTCAGCAGGATCTCAATCTCTTCTGATGGGTCAGTGTTTGTTTTATCAATCACCTATCAGAATTATACAATAAATGATGTACAGTATAAGTCACCTGAAGACCACATGCATCCAAAACTTTTTTAGTGAACATAGCCTTCATCTTTTTGTTGATGACGTTCAAGTAAAAGAACATTCAAAAGAAAATATATTTTTTATTTAAATAAATAAATAAATACAGATTTATACCACCTGAAACACAGATTTTAGGATTCATAACTACTGTTATTTTCTACAAAGCATCAAAATATGTCTAAAAAAACCAAACTGACTCTAAAATGCCGTTTCATCAAAAACAGAGTCACATATGCTTAGGTAACCTAACCAATAATGCTGATGTCAAAAAAAGAAGAGATCATTCAAAGCCACTTGTATGACATTCGTACAATATTTAGAGAGGTTAACAGAGTGAGGCACTAACCTTCACTGCATACTCTGTGTTGGTTGCTTTGTGTATGCAGCGTTTGCAGACAGAGAAAGAGCCCATGCCGATGTCCTCCTTCAGTATGTAACCATCACTGAACAAGATGTTCTTACCGTGAAGCTGCTGCTTGAAGACAGATACACAACAGAGAGTATTAGAACAGCGCCACACACACACACACACACACACACACACACACACACACACAAATAGTAAAATCTAATAATTATAATGAACACACTGTTTACATTCTTTCAAACACAGGCAAAAACACTACATACTATCATTACAGTTTGAACTCAATACAGAGAATGCTGGATAGCACAGACTGAAGATATCACTCATACGGAGTAAAGCCATTTACCTTGTGCAGAACAAATTTTTCACTAATCGCATCCTTCATTAACACTGAACCACTGTATCATCTTCATTAAAGTGCATTATGCTCACTCTTACATGATTCAAAGTGAAAAGGTAGAAATACTGCTCTCTAGTGGTCAGCCATTTCAAGCTCATTTAATCATAAATCATTGGATGTTTGGGGTTCAAAACAAGTTATACTCTAACCTCAAGCAATTTAATTTGTTTCATAAGTGAACACCTCTTAAACAGTCCTTGCAGGTGTTAAGGTCAGATATCCTTATTACTTTCATCATTGCATTTAAACAGCCATGACAAAAACTGGACACTGTAACTTTGCACAAAAAAAACTTAATTATGTTCTGTGCTAATTAACAGCATTCCACTGGTTAACTTAACTTTAACCTGTCCTGAACCCTGTAATACTGTCGTACACTGTCATAAAAGCTGAGAAGGATTGGCACATTAACCACAGCAAAATACAAAGTGTTATTTTCAGGTGTATTTCTACATATACAGTGGGGGAAAAAAGTATTTAGTCAGCCACCAATTGTGCAAGTTCTCCCACTTAAAAAGAGAGGCCTGTAATTTTCATCATAGGTATACCTCAACTATGAGAGACAAAATGAGAAAAAAAATCCAGAAAATCACATTGTAGGATTTTTAAAGAATTTATTTGCAAATTATGGTGGAAAATAAGTATTTGGTCAATAACAAAATTTCATCTCAATACTTTGTTATATACCCTTTGTTGGCAATGACAGACGTCAAACGTTTTCTGTAAGTCTTCACAAGGTTGTCACACACTGTTAATTCAGGAACACTAAATTGAAGTCGTTCAATAATTACTTAATAAAATCACATACAGCACAGCAATTCAATAATAGTGCCTTTTGTGGCATTTAAAGGGATAGTTAATTCAAAAATTTAAATTGTCATAATTTACTCACCATCATGTCATTGAAGGTTCAAAAAGTATGGAAATGCCAAAAGACCAAACTTTAAGTTGTTATTCACTAATTATCTTCTCATCCATTGAGCTGAGTCAGTGAGTTGAATCTGAGTCAATGAGTCAATGACTGAATCATTGAATCAACTTATTCACTGAAACTCAATCGGACTTCACTACTTAGCTCAAAAACGTTTTTAGTGAATAATTTAAATTCTTTCATGTTCATCAAATAAAGCTATTGTGTGACTTCTGAAGTCTTTGGAATAGGCTGCTTTTATGATACTTTAATGGTGCTAACTCACCATAATGTAGTTTAACCACAAACGGATGGTTGACGTCTGCCAGGATGTCTCTCTCCATTTTAGTCCTCACACGATCCCTCACTGTGACGAGAACAATTTCACACAGGTTTTGAGGAAATATTCGGCCACAGCTAACAAAGTCATCTTGAGCATGAGAACATTTTCTACTGCAAGTGACTGAAGCGGAAGTCTAAAACTGAAGTTTATCAGATAGCATATGTTTGTAGGATGTGTTGTTATCAGCTCTCATTAGATCTGTGAAGGGCTCTCTTTTTAGGAATGGAGAGAAATAAGGAGGAGAGAAGAAGAGATAGCTACTATGATTTTAGTGAACTGACACCTAAACCTAAAACCTCAGGTTTGTAAGCATGGTGGGATTTTTTGTCATTGGGGTGCACACTAAAAAACAGGAAGTGTGTGTACCCAACCCACAACCCAGTTTCACAGTTGAGGTAATATGCCAAAGAATTGTGTATACTGACATTGCAAATCCCATCTGATAGGTTTGACAACAGTATATGAAAAACTGGTAAATTCAAATGTTAAATTCATAATTTGTGTAATCCTCAGGGTTGGTATCTGTGGTTACACAAATACTGAGAGTGACACAAGAGTAAAGAAAGAAAAACAGGCCAGGAGAACAATGTGAAATGAAAGTAGCTGTTGTAGCGCTGTTTATGTTAGCAAAGGAAGCTTGTGTGGTTTGTGGTGTGTGTGTGTGTGTGTGTGTGTTTACACTAATGCTGTACCTTTGAGTGTGGCCTTTCTCAGGACCTTCATGGCATAGAGCTGGTTATTGTCAGGAGGGGTTACCTTTCGTACTAAAAACACCTGTGCACACACATACACACACACACACACACACACACACACACAAAACATGCTTTCACTCTACAGCATTATTAAACTGTTGTGCTGAATGTGCCCAAAAGCAACTCAGGTTAAGTCAGTTTTTAAAGGCACTGGGATATTTATTGCTATTAAAAGAACATAAAACCCCATTAAAAAAATCTCAGTTTTTCAGGTAGCACACCATCGGGCGGCAAAATTCACAATAAAATAACTGGTTCATTTTTATTTTATGAGTTAAAAAACTTCCCACGGGAAGTTGTATTGAATTGAATGACAGGAAGAGAACTTGACTGCATTGTAATTCAAAGAAATTCAATGCCGGTAAGTGTAGATATTCACAATGAACAGGTCATTGCTAAATGGGCGGGGCCGAGAGCCGTGGGAACGGAGCGAGGCCGGAAGCAGTAAATGATAATCAGTGACACCTGTGTCACTCACAGGTCTCGAGTACCACGGAGGAGCTCCGGAAGGATAAAAGGAGGAATGAGGACAGTGAAGGACGAAAATGTTTTTGTTGTTATGTTGTTGTTGTTTTAAGCGGCAGTTGTCCGTGAGGAACTGCCGCTTTTATTTTTGTTTTGTGTTCGTTCATTTGTTTATTAAAGTTTTGTTTAAATGGTCGCCAGTTCCCGCCGCCTCCTTCCCGATCTACAAACTTTGTTACATAAATGTAATTTATTTCTGTCATGGCAATTCAACCATTATTCCAGTCTTCAATATTATGATCCTTCAGAAATCATTCTAATATGCTGGAAACAGAAATCTTGTGTAACATTGTAAAAGTCTTCAATGTCACTTTAATTCTTTTTTTTTTCTTACTGACCCCAAACCTTCAAACAGTAGTAGTAATAAATCAATTAAAATGAAGCATACATTTTGGAAATCATGCATTTGATTGGAAACATTGGTTATTAAATCAAAATACATAATACAAAACAGAATTCTACATCCCGAAATTCAAATTTGATGCCGTTTTATTTGATTGCTACATTAATTCAAAATCAGCAAATTAAATGACCATTAAAGGAATTCTCTATTTAATTCTTAATGGTGATAACATGCAAGGGTTGTGTGTAGGGGTGGATTACTGACTCCAAATTAATTCACGTTTGCTCTGGCGTCAACCCTCTGAACATCATTACAAAACCACTATTAACAAGTCTTTGCTTCACAGTTCAAAGTCCACAAACACAAGACATATATGAATTTGTGCAGTACAGAAGCATCTTCTTTTTAAAGTTTGTTTATATGAGAGTCTCTTTACCTTTCCAAATGAGCCTTGCCCCAGCACTTTGAGCAGCTCGAACTGTGAGGGGTCTGCTTTCTCCGCCCCCTCCTTAACAACATGTGTGATGTTGATCTCCTTGATGTCACCATCCTCCTACAACACAAGAGACAGAGATGGATATCAACTACAGCTTCTGTCAGGATAGTTGGCATAAAACATATACAGAGCTTGATTATTAAAGCTCAAAGCTGGCTTAAGTGCACAATCTCCTATGAAGGAGTAAAATGAACTATTAGCCATTTTCTTTTTTCTCATTTCACAATAACTGCTTATGTATCATAGAGCAGATTATCATGTACATATGTTACTGACTGGTGTTCGCCATTTCAAGATTAACACCACTGTCAATAACAAATATCTCCTGTGATCTAAACAACATTATGAGATCTGAATTAGACTCAGAGGGGGCTTCAAAGAGCCACCTGTAGGAGACGGTTTCTAAAAAATGCTTATATATTATGATTATATCAGGGATTTTGTCAGGGATCAGGTGCATGTATGTGCCTTGAATTGAACCTGCAACTTCTGTGGTTTCATCAAAGACCATTAAGATACCACCACCACTTATTTAATAGTTATTTTGCAAGTTTCAGCAGCAAGGGTGCAGTTGAGATAAGTGAGGCGAAGTTCATGCAATTTAATGCCACATAGAAAAACACTTTAAACCTATCAGATCAGAGTGTGTAATGACTAGCAGTCTATCCTTTATTAAAGCTGATCAAAAGCATGTAGGCTCTGCTGAAAATAAAGTGCTATGTGTCAACATTTCCCCTGTGACTAGAGAGAAAGAGAGAGAGGTTAAACATGTTTAGGAGGAAATGGTTAATGGTTGAATCAAAATTAAACATGCATTCCGAGAATACAGTACAATAAAAGCACACACACACTGCTCACTAACACACTAACACATCAAACCCAGTTAGACTAATATCAGAAAAAACAGCTGCATGTACAGCTGCAACCTACAATGCTGACTAACTGACCAATAAAATCATCACTGGAATGGAAACATTACCAATCCGTCAGTAAATAAATAATTTAAAGAGATAGGCCTAGTTCAACTCAAAATTACAATTCCGTCATCATTTACTCATTCTGATGTTGTTCAAAACATTTATGACTTTATTCTGTGGAACACAAAAGATATTCTGAGAAAAATCAAAATTAAACATGCATTCCGAGAATACAGTACAATAAAAGCACACACACACACTGCTCACTAACACACTAACACATCAAACCCAGTTAGACTAATATCAGAAAAAACAGCTGCATGTACAGCTGCAACCTACAATGCTGACTAACTGACCAATAAAATCATCACTGGAATGGAAACATTACCAATCCGTCAGTAAATAAATAATTTAAAGAGATAGGCCTAGTTCAACTCAAAATTACAATTCCGTCATCATTTACTCATTCTGATGTTGTTCAAAACATTTATGACTTTATTCTGTGGAACACAAAAGATATTCTGAGAAATGTGTCAGTGTTTTTTTTTTCATACAATGGAAGTAAATGGTCACTAAAACGGTTTAGTTCCCAATAACTTATGCTTTACTGAAGAAGTCATGTAAGTTTGAACATTTGGGTGAGGAAATGATGACAGAAATTTCATTTTTGGGTGATCTGTCACCTTGTGGCAGATGCTACAGCTGATGTTTGTGTTATTGTGTTAAGTTTTATAGTTTATGTACACATTATCTCATTAAAAAAAGTCTACAGCACATAACAACTGCTAGTTTAAGTGGATGTTAGGAATTCAGTTTATGTTTACCAACTTTTCTTGTGGTTAAAAAAAATCTCTCTCTCTATTATTCTAATTACTTTGTAATTTCACAATTATTTACTTCAAAAGCCTCTCAGTTTTATAAAAATCTGAAATCCATTTATTTTTAGGGGCAATTTGTTGCAGTTTTAATGACGAACACAAGTCAGCAGAAGTTCAAAAAAGGAGGAATTCTGCACTTGACAGGTTTAAGGGTGTTGCTAACACTTGTATCATAAAAAAAGACAACAAACAGCCACAGCTTAGTGTCACGGAGCACTGAAGCACATCTCATAGCTGTTCTCCACCACATGAAAGATCCATCTGATGTCTTGTCTCGAGAAGAACGACAAAATTCAAGTAAGAAACATCTGACAAAATCAAACAAAATCTGAGTAATTCTAAGCAATTAATTAAAGAAAAGTTTGTTTACATATTCATACAACCAGTGTGGCCCTATTCAACAAAACAAATGTAACACTTCGTCTCAAAATACAACCACCCTAGATGCAAACAGCAACTCCTCTACAAACCAATGCCACTATACTGTGTGTGTGTGTGCACTGACCGTCCACGTTGTATGTTCATCGGTTAAAGCTGCACTAGACTGAGCCGAGTTTGTGGTGCTGTTCGTCTCCTCTCTGGACTGAGTGGCATTCGCTAAAGTCTTACTGTGCTGCCGCCTGAACAGGTAGAGATTCAATAACTGACTGACTTTAAACTTCCTCTTCTCTTTCTCCATCTCTTCATCCCTCCTCTAGCCAGGGCATTCCACTGTTACCCCCATCCTCCTGCAGTCGGGGCAGCCATGGACAACAAAACTCATCCCAGAGAGGGAGTGAGCAGATTCTGGCAGTGTGTGAGAGAGTATGGGGAGTCAGGGTGTGTGCTCTACCCTACTCGACAACTACAGTGAGGCACGCAGGAAGAGGAAGAAAGAGACTGAGACCAGAAAACAGAACTGGTAAGAGAAAAGAAAAGCACACACACAGAGAGAGAGAGCGAGAGAGAGAGAGAGAGAGATAGGAAGGAAGGGACGACGTGACAGTAATGTGTGACAGATGGAAGAAATAAATATATTACATATATATATATATATATATATATATATATATATATTCAAACATTTATTATAAAATACACTATAACATTTAAATACTGATTATTCTATTTAATAACATTTCTATTTATATATTCAATCTTAAAATAATCTTTAAAATATCTTTAATAATATATTTATATTTAATTATAAATATGTAAAAGATAGATATAGTTGAATAATGATTCATGTGCAGAATAAAAATATTTTTATTTTTATTAACATTACTGACACATTTATTTTATTATTATAGGTTTGTTATGAAGATAACAATTTTAATGTTGTGAATATGAAATACTTTGTATTATTTTATATCATTTTATTATATAATTAAATTCATTTTTATTGATTCATAACTTGCACTTATGATTCATGTGCAGAATAAAAATATTTTTATTTTTATTAACATTACTGACACATTTATTTTATTATTATAGGTTTGTTATGAAGATAACAATTTTAATGTTGTGAATATGAAATACTTTGTATTATTTTATATCATTTTTTGTTACAAAATAATACTAAACTATAGTTTTAATAATAAAGCTAACATTACTAGTTTTATTTTATTCTGTTAACATTTTTACTTTTAGAAAGAATGAATGAAAAGAAACTGATGAAAGAACAACTGAATAAGAATGAGCAAGTGAACAAACGAAACACAGCAAGAAAGGAACAAACAAAAGAAAGAACAAATGAAAGAAAGAACAAACCAAAAAAAAATGAACAAATGAAAAAATAAAGAAAGAAAGTACATAGATCCAGAAAAATAAAGACCAAGAAAAAAAATTGCGGCCGGAGATGTATCTGAATGCCTGGCTGATTCTGTCGGGTGGACAGGACACTTTAAATGCTCATCCTGTCCTATAATGCCTTGCTGATTTCCCCTCTCAATGTTTTCCTCCCTCAATGTGAACAGAGCTAAAAAAACAGTGGTGCTTTAAAACATACAGGTTCTTCATCTGACCCTGACCAGTCCAGCCTGATACTACAGGAGGAACTCATAATCAAAGAAACAACAAACACTTAGGACAGCCATTAAACGTCAGTTTTTGGAATGTCCCAAAGCTCCTCTTCCTCTACTGTAAATGTTAGAACCCAAGCTGACAGACAGTAAGATAGAGCTCAAAGAAGAAAGCAGAAAACTCAGAGAGATCTTACCTTCACATTGATATCAGCAAACTCTTTCTCTACCCAGGTGATCTGTGACTTGTACTGCTTATGTGGGGTTGGGGAGGAAGAAGCAAACAAAGAGAGAAACAAACTAAGAACAAAATGAATGTTTTCTTTACACTTCCACTCCTGTGCACTAATGAAGCAACTAAGAATTCAACAATCTTCTCTCCACCAAAGTTTTGATAATTAAAGAGATAGCTCACCCAACAATCAAAATCCTGTCAATCTCAATGAAAGGCTGAAATTTACAATGCTATTCAATGATAATCTCCCTTTTCAGTGGGTAGAACGTTCGCTTTGTTCCGAAACAGGGACTTAAATTGTTACAATTCAATCGGGCAGAGTCCACCTCATTCAGATGATCTCATTCAGATGATCTCAAGGCCTGTACCATGAAGCCGGATTAGCTGGCTAGCCAGATAAGTTTTAGTTTAGTTTGCACCAATCCTGGATTTTAGGTACCATGAAAGTGGCTTGGGTTTTAGCAGCGTTCATTGCCATAGTAACTTACACTCCACAGCTAACCTGCTCCAGGGCAGGTTATGTTCTGGGTAAGAGATCTCAAATGGAAATTGGACCAATCAGATGTGAGTAAAGTTACACGTCTGACGCAAAAAAAGTCACTCCCCCAGTTTCTCTTCCTCCAAATTAAAGGTCACTATATAGTAAAAAAATATATAATTTTTTAAAAATAATAATAAATATATATATATTAAATATATATTCCTATACATTCATTATATTAAATGAATATTAATATTTACAGACCATGTAATATAAATAAGCTGTAAAATCAATAGATAATGCTTTAAAACTACATGTGAGCTTACATACTACTACGAGTCTCTATTGCTATTTATTATCAACCATATAAACTAACTTCACAAGTTTCACTTGTGACTGCACTGACAGAGCAAGATAATTTCTTTTATTTGTCCTCTTTCATGGACAAGTACTTTCTTCAGTGTAAATGCGTTTAAATTCCTCATTCTTCAATCTCTTAACCTTAACAAAAGAGTTTTGAATCTCACTGGGTCTCTCGCGAGAAGTGAATCACACTTGCTCTGTGTTTTGCAAGGCATGTGATTGGTTGTTCGCCACTGATGTCACACATTCATGTGCACGTGCTCCACAGACTAAGGACCAAAGCCAGAGTTGACAAAGAAAGTTGATGAACAGCATTGAGGTACCAACAACGGATTGGAGTGGTTTTCAAAAAAGACAAATATTTATTTACAGTTAAACTTCACATCCAGATAAAATGTTGATCCATTGCTTCAGAAGACTTTTAATACAGTGAGACATATGGACCTTGTTACACTATAAAACAGTGACCGACACAAGTCTTGATGGTAAATAAATGTTAGCGTTTAAATTTGTTCCATGTGAACTATCCCTTTAATTGCTGTAGTAAAAAACTGAATATGGTTGTTCGGTGTTGAAACAAAAACAGTGTATCAGTCGAAACTTCCTGTTTCAGCTGAGGTTGAGAGAAAAACTTCTCTAATATTCCTTCTGCAGTCACTCTTGCATTCACCAGTGACCTTTAATACGCAACACTTTGTAACAGATATGCAATATAAAACTTATCACTTTACTTTCACTCTGCTTGAATTAAACGCCAAGAGGGAAAACATATGCACAAATAGCACTTCCGCTGTCATTATTTTGTAATGGCAATGAGCACATCCATCTCTGTAAGCTCTCCATTACTTACAGTTAAACTAAAATGATTCAAGCTTCTGACAGAATTTTTAACTGGAAAATTAATAATTGATATAAAAACTAAAAGAGAAAACACACAGGATTTAACACCTAATATATTTTTCGCAATGCTGAACAACCCACAAAGCTACAGGCTGCAGGTTTTTTGCATCGTAAACCAGACGTTTCCTGTTTCAGAAATGTTCAAACCAGTTCGGTCACACAGAAAAGTCATAGTGAAACGGCTTACAAATGAGGGACATGCCCACAAAAAACTTCTTAAAAAAAACCTTCAGTTGAATTTTAAACAAAAACATCGCGCGCAAATCAACACAAGTCACAACATAGAGGATAACGCCCCATCTGGACCTCTCATTATCTCTCACCTCTAATCCTAAACAAACCCCTCTACCACACTTCTCTCAATTCCCTCGGGTAAAGGACAAGTACACTTGCCTGTTGCATGCGTGGCTTGGTGCGGAAGATATGCCTCCACATCTCCACCCTGACCCATGTCACTAAGGACAGAGGCTTCAGCAAGGGCTCTGTGTCTCTCTCACACACGCAGACCTCTTGAGTGATTAGAAATGGGGAAATGCCGAAAAAAAACCATAAGGGACAGCCGGGTGATGCGTATTTATATGAGTGGACCGGGTAGGAAATGGTGAAACTTCAGAGAAAAACTACATGTCAACCTGAGTCACACAATTCCTTTCTTGGTATTGACACAGAAGTGTTTCTACACTTTGATGGCTTTACTTGCGCAAGAATGAGCTCTAGGTGTCTATAACCATGTGGACATGTGCCAACCGATTTTTGACCAATTTTGTCCCCATCACTTGTGCAATCTATGAGCACCTCCAATTACTCAGGGGTTCACATAGGGTTCTTGTATTTCAATTGGTAAAGCATGCTGCTGGCAACACTGAAGTCATGGGTTCGATTCCCTAAAAATGCACTGTAATTCACTACATATAAAAACATACTCCAATTTAATTAAGTCTCTTATGCTCACTGAGGATGCATTTATTTGATCAAAAATAAAGTGATAGCAGTAATATTGTGAAATACTACAATTCAAAATAACTGTTTTCTATTTGAATGCATTTTAAAATGAAATTAATTCCTGTGATGGCAAAACTGAATTTCCGGCAGCCATTAGTCCAGTTTTCAGTGTCACGTGACCTTTTAGAAATCATTCTAATGCTGATTTGGCACTCAAGAAACATTCCTTGTTATCACAGTTAAAAACAGCTGTTTAATATTTTTGAACAATGTACATTCTGTAAAAAAAAAATGGTTAGTTTATGATGCATAATACAGTAATGAATTATAAAGAAAATTTACTGCAAAGTTTTGAATAAAAACAAGAACTTTAAATGTGCTCAACCTAATTAATATTCACACACCTCCCCCACTCACCCGCCAGTTAAAAACAAAGTGATGCTAATGGTCAAGCAGTCCCTACAGCTTCAGCCCTACAACACGCCCTGATACCTTCACTACTCAACCTCCAAAAACCACCTGAACGCAAGTTGCAACAGTTACAGCTCTGCGTGTGTTGCTAAGCAGCGAGTACTGCGGACTTTCGTCTTGAGAGCCGCACGCGACTCGTCTCTTTTTTGTGTGGCCACCTGTTGCACTGGATTTACAGAACTGCTCATTCTGAACAAAGACGCGCGTGCAGCTGGTGTGTGAGTGGAAGCGATGTCCACTAGTCACACCAATCAGCTGGCAAAGGGCTAGAAGAGGCTTAAGAATTAATTGGCAAGCATGAAGTGGCAAAAACAGTTTGAGTCTCTTTGATCAGTGAAAGGAGTTTATGAATATGTATGCCACCCTCATTAACTGAGCGAATAAACATGAGATTCTAATGAGTAAAGAATAGTCTGGTTGGGCTGGTGGGAAGTGGCTGAGTGAGCACTTCATAGTTTAAGAGTCTCAGAGAGGGACGCATTGTTCTGTAGTCTCTTAATTTGGAACCGGGGAATGTGTGCAGATGCAGCACTGTAGCCGGCCACTAGAGGGCAGCGCAGGTCTGTGTAAATGGCTGTGCAATTTAAGCATCATTAATATGTAAATATCAAAATGCTTTATATAAATAGGGTGATGAAAATATCCTGCAGAGTAAAAAAAAAAACCGAAGAGGTAAAGAAGCACTGCGACATCCAACAGTAGCACAACCCAAACACACTTTTATACAGCTAATCATTGTGGGGCCTTTCCAAAGACTTCTATTGTTTTTATACTGACAACATTTTCTATCCACAAAACCTAAACCTCACAGAAACCTCTTCTGCATTTTTATATTTTCAGACATCATATAGTATTTTTAATAATTGATTTCCCTTGTAGGGACGGCCAGTACCCACAAGGTCAAAAAAGTCAAGTTTTACTATCCTTGTGGGGATACAACACACACACACACACACACACACAATTAACACTTATTTAACAAAGCCTTAAAAGTAACATTACCAAGTCTTTTATGTTTCTTTTGCCTTTATAAGACCCCTTTCTTTCCTATAAGGGATCCACCAATTTGATTCAATGTCATGGTTGTTTAAAGGGGAACGGTTAATATCTTATCTAAACCTCAGTCTTCAGCAAATTCAGTCTGAACAAGCATCTGTAACCTGATGAGCAGCTCATTAAGTAAATCTTATTACTGTTAGAGACTTTACCGAACGCTAGACTTTCCCGCAGAGATCAGTGTGTACCTTCAGAGCTTCAGATATACATAAGTGATGTTTTGCGTTCAAAATGTACACACACACTCACTCACACTCACATTTATCTAAAGAATCATTAAAGATTAACATTATGTTTTATTAAGATTTAATCTGTCCACTGAAAAAAAAATTCTGCCTAAAGTGTAAAGTGCTGAGAATAAAACCAAACTTAATAGTTGCTCTAAACTTACTGGGGAGGTTCCTGTTATCATATTCAGATTCCTATTTCCTGTTATTCTGTGATTCCGGTTGCTTTCCTACACAAACACCAGTGCTTTCGGTACAAGGCTGTTCTATCACATTATTAAACTACATAAATCACAATAACTGCATTTTTAACCTCTTGAGTCATGGCATTTATGAATACTCCCCTCTCCGATTTTGATTCTCTCTTGAATCTTCTGTTTCTGCTGTGTTCATCGTAAAATCTCATTGGGTCAAATTCCCACTGCATGTAACAGTACATTAAACATCTTCTGAATGGCTGTGATTATATGATGCTATACCTCCGTTTCATTTTCAGGGTGTTTCAGCTGTACAGAGTAGAAAAAACTCGTCAAATTTCATCTGGACCTGCATATGCCACAGACTCAGAGTCAAATATTGTACATCTCAGCTAGGTTCATATTTCTTGACGTCTGTCTAACAAAACAAAACAAAAAACAGTCCATGCAAATCAGATAAATGTGAGAACTGGAAAGTGCAGATGAACCTAACCTTACTGCTTAAGTAAACAGCCTGTCTGACACAGAATACTGAAACATAAAAGGCTGTTAAAATGCAAATAAATTCAGAGAGTCATGTCAAGTCTGGAAGGGCTAAATATATGCCATTTCTAACAGAAGAAGAGAGGAAAAGCTGATTACTCAATTATGCTCTCCAAATATATACTGTATATATATAAAAAAAAATTTATTATTATTTTTTTTGCTTTTCATGAACTGTGTATCTAAAAAAGTACCAAATATTCAAAACTGGAGGGAGACTGAATCTACCATGGAATAATCATATCGGTCAACCACTGATCTAAATTGAAAACATTGACATTGGTGACATAAAACATTGGTGAGGACCAGCAACCTTAATGTCTGCGGTGGTTACAACATATCATGTATCATTTTGCTCTATATAAGTGGTCTGTAAATGTGTGGTTATTCATAATGGGGAAAAATTAGTGATTATCAGATTAGAATGATATTGAACAATTGAGTCACATATTAAGACACCCTCTGTTTAACCTCTTTGATTTGGGCACCATTTTCACATTTTAAATTCCAACTTCCAGCCTTGTTCAGCATCCCATTATACTATATTTCTTCAGGTCAATGGTAAGATCACAACCCATGTGAGATCAATATGGGAAAGGGTCCATTAAGACGGTGATTCCAATGAGGGGTGACCACATGAAGTACTGTACTTCAACAGGCTCCAAAGGCTTTGTTAAAATGCAAAAACAAAAATTAAGACTAAAAACAAAAGTCATTAGGATTGTCATCAGGAAAGATGAACTAATCTTTTTTTTTCTTATTATGTAACTGCTTTCAGTTCTTGTAAAGAATTTACAAACACTCCAATTTCCAGTGCACCTGTTGTAAGCAGTACAAATGACAGAGAAAGGAAACTAAACGTAAAAGAAAAAAAAGAGACTCACTTACAGTAAAATATATTTGTATATTATTATTATTATTATAATCACTATTATTTTTATTAGTAATATGATTAAACTAATATAATATAATATAACAATATAATACTATTTATGATTTTAGTTTGAATGTGAATCATTGAAATATTGGTCACTTTAATAATATTAATGATTATGCTAAATCATAGCCAATATAATATGAGATAAAATACTGTAAATGCAAAAAAAGAGACAAAAAGGTTGCTTAACCCTGCTTTTATATCAAATTTAAATAACTGGATCTAGCAAATTAAGGTGACACAAACCCCTTAGACTAATTTTAAGTACATGTTTATTATATCCTTTCACAAGAGAAGTACAAAGAAAAAGAAAAGGGAAACATTTTTTTTCACTATTGCTTCAAGCTATAAAGTCCAGATTTTTTTTTCCACTTCGAAACACATCAGTAGAGGAGGTGCAGAGGGTTTCAATCAGTGTTTAATTAGTAAACCAGTAATTGCATCACTTCTGGCAATGACAGAAAGCCATCTGTAGAATCTAGTGTCTGAGATTTGTGAACGAGTTATACTGGTCAGGTGTGAATGGAAGATTAGGGTTGTGGGGGGTGTCAGAAAATAATGGGAGTCATTGTAGCAATGAGGATGAGCAGAGTAACCATAGAAACTACTGTCAGGGTGGAGACAGGTTTGAAGATGAGAGCTATAGGAGTGTCAGAAGGCTCTATATAACCATATGCATGTATAGTAATTTACATGAATTATACAAATACACATGCAGTACGTTTCAAACAGATAACCTATCGGATTAGGACAACATGGACCTAGGTTAAACATTTTGTAAGAATACACAGAGCTGGTATCAGTTACACCTGTGCAAGACGAATAACCAGATCACCTTAATACTTGCGTCACACACCGACTCTGGATAGAAATATTAAAAGATGTGACGTTTGCTTACGCACATACGCAAACCCAGACAGAACTGATTGACGCGCGCACACACACACACGCTCTAAGATTAATGTTGTCCCCCAGCACAAGAGCACAGCTCATTAATTCATAAAGCATGTTCTGTGGAGGCCTGTTCAACCCAGGACACCTTACACCACATGCACAGACCCCAAACACACCATCACTCCCTCCCCAGCCTCTCCCCCGTGGATACAAAAACTACCACATGTTTTTATTAAGGGCACCAAATAACTGCCTGTCCCAGCTGGCTGGACAAGGGTTGTGAATCATCCCCTGTGCACGCCTCTGAGGGAAGTTAGGGGGGCTAACCAGCTTCTGTTCACTGCAGAAAAAAGCAGAAATTCACTAGTTGATATTGAAATTCTAAACAGTTTTAAAGTGAATTAAAAATTAAAACATTATAAAATCAATCATTTTAAATGCTGCAAGTAAATATATGCATCATAATATCATAATGCACAGTGTAAAAAATGGATATTCAAGAACGGTTCTTAAAGGCAGTGGCTCTCAAGCAGAGGACCAGAGACCGGGGCTCAAGGGGGTTTAAAATCATTTAAAATAAAACAAAAATATTTCTTATTTTAATTCACCACCTCAACAACTGTTTGTTTCCGTTGAAGAATCATAATTGCTACGGTCTTGGAAAACCTGGATATACATGAGGTAGCCTCATTTTAGTAGTGTGACTTCTAGATTTACAAAAGTCAAGTAAAATTAATAAAATCTTACAATTTCATGGGTATTTTTATAATGAGTAAACATTTGTCCTTTTTTGCCAAGCTTTAAAATATTTAATGAGTAGAACTTTTAAATAAACATTTAAAAAAATCATTATCCTTCAGTAAATCATAGTTTTCACGTGATGTCAGGAGGACAAAACAAGGCTTTCCTCCACTGACTGCCAGTTATTTTTAGTAATGTAGTAAGACAGGGATATTTAAAGGCCAAATTCAGTATACACCTTATTGATGATGCAGACTTTGTAAACAGGCAAGCAGATGAACCCAGAATATAAACGCAATGCGCAAAGTTTAATATTAAATGTTTTCCCATAGAAAACCATTATAAAGAAGATGCTTGCTTAACCATTAGCGCATTGAGTTCGTAATCTGGGCTCATTTGCTTGCCTGCATAAAGCACGGATCATCAAAAAGGTGTGTACCGAATTTGATCTTTTAATATCACTGTTTTAAAGGCACTTTAAGTGTTTTCATATTAAACGTTTTAGAATGTCCTGCTGTTTTTAGTGATTAAAATATTGAGGTGGGTGCTTTATATGGATTGCTAATGGACAAAACTTGCATTTTGTTCACATATCTGAATATCTGTGGATTTGTGGTTCTTTGGTTGTTTTGCTTGCCAGGTCTTCGAGCCAGTCATGTAACTGAAAACTATGAATTATCATCCAGTAAATCACACTGAGTGGAAAAGTAATGCAAATCAATGGGTTAAATAAGTGGGATGCCTTAAAACACTCTGCAATCTTCTGGAATAAAATTTAATTACTTTTCATTGTAATTATAATTATTTTGTTTTTTAATTTACAGAAACTAGGGCTAGGAAGCCTTCGAATGTTGTTGTGAACACTGGAGCCTTGGAGTCAAAAAGTTTGGGAACCACAGGTGAGAGGGAGTTGCATTCACAGTCTGTAAAGAGTTTTGGATCAATACCATCATTCTGCTAAAAGTCATTTATGTTTTGCGTGAAGTGGATGAGATTTACACGTGTGATAGAATACAGACACATCAGCGTCGATTCTGTGACTCACTGCAGTATTGACTTTGCGATATTGAATCAACACAGCTAGCACAGCAAGTCATTACTAACCAAAGCACAACCTTACAATAACAAACAATAATTCAAACGATATCTGGTGTGATTATGTTTCCAGCAGGTCGAACACACCCTGGTACAGACAGTGGCCATAAAGGGTAATGATTAATCCACTCAAAACCTTTTGGCTTTGACCAGGGTTATCTGAGAGTAGAAAAACTGAGAGGAGAGGAGGAGATGAAACAGACTTTTTGTAAAGCAGGGGTGCCATATCCATGGAGAGAGCAGTAGTCTAAGAGCTCAGGTGGAGATAAATCACGATACACTCACACCTGAAATGAGTGTCTGAAGGTCAACCAGGAGCAGCAGCGTCCTGAGCAGTTAAACAATTGATGGATGTGAAGTAGAGATGGGCATCTTCAAGCTTGGCTGACTTTTCTCATTTCTACAGGCCTGTTGATAAATGGAACAGAGATGTGTAATTTAAAACACTGACGCAGTACAGTGTGTTTGTCACTTCAACATGACAAGAGTGAGAGATAGAGCCTGAGAGGAAATCTTAAAGGAAAAGTTCACCCCAAAATAAAAGACATTAAGTTTAATTTTTTTGTGAACTATGCCTTTAAACTCCATGCTGCACTAAATGCACAGTAGCTTCTAGCTAATGTAAAAAACACAGTTTGGGAGCTCAAATTATTACAGGCATTTTCTATAAATTGTGGAAAGTGTCAGCGCAATAATATCTCCTATACTAGACAAGCAAAAGCATGCTCTGTTTCTAAATGAGGTGATTATTTTAAATACATAAAAAAGTGTATTTTGCATCTGCAGCTTACGGGAAAAAAATATCATTAAAA
>NW_015505183.1:2029933-2044452 GCF_001515645.1 Sinocyclocheilus grahami
CCACCTCCCCCAGCTCCACCCGTATAGATCTGCTAGTGGATAATTTCATGTATGCTATTTCTTTTATTATGTGGAATTTTATGGTAAAATACTGAGTTTTTGGAAATAGAGCCATTAGGGGGTTTGTGCTACATTCTCTATTATTTTGTAAATGCTTATTGCATTATTTTGATGTTGTGTGTTACCCTGATGGTGTTTTGTCTTCATGTATATGGTCCTGTGCAATGTCTATATACAAGTATTGTCCATGGAGAGGCAACTTACAATAAACTCTGCTTCATCATGTAGCTTTTGATTGTACCATCAGTATTATTATGATAGTTATCAGCACATTAAGGTGAAATGCATATTTCGGTAGTTTCAGTAATTTGGTATAATAACATTACGTGACTCAATTAATGAAATATATGGTTGAAAGCTGTAAAATATACAGGCATCCTATAATACCTGAGACATGGTCACAGTTTTTATATAGTAAATTTAATGGGATAATTTTTACAGTGTATTGTATTTAGTGTTGAATACACAATAGCTAATAAAACTAACAAAATATATTCATTAAAAGACATTTATTTCTCTCTAAAACAGGCTACATGCTGTTTTACTAGTTTTGAACAAGATCACTTCTGACTGGTCAGTGATGGGACAACCTTGAAGAGAACACATTTTAATATCTCTCTAGCAGTCAAGCATGAAAACACCAGGATTTTCTGCATGAGCTTGGCACAAAAAGTACCGCTTCCGTTCTGCCTCTGCTCTTTCTCCCATTGAAAATAAACTGGAAATTCACAGAAACCACAAACTGTATAAAACGGAACTAATAAGTCTCACGAAACAGCATCTCTGAAATATACATTTCCTCACAGTATTACGTTGACTGAACTGAACCTCTGTGAGGCCAAGACGCACAGCAGGAAACCTGGAGAATCTGAGCAGAGATCTGTTTGCTGTTTTTGTCTGACAGTGACAGCAGGGTCACGAGGAGGTTCACGCTTCGGGCCAGACAGCTGTGGGGAAAAAAAAAAAAATCTAGCTTCAACACCTTCAGACGTCTGAATCTATTTCTGCCTCCAGTCCACACACACCATCTGTCCTACGTGAATCTGTAGCTCTGCAGCCAAAAACAAATATAAACAATCATCTAACATCAAAACCCAATGAACAAAACTTGCATTAAAAATGTGCATGTATTATTGGAACAGAATAGACGAAAAAAAACCCAATGACAGTTGCTAACAAAACCATGTGATGAGCCAATTCAGACTATGACCAATCAGCTGTGAGATTCGCAAAAATCTTGTAATAATTAATATATATCAATACAAATTTGTTATGCATTTTACCTTTGGGGATTTAAGACAAGTTGGAGGTTAAGTTCAATAAAAAAAAGCTGCTTCAGACTGAAATGATCACTTACTGAAGGGATAGTTCACTTAATATCGAAAATTGTCACCATCTTTCTTCCACAGAATCGAAAATGTTGTTTAGCTGAATGTCCAGACTGCTCTTTTCCTTATATTGGAAATCAATGGGAACCCCCCAAAACAGTAAACAAATACCAGGTCTACAGTCAATTTTCTGAAGCCATATGATAATTTCATGTGAGGAACAGGCTGAAATTTAAAGGGGACACACAGTTTCTGCCAATCTCATGTTAATCTTGAGTACCGATAGAATAGTATTGCATCCTTCATGTCTCTGAAGTCTTTAGGTTTTATTAGATTTATAAAAGAAAGATACAGCTTTAGACTTCTCTCCGAAAACAGTTGAGCTCCTGGAGGGAAGCTGAACAATGTTATCTTTCCCTTATAACCAAAAACACCCTTCTTTGGAGACATCCTTCTCGAGCAAGTTGAGTGTATTTGGCACAGAAACACTTTGAAACTTTGGCCTTGTTCAGCATGAGAATCCAACTCTTTAGCAGTGTAACTAACTCAGAATGCATGAAATACCATTAGACCTCTCAGATCTCATTCATGCTTGTGCACAGTCAAAACTCAAGACTTGTGTGGAAAAGAGCAGCAACGACATTCTGCCTAACATCTCCTTTTGTGTTTTACAAAAGTAAAAAAAAAAACTTGGACAATTGAATAAAAGATGACAATAAAATGTTTGGCTGAAGCTGCTAAACTACTCCTCTAAGGGGAGTCATAGATCATGACCTGATGGATTCAATCACTGGCCTTCACATTTGACCAGACCATCAGCAGTTACGGCAGATCACACAGATTAAGTGGATAATAAACATGAACTCTATTTAAGGTTTGTAAGGCTAAAACCACTGCAGGCTGAGCCATCATTAGCTGATGGGGCTACAAGTGTTTTTTTCCCTGCAGCAGTCCAGTCAAAGCCAAATTTATACAAGAAATCTCAGCATAAACATTCATTTTTATCAAGATGCAACCACAGCCGTGACAGTGAGTCATGTAATAAACCAATAACACAAAATAACTCTGAAAGAGAATATTTAAACAGTTCAAGAGGCTGTGTGAGAAAAAATTAAGAGATAACTAGGCTACTGGAGAGAACGAGAGAGAGAGAGGAAGTGATTAAGGAAAAGAGTGTTTCTTTTGCTTTGTGGACATCAGTAGCTGGATGATTCTCTTTATTGTATTGACTCTGCAATGTGTGCAAACAGGATGTGTACAAACACACACACACACTTTTAATCACTGCTCTCTCCATCACACATTTGGAAGGGACTGAATTGCCTGATTTTAATCAATTTAGAAAATAATAGTATGAAATGCTTGAAAATGAATCATTGAACCGTCAAGGTTTTCTGTTAGTATCTCATGAGTCATGCATGTGATGTTGAGCTTTTAAAGAATGTGTACTCAAAGCATTATTAGCAGACACATGCTTACATTTATTCACTTGACAGCCATTTTTATATAAAGGCTTTACAGTGATTTACACTAATGTTCAACAGTTTGGGCCCAGCAAGAAATTACTTTTATTCAGCAAGGATATATTAAATTGATCAAAAGCTAAAGACCATCACACTGTTACAAAAATGTATATTATTAAATAAATGCTGTTCTTTTCAAAAATCTACTTGCACACATATTAGGCAGCACAACTGGCTTAACACTGATACTAATAAATATTTCCTGAGCAGCAAGTCAGCATATGAGAATGATTTCTGAAGGATCATGTGACACTTAAAACTGGAAATTCAGCTTTGCTATCACAGAAATAAAGTACATTAAATATATTAAATCAGAAAACAACTATTTAAAATGTAATAATACCTCACTCTAACTTTGAGCTACAGGAGCTACCAATTAGATTTATGAAATCAATAAACACAATATCATTTAATAATGATGTTCCTCAAATATCTACATTGTATCAGGAGGCAAACAAACAAAAGCAGATGGCTAAACGGTAATATTCAATCCAAACTTGCTCACATTACAAGCAAATATCAACATTTATAAATAACATTGATTTATTACACAAAATACACAAAATACTCATACACAGTCAACACACAACCATTACCAACCAGATTTCTCTAACATATTACTCCACTGACTGCACTAACATTTTTCCCCCTTCTATTCATTTGTGTCCAACTCCTTCCCTGTCTAAATCAACTTAAAACCCATGAAAAATATGTGCTAAAATGAGAAAAGTGATAGTAGGAGTAAGAAATCTGTTTGAACGGGCATCGGATTAGTTCACTCAAGTATTCTGCACTACAGTCAGACAAATTCACTGAAGCACACGCAGCACAGAACACACTGGAAGTGATGTCACACAAGATGATGTCATCCTGCTGGGACAGAGAGAGAAATCCTCGCTCCATGCTGATGATATGGGTCAAATGTGCCAGCAATTTTGCCGCAGTGCATAAAAGGGGCAAAGACGCCAGTCTATTTAAAAAAAAGTGAGACACAACACGAACGGTTCAATTAACCTGACAGATAGAGAGGAAAAACATGTGTAAGAGTAGAAAGAAAGAGCAGATCATTTTTCCTGTGTTCGCAGTGCTGAGTAAGAGTACAGAAGTCTCTCATGCCAAAACATGTCTAAAATGACTCACTTTGAGAGCAGAGCATGCGCAGGTGTCAGCACATCACTGCTGGCATCCTGGATCAGCAACAATATGAACTGACACTGAGCCAAGCCACTCAACGCAAGCTAGTGCAAACACATCAACAGGGATTTCTACAACTGAAGGCCTTTTTAGCCTGTGCACATGAAGTGTGTTTTAAGAGAGTTTATTTTCCACTTTTGACACTAGGACATTCAAGAACATCTAACAATGTATATACACAGCATGAGTGCTTTCCACTTTTTCTGCTTTTTGGCAGAGAAACCTCATGCCACACCAATGATTACTGCCATTGATAGTGCAATAATGATTATTAAAGTTGAAAAAACTGAATACAATTTAAAAAATGTTTTGTGCCTGGGGAAAAGGAACATTTGGGAGAGTGCAGAATAGGGCTGTGCAATATATCGAAATATCGCAAATGTACATATCGCAATATGCATATCGCTACAGCTTGCAATATTTGGGGCCATGAACAAAAGACAGAGAAAATCACTCACTGCTCTTACCTAAATTACATTACATTACATTACATACATACATACATACATACATTCATACATTCATACATGTACATACATAAGATAGTTATAGAAGTTCACAGAACTGACTCAGCAACAGCTGAGTAAAACTGTTTCATCTGAGCATGTGGCACTTTAAGCATTATCTTAACACATATCGAATATCGCATTATTTAATGAGTTATCGCATATCGCATTTTTCTTCAATATCGCACAGCCCTAGTGCAGAATTCAGTATGCAAGCATTTTCAACAGATTTCTTCCCCACTGACTAATGTAAACGTCTCCAATTGTCCACTGCATTCAATCGAGTGAGAATTTTTTAATGCAACGGGAGTAGATCTAAACTCAAAGCTGCAATTAACACTTTTCATTTATTTTCATTTTAATTTATTACGTTTTAATTAACAGTCATACAGGATTTGATTTAATAGTGATAGATGTCTGACCGTATCTTGAATTTGGGGGGTATTTGCGCTAGTAGCCACCAATTATTTCTGACCCTGATTTGCACTGATTTCATACATGGCCTCTTTGCAATCCAACTGACAGAAATCCGCTGTATAGCGACGAAGTAGTTTACTACCTGAGAAACACAATCGCTGTGGGCTTATTCAATTTCTGCACACAAACTTGAGGCATCTTATGATTGTGCAATACACACAACAAGCACTCCTGGGTTGAAGATGCTCTAAAACTCATTTAACACATCATTCTCAGTAGAGTTGGGTACCGAAACCCTATGTAGTCTCAGTAGAGTTGGGTACGTATGTAACCGGTATGTACTAGAACAGAATCAGAACGCAGATTTCGGTGCCACTTAAATGCCTGAGCGATCGATTGAAATATTTGTCCTGGTTCTCTGAAATGGATGTAAGAGACATGGGCATCGCTAGGCCATTTTTAGCGGGGCCATAGCGATTAGCTCCGTAAACTGTACACAAATTCGTGATCACCTCAGAGTCAGTCCCCTTTAAATTTCATATGAAAATGAAGGCAGACTTCGTCTCGTCCCAGTCTTTCAGCGTGCTCTTCAATCCGCAGACTGCGGCGGCGCAGCGCGAGCAGACTCAAACAGAAACAGAGGACACAAGGTGTGTGTTTATCCATAGATTGTTATAATATCTGTATCTGTGCAGTTCTTTGTAATAAATACAGATTACAAAAGGTCACGAGGGAGCAATCAGTTTTCTATCTACTGGAAAGTTTTCCCTGCGTTCACCCCTCATCACACCACAGCTGTTTCCTCCAGCGAAAATCTAGCCCTTAACACATATGAACGCATACTTTATAAAACGATCATGTTGCTATTTTCATTTGAAAATTTTATATTTAATATAAAACATATTAGTGCATGTGGCATACCATACAGTCATTCACAGAACTGATTAATGACAGTGACAGACAGCACTCACTCAATTCACACACAAATATTTTTAAACTAAATATCAGAGTGATTGACAGAGATACAGTAGAAACATTATGTATGGTTTTGTATTAAATGATGACCCAGATCATGAAATACATTTATTAGCCTTAGAGTAAGGGAAGCACAACTCGGGAAAAGAGAACATCCGAGGAGCATGTGAATGCTATGTATATTTACTTTAAATATTTTTAATGCTCTTTAATGTTATCCATCGTTCTTTTTTTAAAGTATCGGTTCAGGCACCGGTACAGTTTTAAAAGTATCGATTTGGCACCAGTATCGTAAAAAAAAAAACAATCGATACCCAACCCTAATTCTCAGCATGCATGCATGTGAGAGCCTGAGAAATGTATAGATGAAGGAGCATAATTCAGAGTGAGAGTGAAAGACTCATGAGAGACTAGCATTAATTTTGTCAGCTATTTTCATTTTAGTCTTAGTCCCGGGCTAAAATGTCCTTGTTAGTTTTTATCATATTTAGTCAACCTTATCCTATTTAGTTTTAGTCAAGTTTTAGTCGACTAAAAGTCTCAACATTTTAGTCTAGTTTTAGTCTAAGAAAACCTGACATTTAGCAATAAGATTATTATTAATTAACCGTACAGCAGTATTAATTTTGGAAGCCATATTTAATTTAGTCTTAGTCTTACTCAAATGTACATTTTAGTTATCATATTTAGACAAACTTGTCCTGTTTTTGTTTATTCAATGAAATGTATGAGCAGTTTAGTCAGGTTTTTTAGTCAATGAAATATTAGTCACATTTTCGTCATTCTGTATAATGGTTAAACTGATAAAAAACAATTTTCTCAAAATTATAATCGTCCTGATTGTTGTCATTTGAGAAATTTACTTTTGCATTTCATGCATTGCACTTTCTCCAGTAAGCACAAATCAATAGAATGTGGACTGTCTAGTGTACTGATTTATTATAGGGTTTTTATTATATAAATCAACACCAAAGACATATGCAATTGCTCTCTACATTATGAAAACAGCTAAAACAAACGAAAAATATTATAACAGTGAAATTCCTAGTAATTCCACTAATTCCATAATTGCAATAGTCTATTTCTCTATTAAAACAACAGCGATTGAGTAAGTGTATTTATTCAGCAATCACAATCGCAAACAATATAGTGAGATATCTTGACAGAACACTGACCGGCTGAATGACGCTTTCATTTAGATCGCTAAACTCCAGCTTGTTTGTTTTTCAGATCATCTGAGGAGCGATCTAGCATGGTTGCTAGATTGCTTAAAATAAGCAAAACAGGCAGAAAATTTATGAATTTAACAGTGAAGTTCTGATTCGGGGATTAGAGCTCTTGATATCTGGAAACCGCACTCATGAAAGCTTGCGTAGTAGAGGCGTGTAGAGCAGTCTGCAATAACATTTTGTCTTCTTTTTTGACGAAAATAAAAAGAGGTTTTTGGTAAAGTTTTTATCTTTTTGAATACATTTTAGTCTCGTCTTATTTCGTCAACAAAATTGCATGTTGATATAGTCTTAGTTATCGTTTATTGACCTTATTGTCATCTCGTCTTACTCTCGTCTTAGTCATGGGAAAAAAGCTTGTCAACGAACATTTTTCGTCATAGTCTTCGTTAACGAAATTAACACTGAGAGAAATAAAAAAAAAAACAGCGTTAGAGGGTTGCAGTCAGATCTTCCTCAGATGAAATGCACTGAACTGAACACGTCTGTGACAATAAAATATCTCCCACAACAACTCTAAATAAGAACAGTATAAGCTAATTTGTTTCATATTTTGGATTAAATCAGGCTGATTATGGAGTCAGAGGATTATGGGACATTTTCTACCACTTACAAAAATAATTAACTTGAGAATGATCACAGGCTTACATACCGTATCTGTAAAACGAGTCTCAAGCTGACTTTACACCAGCGTTAGAGGGTTGCAGTCAGATCTTCCTCAGATGAAATGCACTGAACTGAACACGTCTGTGACAATAAAATATCTCCCACAACAACTCTAAATAAGAACAGTATAAGCTCATTTGTTTCATATTTTGGATTAAATCAGGCTGATTATGGAGTCAGAGGATTATGGGACATTTTCTACCACTTACAAAAATAATTAACTTGAGAATGATCACAGGCTTACATACCGTATCTGTAAAACGAGTCTCAAGCTGACTTTACACAGCCGAGTTAAAGCTGCTCTGATCAGGCTCTGTAAAAAGATGTGCAGCGAGATGCAGGTATTAAAGGCGGCTCTGATTTTGCTTTGCTTCTGTGCAAACAAAATGCAGCCTTAAACTTTGTTGTTGACAGACTATCAGAGATGGCAAAAGTACACATATCCTTCACTCAAGTAGAAGTACAGATACTCATATTTAAATATACTCGGGTAAAAGTTGAAGTACTGACTACACTTTTTTACTCAAGTTAAAGTAAAGTATGGGATCTGACATGTACTTAAGTAAAAAGTAGCCATTACTACTACCTGTTTTAGTGGCACATGGGTAACGGGATCTCACATCATATAAACACCTTAATACAAAATAACTTACATTTCAAATTTTGTTAGCTAATGAATTATCCAGGCTGAACAACCGCCATGTAGAACAGGGCCGGACTGGGACAAAATTTAACTCATCCAGGCCATCCCATACACCCACAACAAATTCTGAAACCATGGACAACACTATTTTTTGTGTGACCATCACATAAAAAAAAGGTTAAAATAATTAGGCTGGGCCCGTGCAAAATAACTATATTTTCTAAATTGCCTAAATGTCAAAATTAGTACAACAATAACTACACCATGACAATTTATTATAGAAAAATCCTAATATTGAACATGTGATTGCATTATCATGAGTCATATTTTTCACTTATAAAAATTAACTATGATTTTATTATAGTAAATGTATAGTAACCATACTTTTTAGTGGATTGATATTGATGACCATTTGTATAACCATAGTTTTAATTCAAATTCCATGGTTAAACTAGTGTAGCAAAACCATAATTTGTTGTTACCTTAGTAACCAGTTTTATAACCATGGCTAATTTTCATAAGGGTTGTCTGCCCTAGCTCCCTCTAAACCTATTATAAAACAATGTGAATATTTGTCAGCGATGCCAGTCAAGACTAACCGATTCATGATTGATTAGAGATGTATTATCGAATGGCGAAAATACAGAAAACTAAAGTAACAAGCCTGGTTTGAAAATGTAAGGAATATTGTATATTTGTGTAAAAACGTAAGGAATAAAAGTAAATAAATAAATAATATTTACAGGTGCATCTCAATAAATTAGAATGTCGTGGAAAAGTTCATTTATTTCAGTAATTCAACTCAAATTGTGAAACTCGTGTATTAAATAAATTCAGTGCACACAGACTGAAGTTCTTTTAATTGTGATGATTTTGGCTCACATTTAACAAAAACCCACCAATTCACTATCTCAACAAATTAGAATATGGTGACATGCCAATCAGCTAATCAACTCAAAACACCTGCAAAGGTTTCCTGAGCCTTCAAAATGGTCTCTCAGTTTGGTTCACTAGGCTACACAAGCATGGGGAAGACTGCTGATCTGACAGTTGTCCAGAAGACAATCACTGACACCCTTCACAAGGAGGGTAAGCCACAAACATTAATTGCCAAAGAAGCTGGCTGTTCACAGAGTGCGGTATCCAAGCAATAATTAAATAAATAAATAGTGAAGTACTGATACCAGAAAAATCTATTTAAGTACAGAAACGAAGTATTTGTACTTCGTTACTTCCCATCTCTGCAGACTATATCATTCAAAAGTTTTTTCAAATTACTATATTCAGCAAGGACAAATTAAATTAATCAAAAGCGACAGTAAAGACATTTGCTACAAAAGATTATTTCAAATACACGTTCTTCGTTTGAACTTTTCAAATTGACAGGAATAAAATACATTAAAATATATTAAGAAAACAATTGTTTATAGATCAAAAAGTAGAAATAAAGCATGAAAAAATATAAAAAACCACTTGAATTAAATGTCTATAGGCTAATTCCAAACGGAAGTGAGTATCCCTATGCCCTACTCCCTTCGACGAGCCACAGACCCCTTGAACGTGCGTGCATCATTCAGTACTCCATCAGTTGTTGCAAATAATGTTAAATATTTCTTATTATTATTTTATTCAAATATTGTCTTATTGTGCCTTATTTACTGTTAAACTTTTTCAAACTAAACTTGCTTACACGTCTTAAATCATATTTTTATCACTGATGAAAAATATTTTGTATTACATTAAAATAAAGACAAATTTAATAAGCCTATTCTACTTACGTTTGTATGTGAAGTCGAAATCAACCCCAACTTTGCTTTAAAAAGCAACGCAACATCTCCTAACCGAAGATTACATGATCACAAATGGAAATCACTTCCGTGAAGTGACCATCGCATGTTTCCTTCGCTAACGGACTTCTGAAAGGGCCCTTCCTGAAGGGATTCAGTTGTTCACTTACGTTTGGAATGTCCCTACAAATGGCATCCCCTTCGCCCTATATATTTATGGAGTTGTATAACACTTTTTCCCATCTTGTTATGGTGGTTACTGCCCTTCCCTTAAGGCTGGAAATATATACCTGATGACATCTGTCTACCGTTATAATCCTTTCTTTCTGTTCATGTTTTTCCTTGTCTCAGGTTGTCTTTCAGAGCAGGACCTGTGTGTTTGCTCTCCTTGGAGGCAGCTGATGATGCTAGAATGTAAAACATCTCCTCCCAAAGGCAAGTCCAAGCAGATTCTGTTAAACAGAGCATGATCACATACAGTGGGTACGGAAAGTATTCAGACCCCCTTAAATTTTTCACTCTTTGTTATATTGCAGCCATTTGCTAAAATCATTTAAGTTCATTTTTTTCCCATTTTTTACCCTTTGCTGAGTATTTAGTAGAAGCACCCTTTTGATCTAATACAGCCATGAGTCTTTTTGGGAAAGATGCAACAAGTTTTTCACACCTGGATTTGGGGATCCTCTGCCATTCCTCCTTGCAGATCCTCTCCAGTTCTGTCAGGTTGGATGGAAAACGTTGACTGTCCTGGAGTCACAGCAGGACATGATATGAACTCAGACTGCTTGAAGGTCCTTTCAAAGTGGATCATAATTGCAACAGGGACACACACCCACACACACAGTGTGAGGATGGCAGGTGATTGGTCATTTTCAAGGGAGCGATTACTCAGACTGAGTGAGCGAGTGTGACCTGTACTCGCAGTGAACATCCAAACACAAACAGAGCATTAACTTACTCTTCTGAACCCCAGCTTGCCTGCAGTGTCACCATGGTTACACATCACCATGGATACACAACATATACATACACTGTGTCATAGATCCAAACCACAAATACATAAAATGCTCTGCCCACATTCCAGCTTGACTCCAAATATGCAAGGTCTATTGTTCTGCTATATACTGAAACATGTTCCTGTAGTGCTTTGAGAAAGGGCAGAATTATTTCATGATGATTGTATCAGATGGTAACACCATGAAAACACACTATGCTACATGATATTTACATGATACTCCAAGGTATTACCATGGTATACACGTAAAAAATATAACACAATGCTTCAATGATAATATACCATGGTTTTGTACGAGTACCATATCTGTGCACTTTGTTAATAACATCAGGTTTTTTTTTTTACTTTATGATGATTCCTGACCCCCTAGAATATGAATGCAGCTATGTATTTTTCAAATATAATACCCCATACTGTGAAATATACAGTAAAACAATATATACAGTAAATGTGTAAAATATTATAGGGAAATTATTAGCTTTCTACAAACATAAAACAGCAAATATAAAACTATATGGCTGTCTTTAGATTGTACATAACTGCATTTAGTCATTTACAGTTAGTCATTTAGCAGACGCTTTTATCCAAAGCGACTTACAAATGAGGACAATAAAATCAGTCAAAACTAACAAAAGAGCAACAATATATAAGTGCAAATGACAAGCCTCGGTTAGCCTAACGCAGTACACATAGCAAGGTATATATACAGTGGGTACGGAAAGTATTCAGACCCCCTTAAATTTTTCACTCTAAAAACAAGTAGATAGAATAGAAAAATAGAAAGCTAGTGTTTTTTTTGTTTTTTTACTGCATCAGAGTATATATTTTACAATTTATAGTTTAATTATTTTCTCATGAATTTCCATTTATTTCTTATAGTGGAATATTTCTACATATACTTGAAAAATTGACAAAATAATTTCCATATTAATGATAAATGAAAATGTGAAAATATATTTTATTATTCAAGTATATATATACACCTTCACGTATTCTGTGATATTGCGTCACACATAATTCTTGATTCAGTATGGACAGAAAACGACTCCTTAATTACTCCGTAATCTGGAATTCCTGACAAATCCCTGTGACGTCTGACCTGCAGATCTTGTTGTATGTGCATGTTTGAAATCCTGTGCATTTGAGCTTTTTCGCCACTCAGACTGACATGTTTGAGAAACTGCACTTCAGCAGTGTGCTTCACCTGGGGAAAGTGTTTGTGGAATAACCCTAGTAAGTTTGAAATAACAAATTTTTTCTTTAATATGCCATAAAAACATCTTTATCCACAGAGCTGTGTCAAATGGGGTTCTTAAATCACAGAGTAATCTCACAAATACACTTACTGCACTACAGGTAGTTACTGGAGGTGCTTGTGTGTGTTTACTTGTCCAACAGAAAATAAAAGATGTGTCAGTTCAACATCATCTCTCTTGTAATCACCAGGTATGCTTACATGCACTAACTTTCATCAATCAGAATAAATCCAGACTGATTTCACATACTGAAAGATCGGTTTCAATTCAATTCACATATTTGCTTATATGTGCATTACATGTCCAAACAAAAATTCAGTGCAAACACTCAAATTACAAAATGTGCTTACACAAGTGATTAAAGTGCTGTTTTTCTGAGATGTTATTTTTAATGTAATTAATTAACTAAATAAATGTGTTCAATTGACAGTTCATGTGTGTAATTGTAATGTCACACCAATGAAATCAATGCTCAGAGGCAACTTCTTTATGCATGGCACATTTCCCCCATCAAGTGCAATGACCTCAGACCTCCAAAGCTGTCTTAATGCTCTACTGTAAGCGAATAGGGTCAGTCTGAGTGAATAGAGACTAGTTACTGAGCTAGTGGCCTTCAACGCAAACACACACACATACAATCATGTTGAGTGTGATGGGTTTGGTTTACTGACGGATCATATGGAGAGAGCTGGAGGTCAGGGAGAAAAGCGGTATAATCCTCTCATGCAATTGTGAGAAGGACTCAAATAAATGCAGGATTACCAGAGAGGAGGACAGCAAGAGCATATCACGACAGCAAATACAGAAATGACTATGCATACAGTACATACAGACAGGACCAAAACCCCCAATATTCAGATTACTGGTTGACCAATATGGGTCTTAAAGTGGTGCTATTATGCTTTTTCACTTTTTCAACTTTAGTTAGTCTGTAGTGTTGCTCTTTGAGCATAAAAAAAGATCTGCAAAGTTACAAAGCTCAAAGTCCACTTCAAAATTAGATATTTTATTAAACAGAAATCACTTTTCAAAAACTACAACAAACGACTCGTTTTGGACTACAACGCATATTTTCTGGGATTTGTGATATCACAAATATCAGCGAATGGGACGAGACCTGGTTGAGCTGCACTAGAGAAGGCAACGAGTGTTATCACTATGTCGGAGACACGCTAGTTTCGCCAAGGCAGACAAACCTTATGGTAAGTAGGGCTGGGTATCGAGTTCGATACTTTTTAGGCACCGACTGAATTGCCTCGATACTATCGAGTATCGAAAAACGTCTCGTCGTTCGGTACCAAATTTCGATACCTAAGGGGTTAATCTCATCAACGTCAGTGAGGCGCAGATCGATCAGTGTTTGCCATCTGCGAGAGCAATGCGAAAATGTACAGAGCAATCTACTCGTAGTAATATAGGTCTGCACAGCCGGTCTGCGACTGTGACACTCAGAGATGTGGCTCACACGTGAGTATTTAGTGTGAATGTGTCCCAGCCCCCTTAGATGTAAGGCTACATTTACACTGGTGCGCTTTTGTTTTAAAATGAAAACGATCCTCGTCTTACTGGCGTTTCCACTGCGTTTCAAACCGGCTTTCCACTATCTCCAACAAATGACAGACCAAAAGTCATTCATTTCCAATGGAGAGTAGAGCGGGAGCTGCGTGGAGTTCCAATCATATGAAGATGTCCGTTCATACTACAAGACTGAAAGCGCGTGTTATGTGACCATTCATGCACACTGTAGCATCATGCTACATAAGACCAGGGTTTAAATTGGGCCGGGCCGTCTGGGGCTGAGCCCCGGCACTTAACGTTCCAGGGCTTGACATTAACTCTTCATTAACGCCAGACAAGTAACATGATTAAAACATCAGTAACCAAAAATAACTATGTAAACACCAAAACGCAATATTATTC
>NW_015505183.1:2044534-2047334 GCF_001515645.1 Sinocyclocheilus grahami
AGCGCTGGAAGCTGCTAATGCTCATCAGTAAATCAGTAGAAAATTAATAGAAATGACGATTCTGTCTGAGCTAGGTGATTCTGTCACACGCACTAGTGTAAATGTAGCTAACAGATGTGTAAACTGAAGACTATTTGAGCTTGATTTTTTGTTTGTTACATTTTGTTCCTTTGTGCAGTGGGTTTGAGTCTGTATAAACATCAACAAGCAGAAAAATAAAACCAAAGATTTTTTTTAGATAATGTAATCTTGTTCAAATAGATTTTATAAAATTGGTATCGAAAAAAGTATCGTTCAGGAACCGGTATCGAAGTCAAGGTATCGTTATCGATATCGAAAATTTTTGAACGATACCCAGCCCTAATGGTAAGGGGCATGACATTTCCCGACCAGGGGCCGAGTGGTGCCAATCACAGCACATTTCGTATTTCAGAAGGCAGGCCTTCGTTTGATACAGGAACTATTCGAGCCGTTCGTGCCAGACTGGGGAGAGAGGTGTTGTAATAATGTAAAATATGTGAAAAATAATGTGTTTTTCGAACAATCTAGTATGAGAGCCTGTTCTAGTTAACCCCCAAAACAAAATCAAGACATTGTAAAAAAAGCATAATAGGACCCCGTTAATGGCTGATTTTTAAATAATTATATTTGTTCCCCCCAAATCTGGAATGTTAGGTTACATCTTCGCATATACACGTCAGCATAATCAGGGGTTAAAATTTTGGAGACAGTAATGTACTGGAACAAAAGAAAACCTATACTGGAGTTTACACATACACTACTGTTCCAAAGTCTGGGTTGGTAAGATTTTATTTTTGGGGGGGAAAAAAATCTAAAACAAAAAACTATACTTTTATTCAGCAAGGACACACTAAATTGACCAAAAGTGCCAGGAAAGACTTTAATGCTGTTACAAAAATTTGTATTCCAAATAAATGCTGTTCTTTTGTACTTTCTATTCATTAAAGATCCTAAAATCTTAAATCTTCCTAAAAAGAGATCCTAAAAATATATCATTGCTTCCACAAAAATATTAAGCAGCACAACAAATCAGCATATTAGATTGATTTCTGAAGGGTCACATGACACTGAAGACTGGAGTAATGGCTACTAAAATTCAGCTACAACACTATACTTGGAATCACAGGGTGCTGACTGCAAATCTCAAAGGACAATTTCCAGAATACGGGACTATCTTTCACTATTAATGAGAGGTAGCCCTTGATGTCCAATTAAGCCGGTCTCTGATTTTTGAGTTGGTGCAGCAGCAGCAACCCAAACAGAAGCTTTAATTACACGGATCATGAGAAACACACTCTCATCCACAGACCAGGGTTCAAACACGCTACAGGCTAAGGGCATCAGATAACATCAGTGCTGGGGAGCGGCCGAGACTGCTGAAAAATTGATGAGCAAGCACTAGAGTTCCTCTTCAGGGAGGATGACCTCAAAGAGATTTCACTCAGATGCTGAAAGTGATATCAAATACTCTTTTTAAAAACAGACAGAGACACCTACCCACACACACTTCTCAAAAACACACATACAGACTTCCATAACACACTCACTGTGAGCAAGGCTTAAACAAAGACACATACACACTCATGCTATGGTGTGTAAGGCACCCCAGCTGTGCCGATCAAACCTAAAAGGCCATTATCTAACATAAGAGTGCATACTAATCAAATTCACTCCAATGGAAAATACATTATTACACTTACCCCCCCCCCCCTTTTGGGAGTTCACACACGGGGACTCAGTTTCACTCAGAAATATTTTCCCCCTTTTCACACAGCAGTGTTGCATCTAAAAGGTCCTAAGTTGAATGCCACCTACATCAGTCATTTCACAGCACTGGGGGATAGTTCACCCAAAAATGAAAACACTGTCATCGTTTACTCAACCTCATGTTGCTTCAAACCTACATGAATTATTCTCTTTCACTGAACACAAAATGAGATAGTATTATTACTATTACTATTATTAGTAGAAATGTTCATGTTGCTTAGCATACAGACAGCAGTTGTCAATCTCCAAAAAATGATGAAAAAAAACACAATTTAATAATTATATTCAAATATTTAAGTAACTAGTCATTGAAAATATTCCTCCCTGTAGTTAAAATATAATTTATTCATGCTCGTTTTGTAAAGCCTTCCAATTCGAATATGAGCCTTTTAATAAAATGTTATTAAAGTGTAAGAATATTTCACAATACTATTTTATTTGATACATTTTTGACAGAATTTATCACATAAATGCAGCCTTAGTGAGCAGAAGTGTTTTTTCAAAAATACAAAAATATCTTTCCAAACCCAATCTTTTGAACAGTAGTGTACACACATGGACAAATACAAAAATTGATTTATTGACATTGACTGAAGACCTGCATACAGTATATGTGTGAGCATAGATGACAGTTAATGGTTTATAATTAAGAGCCTAAAGTCTCTTCTGCTGTATAAGCGCATCAAATATTAAAGAGCCTTCATAGAGACCCACAGTGTTTAAACTCAGGTTAGGCAAAGTTCGGCAGAAACAAAAGTCAGACATCTAGAGTAGAGCCCGACCGATATGGGTTTTTTTGGGGGTCGATGCCGATACCAATATTAGGGAATAAAAAAAGACCTATACCAACATATCGGCCGATATTCTTTGTGTAGGCTATATTATAGTACAGTATAGTCAAAAGTTTGGACACTTCCCATTCGACTGGTACTACTGTATATAGAATACAGTATATAGCCTACATAAACAGAATATATATATATATATATATATATATATATATATATATATA
>NW_015505183.1:2048196-2050023 GCF_001515645.1 Sinocyclocheilus grahami
AGGGATATCCTGGACGAAAACTTTCTCCAGAGTGCTCAGGACCTCAGATTGGGCCGAAGGTTTACCTTCCAACAATACAATGACCCTAATCACTCTGCTAAAATAACGAAGGAGTGGCTTCACAACAACTCTGTGACTGTTCTTGAATGGCCCAGCCAGAGCCCTGACTTAAACCCAATTGAGCATCTCTGGAGAGACCTAAAAATGGCTGTCCACCAACGTTTACCATCCAACCTGACAGAACTGGAGAGGATCTGCAAGGAGGAATGGCAGAGGAGCCCCAAATCCAGGTGTGAAAAACTTGTTGCATCTTTCCCAAAAAGACTCATGGCTGTATTAGAACAAAAGGGTGCTTCTACTAAATACTGAGTAAAGGGTCTGTACCCGTACCCACTGTATATATATATATATATATATATATACACACACACACACACACAAACAAGTTTTTTTGCAAGGATAACTCAAATGTGAGTTAAATCAAACACTTATAATGATATCATAGGCCTATGTAGTGGAGGCAGGGTATTTAACAATTTAACAATAAACTTTATTATTCAAAATGAGTCTGACATCAGTGCACTTAACAGTAAACTTCACTTCCCTTATTATAAATAACTTTAACACAAATAGAACAAAATATATATAACTTAAATTAAGAAATTAAACAAGGTAAATGTGTAGGGCAAGCAAGCTACTGCCAAACCAACAGGGTCAGGTTTATGCAGGAAGCACAGCTTTTCCAAATGTAAACATCTAAAATGAATAAATAATAATATAAAAAAAAAAAAGTTTTCACAAACTCTGTGTTGTGTATTTTCTGGTAACCAAATGAACATGCAGAACATTCGTATTCAAATCGTCTTTTTGCAGTTCAGTATTCACAGACAGTCTATATATACTAACCGGTTTTTTATTTATTCATCAAAAATAAGACAAATTCCATGAAATTCCGCGTTGTACAGTAAATTTCGTATTTATGACTGGATTCCATGATTCCGTCCATGTTTTCTGCTTCGCGGAAATCATCGGGCCCTACTAATGTAGCAAACGAATATGATAAGCTCATTGTGAGAGTAAAAGACGAGGGCATTGTTGTTTATTTACTGAGCATTGAGTCTCTCCAAGTAGGTGACAAAGTAGCGTTAAATCACCATTCAACAGACTCAAGCCACCACCGCACTGCCGTCGATTGGACTGCAGAAAGATACTAACTTTTCAATCTGCTACGGTACTGTAATAATTTACTTATTTGTAAGGGAATTAATCATTATTAATTCATTCAGGTTTATTTCTAGCTCAGGTTTTAAAAGAACTCGATCTGAGAATTCGAGGTCCACCTGATCAAAACTGACTTTGACTTTCAATAGTTTATACTTTTATCAGCTACTCGACCAGCGAGAAGCTGATGTCAGTGTATATTACAAATTGAATATGTAATTTTTGTATTCTCCCTGGCCACGGGAGAAATACAAAATTTTATGATTTGTCGGCTCTTGAAAGATAGGTAATTATTATGCGTAAGCTACGAGCTAAGGTAACAAGCAAGGATCGTTTGGCAATAGAATTGACACGAAATTATATGACCCAGACAATTGATTAGTTATAAATGAAACATGAAATTTATTGGCTATTCTAGATCACATAAACTTAAGCTAAAACACACAAACATACAGTTCAGAGGAAGGAAAGTCTGTTAACGGAGTTCTGAGTTTCATAGTTCTCTCTCTTTTCACGAGGGATGGGAATTCACCTTAAGAATTCACAGAGCAACGCATCTAAATTCACCAGTTCAGCAGACCATAGAAATGTTGTTTACTTGCGTTC
>NW_015505183.1:2050170-2054445 GCF_001515645.1 Sinocyclocheilus grahami
TTTTCACAAACTCTGTGTTGTGTATTTTCTGGTAACCAAATGAACATGCAGAACATTCGTATTCAAATCGTCTTTTTGCAGTTCAGTATTCACAGACAGTCTATATATACTAACCGGTTTTTTATTTATTCATCAAAAATAAGACAAATTCCATGAAATTCCGCGTTGTACAGTAAATTTCGTATTTATGACTGGATTCCATGATTCCGTCCATGTTTTCTGCTTCGCGGAAATCATCGGGCCCTACTAATGTAGCAAACGAATATGATAAGCTCATTGTGAGAGTAAAAGACGAGGGCATTGTTGTTTATTTACTGAGCATTGAGTCTCTCCAAGTAGGTGACAAAGTAGCGTTAAATCACCATTCAACAGACTCAAGCCACCACCGCACTGCCGTCGATTGGACTGCAGAAAGATACTAACTTTTCAATCTGCTACGGTACTGTAATAATTTACTTATTTGTAAGGGAATTAATCATTATTAATTCATTCAGGTTTATTTCTAGCTCAGGTTTTAAAAGAACTCGATCTGAGAATTCGAGGTCCACCTGATCAAAACTGACTTTGACTTTCAATAGTTTATACTTTTATCAGCTACTCGACCAGCGAGAAGCTGATGTCAGTGTATATTACCAATTGAATATGTAATTTTTGTATTCTCCCTGGCCACGGGTGAAATACAAAATTTGATGATTTGTCAGCTCTTGAAAGAGAGGTAATTATTATGCGTAAGCTACGAGCTAAGGTAACAAGCAAGGATCGTTTGGCAATAGAATTGACACGAAATTATATGACCCAGACAATTGATTAGTTATAAATGAAACATGAAATTTATTGGCTATTCTAGATCACATAAACTTAAGCTAAAACACACAAACATACAGTTCAGAGGAAGGAAAGTCTGTTAACGGAGTTCTGAGTTTCATAGTTCTCTCTCGTTTTCACGAGGGATGGGAATTCACCTTAAGAATTCACAGAGCAACGCATCTAAATTCACCCGTTCAGCAGATCATAGAAAATGTTGTTTACTTGCGTTCCGCTGGTTGACAGCTGAGGTGACTCCGGGGTGCTGCGGGCTTCCTGGAGGTCTTTGAGGGAAACTCCTCACTGACGGGTCGGTGACGTCAGGATGACGTCCTTTGGGAAACCCCTCGTTAGTTTGTGATGACGCAGAGGCGCAAGCAATCTGCTGAGAGTCTTAGACTTTCAAGTTTGTTGACGATTTCAACGAAGTATCACTGAAGTGTTGAGTTTTAGTTTGCTGGTCGCTTTTGATGGTAAATGTGAGCACGCGTGCAGGTGCTCTAACACAGCGACCAGCGAGAGCCGGAGAAGTTGCAAGCCAGCTAGCTAACCAAAAAACCCCTGGATTCTGTTCTGCATTCGGGTTTTGCTCTGTGGCATAAGTCCGTCCCCTGACGCTGGCTTCCAATCGACTTCTTAAAGGGGCGGAGTGTGCATACATTAACCAGAGACTCTCATTTATATGAGGCCACCTATAATAATATATTGATACGTCTATAAAGTCTCTTAAATGCAAATATTGTACATACTATTAAAGTCTACTTCATTTCAACCTTCTGCATTTCTGGTTTTCATTCGTTCAAGATTAAACTTCACATATTACACAGTTTAATATCCTTAATTCCTAAAAAGGGGTAATTAAACACTGGTTAAAGTTGCACCGATTACATGAAACACGTCAAGCATATATATATACAACAAACAACCTACTATTTGTAATTCTATGCTCTGATCATTTTATACTTTCAATTATTAGCAAACGATTGTCAAAGACATCTTGTCTCTTTCCTTGGAATGCGGGGGAAAAGTGTCGAGTTCTCCGGTCACTATCAGGTCAGCTCTGGACATTTCCTGGAAAGTCTCCTGCTGGACAGGGAGCCATAAAATTGTCTCTTTTGTTGATCGGAGTTTAGCAATTTATGCGTCCACTGGTCATGAGGGTATTTCTATCTGCTCTTTGCAAGCCCGTAAAACCATTTTAAGCACCGTTAAAGTACTGTCCCTTTTAGCTTATCTTGAGATATAGCCAAACAATCCAGGAAATGCTTCACCTTGCTTAATCCTGCATGAGTTTTACGACTGCAGATGCGGAGACACGAACCTCAACAACCTTCCACGGAATGTGCTGGTTTGATGTGTGTGTCTCCATCATGTAGGTGGGTCTGTTGTGAGACAGATCCTACAGTACTGACGAACTATGCTGACACCGTGTCTGCGTCGTAACAGGACACGACAAAGCGACCGTTGAAAATCATTTGAACTTTGTGTCAGCACATCATAAACAGAACGAGGCATCAGTTTACTGCATCCAGTGACAACATCACTGATTACAATGGGTTCTATTCTACGAGCGGCGCAGCGCAACAAAATACAATATACTTCTATTGTATTTTGTCGCGCCGTGCGATGTGATGTGACCAATGTGATAAGCATGAGTTCTGGGCCGCAGCGCGGCCGGTATAAACACCATGCATTGACTGAGTGGCTGCGATCAGCTCCGGTGGCCGTAGCACAGGCTTTAATGCGCCACAGACGCGTGCCGTGATGCGCAGATCAGCTCTAGTCTCTAACATCACTGAATCTGCTGTTAAAAATGAGCCATCCATTCATCATATCACCATGCAAAATTAAGAATTAGAATCATTGTAATGTGACGATCAAATATAGGTGCGGGCGGATAATTTGAAGCAGCGGACTCGGGTGAAGTTTGAGCTCATCCGTGCATCTCTACACTACACTGACCTGGGTCGACAGAAGCAAACAATGGAGCGCTGCTGTACAAACTAAGTAATTACACCATTCAGAAGCATTTAATCTGCGTTATATGAAATTGAAATGTATTAAACGTATTCTTAATAAAAACTTTTTTAAAAATTAAATGAAGGATTGCATAATTGAGTACAACCTAGATTTAATTCAACCAAGTATAATATTCTAAAACTTAATATGTCCTCCATAACTCTAAGTACACTGCTCTGACACTTCATGGCACTGAGTGCACAAGTTCATGACAGATTTTCACATCTGTGCTGTTTAACTCCTGGAGGACGACCTCCTTAAATGCTCTGATCTTTAATGGGGAGTGTTGCTCAGCTCGTCTCTACAGAATCTCTCACAGCAGCTCAAGAGTGTTAAGACTGAGTGAAGTACATGTCCACTGAAGGATTTTCAACTCAGGAGAATTAATATCTTCATTGTCATGTTAAAAAAAATGCTCAACAATGCAGGGAATGAGAAGAGGGTAGCATCTTCAGTTTCAGGTTTTTGTATTACATCACACAGTGTGTGAATTCATGACAGCGTTGATAAAGTACAACTCCCTCACAACGTCAGCACTCATACATCCCTATAGAAGAGCTTCACAAACACTGAACGTCACTGTGGGAACCAGGCACTTCTCTCTGTACTCCTCTAGCAACACCAGAACTTTGGATGCTGTTAGATGCGAAATGATTGAACTGGTCTCATGAGACCAGAGTATGGATTCCCAGAAGTCTATATTTTGTAAATATGGGCCTTGGAAAAAGCTAAATTAGTTTATTGTGCTTTGGCTACAGTAGGTAATTCTAGTGGTGACAACAACCATGCATGTCACTTCTGCATGCTGCATCTTACTCTGTGAGATAAAAGTGTCACTCTTTTCACAGCTTTTCCGGCTCTGATACACTTTTCACAGTGTTTCTCCTGCTCTTTTTCTAGCAAAAACTCACTCATTATTAAATGAAAGCTTTAAGTGAAGACCTGATTATTTCAGGGGCCTTTTCACAAGTTCATTGTTTTTGAATTTCTGTGTTACTTTGGCTATATTTTCACACTTAAAACAATAATTTGGTATTCCTCTTGTACCATTTTTTGTTTTAGTTAGTAACTTTCAGGAGGGTGTACTCATTTTTGCAACACAACATTTTATCACTTTGATAAAAAAATGGTATTTTCTTGAATAATTTTAACATTCTTCTTTGGTAACTGATCAAGCAGACTTGCTGGAATATTATATCTCTAAAAAACCCTAACATGTATTCTAAGCAAAGAGTAATTGCTGAATTTGTTAAGTTACAGAGGGGGTGTACTCATTTATGCTGTGCATAAATATATATATATATATACTGTATATATACACTGTATATTAGGGCTGGGCGATATAGCTAAAAAAATGCATCAAAACACAATAACAAATATCTAATTTCTAATGTTTTATATGCAGATTAAATAGGTCTTTATTGTATAGGTCTAACTGTCTCCCTGTCTCCC
>NW_015505183.1:2055539-2071093 GCF_001515645.1 Sinocyclocheilus grahami
CACTGTGGGAACCAGGCACTTCTCTCTGTACTCCTCTAGCAACACCAGAACTTTGGATGCTGTTAGATGCGAAATGATTGAACTGGTCTCATGAGACCAGAGTATGGATTCCCAGAAGTCTATATTTTGTAAATATGGGCCTTGGAAAAAGCTAAATTAGTTTATTGTGCTTTGGCTACAGTAGGTAATTCTAGTGGTGACAACAACCATGCATGTCACTTCTGCATGCTGCATCTTACTCTGTGAGATAAAAGTGTCACTCTTTTCACAGCTTTTCCGGCTCTGATACACTTTTCACAGTGTTTCTCCTGCTCTTTTTCTAGCAAAAACTCACTCATTATTAAATGAAAGCTTTAAGTGAAGACCTGATTATTTCAGGGGCCTTTTCACAAGTTCATTGTTTTTGAATTTCTGTGTTACTTTGGCTATATTTTCACACTTAAAACAATAATTTGGTATTCCTCTTGTACCATTTTTTGTTTTAGTTAGTAACTTTCAGGAGGGTGTACTCATTTTTGCAACACAACATTTTATCACTTTGATAAAAAAATGGTATTTTCTTGAATAATTTTAACATTCTTCTTTGGTAACTGATCAAGCAGACTTGCTGGAATATTATATCTCTAAAAAACCCTAACATGTATTCTAAGCAAAGAGTAATTGCTGAATTTGTTAAGTTACAGAGGGGGTGTACTCATTTATGCTGTGCATAAATATATATATATATATACTGTATATATACACTGTATATTAGGGCTGGGCGATATAGCTAAAAAAATGCATCAATGATATAATGTTTTATATCGTTCGGTATCGATAATTATTGACATTTTTATAACCTTTTTTAAAACAAAAAGCAATAGAAAGAATTTTGTTTAAATTTAACCACTGTATTTATAATTAACAATTTATTGAGACAAACAAATATTTTATGTTTTAACAAACACAATAAAAATTAAACAAATATCTAATTTCTAATGTTTTATATGCAGATTAAATAGGTCTTTATTGTATAGGTCTAACTGTCTCCCGAGGCCACAGGAGGGCTCAGTGAGCAAAATAATGTAGCACATTTAGAAAGTAACTATAAAAACGTGCATTACATTTAAATTAACTCATAAAAATCTAATATAATTTCGTAAGTTGCATAAACAATTATGAACAAAACAGCATCATGTATTTATGCATTGCTTAATCCAAAGAGCCGAAGCGCCATTCACACAGACTGCATTTAAAAACATATGACACACCGTGAAAAGGAATAAACCTCCACAAATTCGTGATGTGTTTTCTAAAAGTTTAAACTATTTTGCCTTTGCATGGCTTTCTATACATCTCTTCTGTGAGACGCGAGTGCAGCAGTCATATTTGTCCATCTAAAAATGCGCTGAATATGCATTCTGTGTGAATGGCTTGGTTTCGGTTTTAACCCATTCAAGATTTTCTCCGCATTGAGCTTCTATATTTCTCTAATATTTTGAATGAATAACGCAGCAGCGGCGCATCTCGTGGGCTAGACTAACAAAACATTAAAATGCAACAACGTCACTTACATCACTCACTGCATCTCGCGCGCCCTGACGCACACCTAACATTCAATTGCAAATGTTTATTTTAAATTTGACTAATATTCATTCTTTATTCACAATCTCCTCATCACAGGCAGGCACAGCACTCATTTCAGCATGTGTTCATGTTTGCGTGTTCTGTCTGCGTCACTCATAGCACGTGCCTATATCGTGCACTATATCGAACATTTTTTCTATCGATATCGAAGAAGGTGTACCGTCGATAAATATCGATACCGTTTTATCGCCCAGGCCTAGCTCAGAGATACCAGATTTTGAGAAACTTAAGAATATTCACAATCAGATGCATTGCTCATCCTCAGGATGACAAGTCTGATAACATTATTGTCACTAAAGGAAGACCAACAAAAAAGGCCATTGTCTGGATATATATATACATACATCTTAAGAGTTAACATTATTGAGCTGCATATCACAGGGATTAGAATATTATTCTTCCAGCAAAGCTTTTATGATTTTACTTTATCTTGTGCATTATATATAAACTACTTTTGTATTTGATGTTATTTTGAATTTTTAGATAACAGCCATTATTTTACTGAATGAAATTTCTTTCATTCAGTTTTTATATTGTTAAAAAAAATCCTCTGCAAAACAATCCCAGAGAGCAAATGATGCCACAAATGAATTCCAGACAGCAAAGTTACAGGTCCACTCAAGTAATGTTTCCCTCATTAAAAAAAGTTGGAGATTCCTGACAAGAAGTTATTTATTTCTGCTTGCTCTCTCTGGGGAGGGTGGAGGAGAACAGAGGTATTATTAGCACCGTTCATCCACAATATCGATCCTGAAGCTTGGGTCTTACAGCTGAAGAAATAAAATAGGTTTTAGATCTGTCAAGATGAGCATCTTAAAAAACTCAATCTGAAAATATGTATTATTCATTACAATGATTAAACAGATAGTCTCGCCCCAAACTCACGCTATTGGTTGAGCCATAGCTGCTGTGTCAGGCTAGTCAGGATGTTCATACAGAGCAAAAGTGTTTATACTTTTCATTGTTGACATGCTGTACATCTGCATGACATTTTAAACTGGGAGAGGAAAGTATTTTAGCATTGAAAAATACACTTGAGCTTTTACAAGGGCAAATAATATCAACACACCGGGGAGAAAAAACATTGAGTGAGAGTTAAATAAAGGGCAACAGGCTTCACCTCATTAGCTGTAACTGTTCTTTTTTCATAATTGATCTCATCCATCCACCCTTTCAACACTTGTTCCCACTCATCAACCATTTTATTACACTTTGACATGATGTTCCCATATAAGAGAGGACAGGATGCTTCAAAATAACTGCATGAATAGACTAAATACAAAGCCCTTAACAGGCAGACATCCATCCATTTATCCACATGTCTCCGATCAAAATTAGAGAACAGGGAATCTGTTAGTGTTCACAGTAAATCTGCCATAATATGCCTGCTTTTGCTTGCGTTTTGCCTCAGATCCAATAGCTGGATTGTCAAACAGACTGACTCTGCTGTATTTATGACAACCATAGATCACATCCAAGTTCGTCACCAGTTAAAAGACCCTCACCAATGACCCTCTGCTGACATTAAATGAAATAAAAACTTGTGTGATTTATGTTAAGTGTTCCCACAATAACAACAACAACCAATCAGCGTGTATCAAGGGGACCAGTGACAGATCGTGAGCTGGTGAATCGGCCAGCAGTAAAGGACTCATGAATCATGGGCTCAGCCTGTTATCACTACATCTACTGCTATATGCTGCATTAGTTCTCACAAAAAATGTCCAGGTCAAATTTCAACCCTAAATAAAACAAAGACATTAAGGCATTATATTTTGCACATTAAACCTACTTTTAGGACCTTTAAGAATTAACTGTGACATTATTTTCCTGACACTTACAGATACCCCCAAATTATCATTACAACAATAATAATAATAATAATAATAAATCTCATTCCATTACTGTAATGTGAAAATAATAATAAAACAACTGCAAATTATAATTAAGTTTGATAGAAATTAGGAATTGTGAAAGAAAATCTTATAGCAACATTTTATTGTTAAAAAACCTAAATTAATCAATGATAATCTGACCCACGACCTAATTTGCTACACAAACCTCAAAGTATGTGTATTTTAATTAAATATTAAAATTTGTATTAAATATTTCAAAATACAGTTTAATGACAAATAACAAATATCCTAATACTTTTTTCACTAACCATCTCTAGGTGTGGCAAACACCTAGTTAAAAAGTTAATTTTGTACGGTGTTTAAACATCATAGTAATATTTGTTCTGTTGTCTTTAATTGGTTCTTATTTAAGTATTGGTAAGTTATTTATATATTTTATTATATAAGGAGACAGGCTGTCTCTCTGTCCATCACATCAGGCTCATATTACACATAAAAACACAACAAATGCAGGGATCCATGAGGGAGAGAGAGGCTTTCCCCACACAGTTAGATAGACAGGCTGCAAAAAGTCAAGATGAATCCTGGAACAGAGAGGCTATGAGTAATCCAACTCCCTTAGACACACAAAGATGCCTTAGAGTATCTGAGCCAGAACTCTAGACTGAATTCTTCTTAGCCCTTGTTCCATTGATTGTTTCAGAAAGCTGCCAATATACCCCAGACGCTCTAGTGAGACAGAAGCGGCTCTGAGGTCTCTTAAATACGACACTCACAATATTGGCTCAAACATGAGATCACAACTCAAATCTAAAACGGCAGTATGACTCAAATTCATGGCACAACATAAAGAATGGCCCCATGGCCAGTGTGAGAAAAATAGGAGCAGCTGACCTGTCCATTTGTCCAATGGACTAATGCTTTAATGTCACACTACATCTTTTGTTTGAAATTCTGATGTATTTTTATACCTTACAAACATTCTTCTGATATGTACTAAACATTGTTATTGAACATTGTTATTGTGATGATTTAAATATGTCACCAAGGGGAAGTTACCAAGGGACCGAGATTGCAAGAAATTGCGAGAATGGCCTATGATAAAGAGAATCAGTTAGCATGGGTTGAAAGGTATAAACAAATCGATAATGCTTCACGTAATATCATATATTGTTTCATAACAAACATGAATAGATTTTAAATAAAACGTGTTGCTAAAAAAGTTACTCAACACACATTTGTTGGAGAACTACTGGCGCAACCAGCAGAAAAAGAAAAATGGATACTGATGAATAAACAAGAGTAACATCTGAAAACAGCATGTTTTAGACTTTGCTGGAATTGCTGGAGAATGTAAGTTTTTCTAGATGCTTCAGAAAAAATAAATCAGTCCCGATAACTGTCCCGAACACCTGGAAGTGTGTTTGCATATGTGGTTACCTTAACACCTGAAGTGACCCCATCCTCAGTGGTGCTCTGCCCATTCTGAAAGAGAAATAGAAAGAGATTTCTGTATATATGTATATACAGTACTAGTTTGGTTACAACAACTTATTCTTTACTACTTTCCATAATTAAGAATGATAGTCATCAAAAATATGAAACAACGCAAATGGAAGTATGAAAATGTTACAGTAACCACAAAACTTCATGAGGTGCCATGTGGGAATTGTTTTAAATGGTTTAATGTTTCTTCAACATCATGTTTAACGCCATTAATTTGTTAAACTCCATTTAGTTGTATGCAAAATAATTGCAATCCCTTGGCCTTCAGAGTAGTGTACATAAACATGGTTCAGGAATGCTTACAGCTGGATCCTCTGGCTTATTATCGTGAGAACTGCCACAGCACGAGTGTGCGCATGTGTGCAGGCATGTACTTGAAGGCTCACAGCTGCTGTGGTGTCAAAATCATATAAGCGTGTTATGCCTAGATGACATAATCAACGGCTCCCAGGGCATTTAAACAGGCTTGATTCCTTATATACACTCACATACACACTTTCTTTCTGTGAATGTGCCTGAGCATCTGTTCTGCCCACAAGCTTCAGACGTAATTCCATAACATAGATTTCACTGTACAGCACTAATAAAAGACATTTATTTTATCATTTATGCATTGTTTATACATTACCTTCACTAGGTTAGTAGTTAATTAGGTTTTAAAGATTTTACACTGACTGTACACTTAAAACCCTGTGTTAAAGTCACCATAAAATCTAAATTGACAATTATTATTTTTGTATGGAACATTGCAAAATATAGTTTTCTTGTCCAGCTGTGCAATTGTGTTTTTAATGGTCTTAAAGAGTCTGAACTATACAACAAAATTCATTTTCTACAGTCCATACAATTAGTGCATTTGCCATTATGGTTCAAGATGGTATGGTATAGTATGGTTCTGAAAAAATACAAAATAACTTTGCATAATTCTTTAATATTTAATGAGGTAGGCTATTATTGGTTGACTGTTGCTAACACCTAACAAAAAGAACAAAAGAAACTTTAGCCAAGGTTTTAAGCGTAAAAACACATACAGAGGACTAAAATAAGACTGAGCTCATGTCTGAGCTCGGCCAACATTAAGTCCCTTTAAAAAATATATATATTTTTTTAAACTCTTCAGGTGAGCGCAAACCACAACCCATCCAGAATCAAAACACATGTAAAATACATGTAAATTCTGTAAAAAAACATGTAGACTGCACTTCCTCATGCTATTTCCCCAACATTTCTCCCTTATGAGAAGCAGTTTGAAATCACAAGTTTAAAGTTTGTCGATTGTGCATCTCCAGCGAAGCTGAACTCTTCTCCTGGCTGCATACAATTCGCACAGACCGACCGTCATGCAGAGTACACACGATCATGCACACTTAACAAGATCTTACAGCTGGATTTGACTAAGTCTGCAAGGTTTGTGAAACTAAATGTTTATTGCACATTCAAAGATTTGTTTAAATGATATAAATGCGTATTGGCTGAATGCTAAAGGCAAATGAGAAAGTATTATAATATTTGCCTTTCTATTACAAATAATATAAAGACAATCATTGTATACCTTTTTAATTCCTTTGTTTAACAGTTTATCTGATTATTAGACAGACTTCTATCCGTATTAGACCAAGTGTGCCGCACAAGTCCTGAAAAGTGAAGCCAAAATGTTTTGATGGCCCCCAGGTGGCTGGATCCAGTATAGGTCATAAACCCCACCCTCTCCATGTAATCTAATGGGACGTGAGACAAATAAACAATGAAATTAACCTTCAAATGAATTGTATGTAGCTTTTATCATGTTGATGTAAGTTCAACTGTTCTTTTTTTAAAGTTTGGTTATTCACTTCGCTCACTACAGTGCAGACTCTGGTCCCAAATCAGCGCAATATGTCAGCTCCATATTGAGAGACTGGCGGCTTCACTTTTCTACAGTGGAAGAGAGTAAAGATGCATCATCCATCTTTTTTTACAGTCTATGTATTACACAGAACTGTTAAACGGCGACAGCAAACAATAAAGAGAGCGAATGTGAGCGCTGTGTGCGCAGGCGCTGCCTTTTGATGCAAATGAAAGTGCTAAAAGAGCCGTCTGCAAATAATTAACAACATCTCTCTCATAATGAGACCCTGTTACAGAAATAGCATGCAAGAAATTGGGACCAAACTGTTCCTTAAGGAGGTGAGAGGAAGTGTGCATGAGTGTGTGTTTGAGAGAGAGAGGGGAAAAGAGATGTGAATGGAATTAAAAGGCTTGGATTTTAAGTGACTTGGCCATTCATGAAACAAGTGCATAACAGTAGACAGAGTTGCAAAAAAGTGCAAATAATAAAACCCACCGCATAATAAACAGACTTCTCTTTTAAGAGGAAAGGAAAAGGATTAAGGTAAACAACTTAATCCGTGTATCATTCGATCATTCGTTTTTTGATTTAATATTGAAAATAGAAAAATGAGAAAACGGCTCCTATTTTGTTTTTTTCGTTTTTCTCCAAAAATCGAGAAACGAGAATTCAGCTAAAATTTTCATTTTTCGTTCATGGGTGGAAAAAAGAATAAACAGCTTGAATATTAAATTTCTACATGTGGGCGGGAATTAAACACCCCTTTCTGCTGATTGGTCAGCCGAAGATCAAACCGTGCTGTCATCAGTTCTTCTGCAGTATCACGCAGCAGAATAATAGTCCTCCACTGCTGCAGTTGTACAGATTCTTAACGCATTTATTGCAACTACATTTAATCTTTTTTTCATCAAACAAACAGACGTGAGACAAATAAACAATGAAATTAACCTTCAAATGAATTGTATGTAGCTTTTATCATGTTGATGTAAGTTCAACTGTTCTTTTTTTAAAGTTTGGTTATTCACTTCGCTCACTACAGTGCAGACTCTGGTCCCAAATCAGCGCAATATGTCAGCTCCATATTGAGAGACTGGCGGCTTCACTTTTCTACAGTGGAAGAGAGTAAAGATGCATCATCCATCTTTTTTTACAGTCTATGTATTACACAGAACTGTTAAACGGCGACAGCAAACAATAAAGAGAGCGAATGTGAGCGCTGTGTGCGCAGGCGCTGCCTTTTGATGCAAATGAAAGTGCTAAAAGAGCCGTCTGCAAATAATTAACAACATCTCTCTCATAATGAGACCCTGTTACAGAAATAGCATGCAAGAAATTGGGACCAAACTGTTCCTTAAGGAGGTGAGAGGAAGTGTGCATGAGTGTGTGTTTGAGAGAGAGAGGGGAAAAGAGATGTGAATGGAATTAAAAGGCTTGGATTTTAAGTGACTTGGCCATTCATGAAACAAGTGCATAACAGTAGACAGAGTTGCAAAAAAGTGCAAATAATAAAACCCACCGCATAATAAACAGACTTCTCTTTTAAGAGGAAAGGAAAAGGATTAAGGTAAACAACTTAATCCGTGTATCATTCGATCATTCGTTTTTTGATTTAATATTGAAAATAGAAAAATGAGAAAACGGCTCCTATTTTGTTTTTTTCGTTTTTCTCCAAAAATCGAGAAACGAGAATTCAGCTAAAATTTTCATTTTTCGTTCATGGGTGGAAAAAAGAATAAACAGCTTGAATATTAAATTTCTACATGTGGGCGGGAATTAAACACCCCTTTCTGCTGATTGGTCAGCCGAAGATCAAACCGTGCTGTCATCAGTTCTTCTGCAGTATCACGCAGCAGAATAATAGTCCTCCACTGCTGCAGTTGTACAGATTCTTAACGCATTTATTGCAACTACATTTAATCTTTTTTTCATCAAACAAACAGTCAAATGAATAGCTCGACACAACTCATACTGGGGCAGAGTCTAGACAGGGCTTTCTTCTGTGTATATATAAATTCTATACTTTGCATCAGGTGGGCATGGCAGGGTATGATATGACAGCTGTCATAGCCTACCCTGCTCACCCAGTAAGTCTGTTTGTTTAATTAAGAAATTAATTAATTTGTTTCAAAATAAATATTTTAAACACTAAGACAAAAAGGAAAGAATAATAAATTGGCTTGGGTTGACCTATGTTCACGCAAGAACTGTCATTCTGACTGACAACCGGAGAACAACAGATATTAAATAGCCTACTGTTAGAGTTATATAATGTAGTCTTGTGTTTTATTAAAATTGATTATAATTGATATCTCAAAAGGATATGCACTTGTGCGCGGCGTGAGCTGCTGCGCACTCGCACTGCAACACAAGATTTTCATAAAATATAATAACTTGCCATTTCCATTTGTTTCTCACCAAACCCTCAGTATACCTTCAGAATGCACAGGAAATAAGAACCAGCCATATTTAAAGCAGTTTAAATTCATATTGAGTACTGATTGATGTTCACTTGGATTTTTTCCCCATCGAGGGGAAATAACTTAATGATTACTGATAAGATGATAATAATGCCACTAAAAACAATATAAAAGGTCTCTCTTTGTGTAAGAGTAACTGAGTTCTCTCAGCTAAGCAACGGCGAGGCGGGCACCTAAACACAAGAGTTTATGGTGCGTCAAATATCCTGCGCTGCATTGAGATTAATTTAAATAGTGTGCTTTAAAGACGGCGAGCGAAACTCTCAAGCACTCAGAGTGTGGCCTAATATTAGTCCAATCAAACATAAACTCTGCAGCACCCTTAGACTGAAGAAAACTCATCTTGACTATAGTTGAAGAGAAGAAACTAATTTTTTCTAGCCCTGAAGGAACCAATATCAAAAGTCAGACCTGTCCCTATGTGTGACTCACGACTGGCAGATAAAGTGGGAGTTGAGTTTCTAGATCCTTCTGAAGTCCCCGAGTAGGTCATACCGTTCAGCAGGAGGAACATGCAACTAGGCCATTATGTAATCTCACCAGATCAGGTGATGCCGTTGACTGGGACACACCGGTGATATCGGAAGAAGAGAGAGGAAAGGAGCAATTTAGGGGAAAGCAATGTAAAAGTTAAAAAGAAATAAATATATAAAAGGAAGGAAATACATATGTATATAAAAGGGAAAAATTATAAATGAACGAAAGTAAATAAACATTTCAATAGATTAAAAAAAAACAGCATGAATCAGAAATGTCAACTTGATGATTCAGGCATTTGACATGCACACAAAACATTTGTGTCTATTTCATTGTCAAACCTGACAAGTGTGTAAGGCTGCATGGAAGGAAGTTATACGAGACTGAACAACTATGAATGTGACACATCAAAGACGAAGGTCTGACAGAATATGTGTGCCCTGGTTAAAAGAAAAGAAACAGACAGCAGGAGTGATAGGGAAGAAGAAAAGGTAGACAGAGAAATAAAGGGTAAGGTAGACAAAGAAATCACAGATGAATCAAATCATGAATGAAACCCCAAACGAATCATTAAAGGGGTCATATGATGCTGCTAAAAAGAACATTATTTTGTGTATTTGGTGTAACGAAATGTGTTTATGCGGTTTAAAGTAAAAAAAAACATTATTTTCCACATACTGTACATTATTGTTCCTCCTCTATGCCCCGCCTTTCTGAAACGCGTCGATTTTTACAAAGCTCATCGATCTGAAAAAGCGAGGTGTGCTGTGATTGGCCAGCTATCCAATGCGTTGTGATTGGCCGAATCCCTCAAGCGTGAGACGGAAATGTTACGCCCCTCACATACTGTTGATGCCGTGTCCGGCCGGAGCGACGAGACAAAAACATAAAACCCATTACAAACGAGGCATTTGTTGCATCCAGTGGGGACACAATTACTGATTATAATGACTTATACTGTCTTTTTATGCGTTGCATTGCGCCGTGTAAACATAAAACTCTGTCTGCATTTGTGATCGGAGAAATGACAAACAACAAGTGCTACTCTACTGCCCAAAACTCGCGTTTGAATCATCAGTGGCAACGAAAAACACAGCGGCCTACCTTGAGGGGAGGCCCCGGCTTAGCGTGTGCTGAGGCCGGGATAGAGTGAGCTGAGGCGGGCTGGACTCCGCTTTGTCCACGGTGAAAGTTGATGTATTCCCTAAAACTCTGTGATGAATTAAAGATAAATGTTTAATACTTTTAAAGAGTGAGACTCTTTGTGTGACTGGTGTTCACAGGTGGCAGGGATTTAAAAAGAGATGACAGGAGGAAATTCAGCTTTTAATTCAGATTTCCGGATCACATCATCTCCATATTCCTGGCCATCATGCGCTGCTATGTCTTCTCATGTTTCAAACCGCTGCACACACTGACAGCTGAGACCGGAAACACACAGTTTGAAAATCTGATATTCCCCAGAAACATATGCTGGAAGCATGTGGCATTTACAAAGGAAATGCAAGAGCAAGAAAGCAAGTTGGACAAATCTGACTGAATTGGATTAATATTCTTTTAAAATATTCTTTTAGAATTAATGAAGGAAAATGAAAGCATCTAGAGCAGAGCATGTCTGATCAATGTACAAGAATCCAGCAACACAATGTTTGAATTCAGTTTTTTGGCTCCATCTCAGTTCAAAACTCACAGTGAAACATAACCCCTCCCTGTGGAACAGACCGGGCCGACACACTTCCAGCAAATCTGGGAAGCTCCTGGGTTCACAGGAATAAATTTCCGGTGATGGAGCGAGAACAGAACTTGTGACTCCGAGAGCTCACAGAACGCCTGTCCTTAAATGGAAGCATACAGCCTTGAATGCTTTCCTTTGTTCTCCAACATCTAATCTCCAAAGGGTTGGAAGTCCTTGTTGAACAAGCTCCAGGTTCCATGTAACTGTAGGCTTTTGAAATAATGATACCAATCATCTTTGTGCAGTATGTATAATTACAAACACACATCATTGCTGAACCCCAGAGAGGACGGCAGCCAACAAAGAGGTGAACAGCAGGTGATTTGAACAAAACCTTACCAAAAATTAATTAACTTACACTCCTCCTGTAGCAAAAGGTTAGGATACAGAGTCCAAAATTAGCACTCGCCATGTAACAAATAAGACTTTGTTGATTAAATAAAACAGTTGCCAACCAGTCAATCTGTAATTACATAAGAAACTGCAATATAGCTAACACATGTCTAAAACTGAACTGTAACAATGTAATACTTGCATACATAGACTAAAGAAAACCTTTTTCCCAGCTAATGCAACTTATTGATTATATGGATTTTTTTTCTCCAGAACTTTATATGGCAGCAGATAAAAAGGCATCATATAGTTCCACACAATGTGTGTTTGGAGGCCCTTTAAAAGGGGTCATATGATGTTGCTAAAAAAATTGAAATTGAAAAAAGTATCATTCAGGAACCGGTATCGAAGTCAAGATATCGGTATCAATTTTTTGAACGATACCCAGCCCTACTCCAAAGAGAAAGGAAAAATTGAAATCGCATCATATGACCCCTTTAAGCATTGCCAGTATGTGAAACCTGCCAGTGAGCAAGAAGCGGAAATTAATTTTTCATACAAATCAAGCAGTTTAGTTGTATCCTGTACCTAGTACTTATTTGGCCTAGTTTTCATCAGAAAGCACTTTACGGTCTTGTGGTACTTGCTGAAATGCTGTATAGCAAGATACTAATCAGCACAGTTATTCTGCAAAATGTATAAATATAGATTCATTTCTGCTCAGATCTGCCTCTCTTTCTCATCTGCAGAAAGAATTTCATTCAATGGACTGAGAAGTACTGCGAGTGTTTCTGCAGCAAACCTGCTGTTGCCTGATTGGTGAACCCATTAAATGGGTGAGCAACGGCGAGGGAGAAAGAAAGTTAATTTAAACTTAAAATTTAACAGATTACAATGACAGAAACAAAAGACTAAAAAACACGTCTCTTGTAGCGATTCTCAAAAGAGATCAGCATTAGTTTGAGAGCAAGATGAGAAATTAAATCGTCTTCCTTCCATTCTCATTAATCATGGACATCACAGCAGGCCATATTGTCTCAGCTTGCCCTGTAGTTATAAATCGGCCTCCAGCCGAAGTTGCTGGAGTAAATAGCACACAGACGCAGGAAAAGAGGAGCCGATGCTGTCAGTAGTGTGTTCCGCTCTGAACCGAATCCACAGTGTAAAAGCGAATGAGCTTCAGCCAATCATTGATTTGAAGACAGTTCTCAGCCAGCCCCTTTCTCCTACTACCCCTCTACTGACGCCCCTCTCTGGCCCCTAACAGACACTGCAAGTTCTCAGCTGTATGATCACAACCAGTTACACTCTCGCAAACGTAAATTGATACATTTAAAGCTGCACTTCTCAATTTTTAAATATAAAAACAACAAAATGTTATTAATAAGAGAGTGCAAAGAAAAAAAATTACCAAACCACGTCTTTACTTTACTCAAATACACGTTAATAAAACAACATCCTATTAACGATTTGTATTAGAGGATTGTATTTGGATTCCGTGGGAGTTTCTTGAGGGGCAAATGTTCCATAGTGTACCTTTACAAAGCTGTAATTTCAATAGTCTAATGCTTTCATAAAACAAACAAACAAAAAAACGAAAACATTTTCAATAGAATTAAATGGCAAACTTTATGGCAGTTATTTGTTCATACTACATTTGCAGCTTCTACCTTTCAAAAAAAGTATCCTGTTGTGATGGTATCAACTTTGACACATCATAGTACTCAATATAGTATAGCTCAATACAATATAATGACTTCCATATTAATTTACAATGGTATTTACTTCAAAGAATGTCATATTAGTACATTTCCAAAAAAATAAAAACTTGGTAGGTAATAAAATGCAACAGTTCAATCTCCTAAACCATCAGTTGTGCATGAGCAGATCATAAGTAGCTTTTACTAAATTACTATCGACAGAAGTAGAGATTGATGTAACAAAGTATTTCCCAGTGCTGGCATAAGTATAGCCTCTCCCCTTTTCCATCATGCCAGGATAGATATTTCATGTTGTCAATTGTAATTGTCTTGTAGGCTTGCCCATTTTGTGACAAGACAGAGACATGCCAATACCTCTTGACTCTTTATTCTCTCAAAGGGAGCAGAGAAGAGCAACTGTTGCTTCTAGCTGAGAGTGGTTACCACTGGCAACCACAGACCATCTGCCAGCATGCTGGTGAATCTGTTTGCCAGAGTAAAACAGAGTATGAATGGTCGTCTTTATGAGATGGTAGTGGGTGGATATGGAGTGTGCATGGTAGAGGACCATGTTTCATTGAGTCAAATGATGGCACAAAGCGCAAAATGCTTTTAATAGCACTCAAATACACTAATGATAATGCAGGGCTATGTCAGGCTAAACTGTGACATTTTTAAAAGGAATCAAAACTATGGCCTCAATGAAAGACCTCCAAAATTCCTTAGTGTGGACATAAAGTCAATTATGTGTGAATCTTTTTCACAAAAATAAATCATAGGCATTACAAACACTCGTTACCCTCTGTTGTGTGTGTGTGTGTGTGTGTGTGTGTTCTGCGCTAGACTGCAGTACAAACAGCTATTATGTACACAGATATCAGATGCACATACTCAGCTGTACCATGCGATTCTCTTACTCTTTACTGGTAGTTTGGCCTATTTCAGTGAGTACCTGACAATCTGCCTGCCAGCCTGTCCCTACAGTTACTGTAGCCTACTGTAAGTCAAAAGCGTCTGTAAGAACAGCAAGTACTCGGTTATAGTGCATTGTGAACACATGACTTTTCGTGCAAGGTGACTCTCCATATTATTTAGTCTGGAGAGCTTGCAAAAGCCTCTAAACACAACAGCAGATATCCAAAGGTTAAAAAAAACTTGAGAACCACAGACATAAAGCACGATGTTGTACTTTTTATTTGGTTGGTTTGGTATTCCTAGTTCTTACCAAAGCGATTACCTGTGTTTCACAACATCAAGGCTTTAAAAATTCATCCAGTTTAACCTTAAAAAGAACGAAGTGCAGAAAGGAATTATTAAAATGCATTCTAAGCATTACTGAAATACTACATGCATGCAGACAGTAGGAGCTGAATGAATTCAGATTAAGCAATATTTTATATAACACATATAAAATAGGGTACATTACATAACACTTACAGTATATAAAACATATACATTTTCCATAGTAGAAAAAAAAATGTCATAAAAAATGTTAGAGACTACGATCCATGAACATTAAGAACTTTTTTTTTTAATTATTATTAATGGCATTAGTGAATAAATGCTTAATAATTCCACCTGGAGGCCGGTGATATATCACACACACACTGCAGATCTTTAGGAGTTTATAGTGTTTGGCTATGCATCAGTGAGTCTGTTTGTCTGTTTGTATAGAGCTGTGCATGTGTTTTTCCATCTGACCCCTCTGGTGAAACCTTTAACACAGCTTAAGTGTCATTTCTTCCACAATGCACATATTGATGTGTTCAGACAGGAAGTCTGGTGTATTAATAGGAATTAATTACTAATTAATAGGAATAAATGACTTTATTATTTTAATCTAATTTTTTACATTTATTTTAATCTTAATTTTTACTCTCTCTCTCTCTCTCTCTCTCTCTCTCTCTCTCTATATATATATATATATAATTATTATGTTTTTTTTTTGTTTTTTTTTACATTTTTCCTTTTAAACATTTCCACAAACCCCCTAATACTTCTTTGTGGGACCCAGTT
>NW_015505183.1:2071666-2075327 GCF_001515645.1 Sinocyclocheilus grahami
TTTTTTGTAACCTTGGTCAGATCTGTGCCTTGCCACATTTCTGTCTCTGAGCTCTTCAGGCAGTTCGTTTGACCTCATGATTCTCATTTGCTCTGACATGCACTGTGAGCTGTAAGGTCTTATATAGACAGGTGTGTGGCTTTCCTAATCAAGTCCAATCAGTATAATCAAACACAGCTGGACTCAAATGAAGGTGCAGAACCATCTCAAGGATGATCAGAAGAAATGGACAGCACCTGAGTTAAATATATGAGTGTCACAGCAAAGGGTCTGAATACTTAGGACCATGTGATATTTCAGTTTTTCTTTTTTAATAAATCTGCAAAAATGTCAACAATTCTGTCTTTTTCTGTCAATATGGGGGGCTGTGTGTACATTAATGAGGAAAAAAAATTACTTAAATGATTTTAGCAAATGGCTGCAATATAACAAAGAGTGAAAAATTTAAGGGGGTCTGAATACTTTCCGTACCCACTGTATATATAATTATTATGTTTTTTTTTTGTTTTTTTTACATTTTTCCTTTTAAACATTTCCACAAACCCCCTAATACTTCTTTGTGGGCCCCAGTTGGAAAACCCCTGGTCTAGGGTGTATAAAACATAAAGATGAATCCCAGTTTAATTAAACTATATATTTGTGTCCTCAACAATCAAGCAAAAACTTTGACACTATTTGGTTCAGTGAATTTACATGCCTACACTGCTTTTACTGTATGTAGTATTTATTTGACCTAAAAAAGGCTGCCTATAGGAATAACCTGCACTTCCTCCATGGGTAATTGTGTGTGTACTTGGTGCTGTGATTTGATTTCCAGCCAAAGAGCTGCATCACTTCACCCCCAACGACCTCAGGGAGTCCCTGTCTGGATCACGCTCAAGCATCATGGGAAGATGACTCATACTTAACACACTACATTGCAGAGGTGCACATTACATTAAGACATGCCACAATTAAAACCCCTCACCCAACATGCACACGTACATACAATAGCCTCGCATATGCTCACTATTATTTCTTGAATAACTACAACAGTGTGCCTCCCTCCCTAATTCCGCACACACACACACACACACACGCACACACACACAGACTATTCAGCAGGATGTCCGCCTGCCTCCCACCCACACTACATCACACACACCCATACGCGCAAGTGAATTGTTGGACGATCAGTAGGAGGTGTGTGTGGGTGTGAAGCGAAGCATGCAGCAGACTGCAGGAGCCACGGAGATGCTGTAGGCAGAATCACTGGACTGCATGAAAATCTTGATGGCAGATTTGAGTGGCATAATGCCAGTTGAACATGCACACTAACTCACACCACTTCAATCGAAAGAAATAGTATCTTTCGTGTATAGTATTTTAATAATCAGTATACATATATACCCAATATTTGCATTTAGACAGTTCATTAGCTAGCATACTATTTCCCGCAATGCAGTGGGTCTCTTGGTTGTTCTAGCAGGCAGTATACAGTACTAGTTTAGTAAGCAACATAGGGTATAAAGGTTAGGTTTAAACCCTAAAGATTTATGAGCTAATGCCATTGTGTAAATGAGCATTCTTTGTGTACTGAGGCACTCTTCAGACTGCTCTAGAGTGCCTGTTCTTGTAATTAAGAAAAGTGTAATTCAGCCAGATGACAAATTAGTACACAATGGATGTAGTTGGCAGGATACACTCATGTAGGCAGTAGAAAATCTGTAAGTTTTGCATGTTTTATGAAAGTGACTATGTTTAGAATGGAGTACCAGTAGGCCTATATTGCATACTGAACAATATAGAAGAACAATGTGCTACATTGTTGTCACATTACATCACTGCTGCATTTGTATTTCAGTGAGCACAACCTAGTTATCATTTCTAAAATAAATATGACTATTTTGTCCCTGACATGAATCCCTGACAATTTTCATGTGACAGCTGAAAACTCATCTCTTTAAACGCTACTTGACTTAATCTTAAATAAAAAATTTTTTTTTAAAAATTGTCTTTCTCTTTATTTATTCCTTCCCTTTCTAGCTTGTACTTATTTGAACAATGCCTAAAACTTGGTATTACAAGCACTTGCTGTGTCTGTTTGCCTCTTTAACAAGAATCGCTTTATGTATTCCCCAATTGTAAGTCGCTTTGGATAAAAGCATCTGCAAAATGACAATGTAAATGTAAATTTTGCATTTTGAATCCAACTATGTGCTAAAATGTTATTCCCTATCTGTCGGTGACTACGAGTTATGTCGTGATGACATTAGGGGTCTAACTTGGGAGCCCAATCATCTCTGAGTTCAACCCCACATCCTGTTGGAATTTTATTCCAAATCATATATTTAATTCTGCTGGAGGTTTAAATTTTTTATTGCGCTCCAACTTTGACATCTCTAAAATACCTTTAAATTTATCTTGTTTTCATAAACAGGCTTTAATAAGTTGGTCACTTATACATAATTATCATTTTTCACCACATAGCTACTTTATTTGGAATAATAATAATTAAAAAAAAAAAAAAAAAAAAATTCATCTCTGAGTTTAAGAGAAAACGGCGATGAAAATTGGCTAGTGGATTCTGCACACTGAGCCACTCCCCGTGCACAAGGGTATATAAGGCGACCATGGCAACGCTGGGATCACGTCTCTCCGTTCTTAAAGGGAAAGGAGTGATTCTGCTGGGCTGTCTTATGCCGGTCCCAGCATTTCATTTGGTATGCCGCCGGGGGATCAGATGTCGATTGCAGCATCAGATGGGCTATTGACCTCTGAGGATGAAGATTTAGCTTCAGGTGTTGTTGCTACTGCCGAATCGGACCCAGAGTTGACAGCCATGCTTGCCCAGGCAGCTGTGAGCATCAGGCTGGAGGTGAATACACCGCACAGCCCTGAGCGCTCGCGGCTGGACGATTGGTTTCTCAGTGTGGAGCATGGCTCACAACCGTGTTCTACTCTGGTTCCTTTCTTCCTGGAGATGCATGAGGAAGTGACGTAGTCGTGGACGGCCCCTTTTACGGCCAGAAGCCGATCGTCTCCTTTCTCCATCCTCACTACCCTTTATGGCGGGGCGGCTAGGGGGTGCGTTGACAAAGTGCCCTTTCTTGACGCTCCCATCTCCCAGGCTGGCCTGTGGGGCGACACTGTCTCTGTTCTCTGCAGTACAACAGCAGACTGAGTCAAATGAGTCAGTCTGCTGTTATCTGCTGCTATCCACATAAAGCACACGCATAATTAAAAAATTAACGGTCATTTCGTTTTACTGACTGACTAGCATTCGTTTATTGATCTCTTTATTAAATAAATACTTATAATTAATATATACGAGAGTAAATATTGTGGTTTCAGAGAGATTCGACACGTCTAATTGAAGAGAACATGTTAAAGGCACAATATGTCATTGCTAAAGGGCGCGTAATCAAAATAAACAAAGAGACAAAGGCATAGTTTAATGATGCTGTGACTGAGTGTGGAATCATGGGAGTTGTCGTCTTCATCCCCACAGCCGATGCAATCCGACGGGACTCGGGCAGAAATCATGTTCATGGATGAGCTAATGATTTATTAACGTAGTAAAATGAAGCAGGGTGAGGCTGAAAGTCGAAGCGAAACGAGGCCGCTGAACGAGCGTGACACACGGCTCGAAAGCAGCGGAGCTTTTATTATGCCACAGTCG
>NW_015505183.1:2079036-2107726 GCF_001515645.1 Sinocyclocheilus grahami
GCTTTTATTATGCCACAGTCGACCGCTTCCACTCCTTCCGGTCGTGTGTATGTGGGGTAAAGCAGCGCTGTTTTATCATACTAGATGCATTTGAAAATTCTGTTATAATGCTACTCTGTGCGGTCGTCACCGGTCTATTAAAACACACAACATATTAAAGCGTCTTTGGTGTTTCCATGTTTTCTACAAAACAAAACCGGAAATCGAGAGGTTATGACGTCACTGGCAGGCGACACAATGACACTATGGACACAGTCCGTGTCACTAGCTAAAATTGCTTATTTCTCTGGATTTAAACATTCTTGGAAACATTTGGGATAATGCAAGTACACAAGTCAGCAAAATATATAACACTGTTCTAGTGGTTTTTGGATATTTTAATTAAAAAATCTTATATTGTGCCTTATCTTAATAATCTTATATTATTTTTTTTTTTACTAACCAAAAGAGAGAAGCACATCATTGTTAATTCAGTGGTAAGTAATTAATGTAATGTTATCCTACTTAAAGTCAAATAAATGTTAAATGTCAATCTCATTTAATGCTCCTTATGATGGTTAAATGTGCTCTGATTATCTTTAATGATTAAACAATATAGTTTAAAACAAGACATGGTTTGTAGTACTGATTATTGAGGTCCATATCCGTCTGTCTTCCATGACGCTTACTCTGCCAGATGCTGGGTTGCTGGATGTTTACTGACATACAGCAGCGGTATCGGAGTACATAACGTTAGGAAAATGGCTGAAGCGGGGCCAGTCTGAGGTGCTTTCCCTATAGCATCGTAATAAATCATTATCTTGAGCAAAATTAGCAAGCTGACAAGTACAATGTATATATTTTATTTTGAATATATAAAAATGCCATTTACATATTTTAGTTTGCCAGATTTTAAGCACCGTTTTTGAGAAGTGCGCATGTGCGTACGTTACGTGCTCTAGTACGCAAGAAAGAGATTGAATCTGGAAATAAAGCAAAATTAAAAAAAAAAATTAAAATTAGTCCCCAGATGCCATGTCCGTAATTTATAGCAAAAAAATCTAGCATTAATTCGATCTCAAACGTATTCATTTAAAAAAGCTATTGCTCCACCGCCTGCGTGACATCATTCACCAACGTGGTTGAACGACAGGTGTGCAAAAATATGGTTTCGGGACAGTCGTGACTAGCTAGTTGATTTGTTCAACGATGCATCGTAAAGCAGTGAGTTACGTCGTTGTACGAAAAACGCACCCTATATTAGCAAAAGAGTGTGAGATTGATAGTAGGTGATTGACAGTTTTGCATTAATGAAGTATTTTGAATTAGAAAATGAGTTCTGATTGAAGAGGAAGAATTCATATTCCATTGTTTCACCTGTCAGCATAATGCAGTATAGTACAAGATCACTACAATAGTATGTCAAAGGTCTAATTAATAATTACAGTCTGTAGTGATTATTATGGATGGTGCTAACTGCCCCAACAAAAAACTAAAATGTGAGATCTCACCTTTTTCTCTGTTTTACTTACAGGTTGGATTTTGTTTCCTGGAAATTCCAGAATTTTGCCCTTATTGCTGAATTTGGTGAGTCCCAAAGTAATGTGAACATTATTTCCATGTGTTTTAAATGGGCATGACTAACACCAGAGAATATCTTTAAAATTTCCACAGAGGTACGTGACCGTATGAAAATATAATTCGGCTCACTTCATGTCAGTATTTAGTTTATTTGACTTTTTTTTATTACATTTAGAGAATTATAAATACAAAATAACCCCAAATCAAAACTAATCAAGAAGTTACCCACCAATTTAATGTGGTTTATTTTATCAGACAATAAAAAATAAAAAAATGCTGTTATTTCTTGCAGCTTCAAATGTCCTTAATTTATCTAAAATATTAAACTTAAAAAAACAACAACAAACTGTTTCTATAAATTAAATGCAACTATACCATGCTTTTTTCCCCCCTAGTCTTTCAATGAATGTGGAAATGCAAAGACTGTGGTACTTCTGTTTCACGAAGATCTGAGCTCCTTAAGCATTATAAGCTTGAACACAGACATTATGGACGCCACCATTCCTATGCATGCATCTATTTCAACTGTCCTTGTACCTGCAAGACTTGGAAGGCACTTTTGAGCCACTTGTCAAGAAGTCATCAGTCCTCCAAACTGAACTGATCTCATTTAAATGTCTCTTATGCAATTGCAATCAACCATCCACTTCGAAAGATGTCACTATTTTTTGAATATTCGATTAGTTGATTTAATTATCGAATATTGAATGGGTTGTGCGATTATTGTCTTAAAAAAATTCCCCATGTTTTTGGTGCTGATGTGGTGCTCACATGCACACTGTAGACTTGTGTGGCATATAAAAGAGACTTTAAAATTCTAGGGTTAGTTCACCCTGAAATGAAAATTCAGTCATTAATTACTCACCCTCATGTCGTTCCACACCCATAAGACCTTTGTTCATCTTCGGAACACAAATTAAGATATTTTAATGAAATCTCAGAGGCTTTTTTATCCTCCCATTAAAAGCATTTTTTCCCCCTTCCCTGTTAGTCTGTTATGCAGTTGGCACAGTGCTGCGTTTCTGTGTTTAGGTCCAAACACCAGCTTATTATTGGCCGGCTCCTGCGTCAGCATCACACACATGCCTCGTGCTGTTCACGTCAAGAGATGTTGGCCAATAGTGAGCCACCGTTGAACGTAGAACCTGGAAGCGCTGCAATGAAAATATCATAGCAGAATGACTGGGGAGAGATTAATTTGTTAAATAAAGTCGTTGTTTTTTGTTTTGCTCACAAAACAGTATTCTCGTCACTTTATAACATTAAGGTTGAACCACTGTAGTCACATGGACTATTTTAACAATGTCTTTACTACTTTTCTGGACAATTTCGTTGCTTTCAATGGAGGATTTAAAAAAAACTCTCAGATTTCATCAAAAATATCTTAGTGTTCTGAAGATGAACAAAGGTCTTACAAGTTTGGAACGACATGAGTAATTAATGACACAATTTTCATTTTTGGGTGAACTAACTCTTTAAGAATGACAATGAACCCACCATTCAAGCAATCGCCGCTCCTGAATTGGCGCTAATTTGAAAGTGAAGGTAAAATGCGCACGGTCGCATGGACATTCATAATGGTTTGTGTCCACTCGCTCTGTGCTGAGCATGTGTTGTTAGTTCATTCCTATTGGCCGTGTGCATTTTACTTTCGCTTTCACTCCTCCCCCCTCATTTGTTTGTTTATTATATTAATGTTTCAGCACATTACAATCATTATATCATGGCTCATGCAAAATGAGATCAAAATGCAAAATTGGACTTCATAATAATGCATTGTGTGTGTGTTTGCGCTCTCACCTAGAGCCTTGAGGTGAATCAAAAAAGGGAGTGTCTCCTAAAATGCCTTATGGTGTACCTTGGGGAAGATGTTGACCATCTAATCAAGGAGTATCTGGTAAGTAGTTTTGCATGAATCACTTAAAGGGTTAGTTCACCCCAAAATGAAAATTGTCAATAATTACTCTTCCTCATGTTGTTCCAGACCCGTAAGACTTTCGTTCTTCGGAAGACAAATTAAGATTTTTTGATGACCGAATGCTGTCAGATTTCCTTCCATAGTCTGCCTTTGCACTTCAAAAAGTTCATAAAGAGATCAGAAAACTAATCCATAAGAATCGAGCGGTTTAGTCCAAATTTTCTGAAGAGAATTGATCGCTTGTTATGACGAACAGATTTAATTTAGTCTTTTACTCGCATGTAAACATTGATCAGAAGCTAAACCTAACTTGAATAACACAAGATACTATCTCTTCCGGAAGCACAAAAGTGCTGCATAACACACGAGTATGAACCTCATTGGTTACGCAGAACGTTTGAGCTTCCGGAGGATGTTTGTTCTTGTGTGTTATTCACGGTCAGTTGAGCTTCTGCTTATGTTCGCTGATCAATGTTTACATGCGAGTAAAAGACTAAATTAAATCTGTTCATCATAAGCGATTGATTCTCTTCAGCAAATTTGGACTAAACTGCTTGATTCTTATGTGCTGGTTAATAAATTGTATATTATATTTTTGTAGAACACTGTATATTATATCTTAATCACATTTTTTTATATTTTTTCCTTCAGAGCAGCTGCAGTGCAGATGGTCATAAAATGGAAATTGTATCCAAATATTGCATTGTGGAAAGTGTCGGTCTGTGTCCAGATTCTAAAATTAATGAAAATTAGCCCACAAGGCAGTTGTATTTGATTTTTTAAACATTATAGTGAATCTTATTTGAAGTATGTGTACTAAGCCACCACATCACGTTGGAATTGTTATCAAAGGGATGCAGGTCCCTAATGACTTGCCATCAGTCCCACATGCATGTGCCTTGTTGTTTGGCCTCATCTACATTCTAAATTTGAGCTACCCAAGTAAACTCAAACGCACCTTTGAGGCTCTACAGAAAATATTCATGGAGATAGAACCCAAGAAAATGGCACACGGAGTGTTCAGTCTGAGTGTCAAGCTCTAAATATTGGAGTAATCAAAGACATTTGGATACCGAATGTGTTTTATTGCGTTAGATCTTGAATTCAAATACATTCCATGAATAATGGAAGGGGCCATTGTTAAATATAAGTAAGAGAGAAACAGACTTTAATTCAAAACGGTCTTTAATTTCAGATTTTCTGTTATCTGAGCTGTTTCTGTGTCATAAATATTGAGGCACTGATATCAATGTGAATAATGCAAAATTCACAATGGCAGCAATTGTAATGATGTTTTACTTAAAGGGTTAGTTCACCTAAAAATAATGTAATTTATTACTCACCCTCTTGTTGTTCTACACCCATAAGACCTTCATCTTCAGAACACAAATTAAGATATATTTGATGAAAGCCGATGGCTCAGTGAGACCTCCATTGACAGCAATGCCACTGAGCCTCTCAAGATCCAGAAAGGTACTAAAAACATATTTAAAACCGTTCATGTGAGTACAGTGGTTCTACCTTAATATTACAAAGTAATGGGAATAAAACAAAATAATGACACGTAATATCTAGTGATGGGTCATTTCAAAACACTGTTTTGAAGCTTTACGAATCATTGGTTTTTAATTAGTGGTTCGGATTGCGTAAACAAAATCAAAATGACTGAAATCACATGACTTTGGCGCTCCGAACCACTGATTCGAAACAAAAGATTCATAAAGCTTCACGAAGCAGTGTTTTGAAATTGCCCATCACTAGATATTGTCATTAAGTCATTATTTTGTTTTTTTTGGGGTGCACAAAGTATTCTCATCGCTTCATAACATTAAGGTTGAACCACTGTAGTCACATGAACTGATTTAAATGTCTTCAGTAGCTTTCTGGGCATCTGAAAGTGTTAATTATCTTGCTGTCAATGGAGGCCTCACTGAGCCATTGGATTTGATCAAAAATATCTTAATTGTCTTGCGGTGTAGAGCAATAGAGGGTGAGTAATAAATTACATAATTTTCATTTTTGGGTGAACTAACCCTTTAAACTGACTTGTGCACTCAAGACCAAACTTTGTTCATGGATTGCACCCCAAGCAGTTGAACTGTAGTGTTGTTGTTTTTCTTTTTTTGGTTCTTTTGATTTTGCATTTGTAATAGGGTTAATGGTCATTTCTCTCAATTTATCTCAAAGGTTAGCAGTGTTAACGGTTTACTTATTTTACATATTTCAAGTCTTGAAGGAGAGTTGTAGAAAAGATTAACATACCACATTAATGTGGTTAAGGTTACAGAAAGGTTGATTTTGCATTTGTAATAGTTCAAAATAATGTGACGTTCATACATCCTGGTAATTTTGTAAAATGATAGCCATGTTTTAAGACCGTTAGTTCTATTCTTATACTGCTTAATGGTTTTTACATTACATATCTCAAGTTTTCAAGGAGAGGTGTACAAAACAGTTTTACATTAATGTGGATAAAGTTACAGAAAGTTGACAATTAAAAAAAAAAAATCTTGAAAAGACCATTTTATTTGAGTGTTTTTCCATCAATTGTTGATGTGTAAAGCGCATACAGGCTAGTCTAACTGGCAGCATAATTCAGTTGGCTTTTTTTTTTCTCAATTTTTTTGACAGAAGGTGATGCATATTTTAAAAAGACATCAAAATAAACGGGGGGGATAAAATGTAAACACATTTTTTTTTCTTCAAATACTCAAAAATTCCTCTGTTGGAACAAGAAACAACGTAACATAATGTAAATAATTATATTATGTTAAATTAATGTTTCTTGTTGGCCAACAGATTGCCAATCTGTTCACGTTCACTAATTTGTAAGAAAATATGCCGTTTTTTGTGACAGTAAAATACATGTACAATACAGCTTAGCTGGGGAAAACGGCATTGAATGTGTTAAAATAGTTTCCCACACTAGCACCAGAAAGGACTAAGACGAAGACACTATAGGGTTAACTAAGCTTATCAAAACGCTTGACGTTTGCGGGGAGAGAGTCAGGCAGACGAGAAAACTGATTTGGTCTCGGGACACTGAATTGCCTCATGAAAGAGTTTCATGTACCCCTCCCTGTACACCGAAACAGTCGCAGTGCACGCGGACACCAGCGCCGCATACCATTGGCTAAGAGCGCAGCTTTACCTGTAGGACGGTGTGCCAACCAGACAGCAGGATAAACTTTTCTTTGCTCCGATCCACTTCAGGGATTTGAATTCATGCTCCAAAGATCATGGAGCCCGTAACGTCTTGGAGCGCCGAGAGAGTCAGCGAGTGGCTCAAAGGTAACGGGGTGTTTTTATGTTTGTGTGTGCGTTTTGTGGTGACTTTATGTCAAGTCGATAGAGAGATATGGCCGAATTAAACAGGAACAACACAATTCCCTAAGGAACAGATCGTGTTAGTGGAATGAGGAAGCGCCTTTTAGTTTGTTGACAAACTCTCGCGCGAAACTAACTCACAGCTGGTGAATACAAAAGCGATTTAACTTAACAAACAGTAATGTATTGACACGTCTTTCTTCATAGTCAAAGCGATCAAATCTGCTGCTGTCATTCTTTCTGCGAGTCCAGACTGGCCCACATCGCTCACTATGCGCATGTCTCTATTCCTCACGCTCATTTCTGACCAATGTTCTGTCTGTGGTTTCACTTTAACACTCGTACTCTCTAAAGTGACATTTGTTATATAATTTACAATGGTGTTTGTGTCGCTTTGCGTTTAAATTGTAGTTGCATTAGTAGGCTACTGGAGTATTACGTAATAATAGGCCTATTATGAACCTAATGCTTTGGTTAGTGGTTATATTGTGCGGTGGTTGCGTTTGAATAATTATTTATGTATTGATATATAATATAACTAAAAATGTAAAGTGTCACATGCATTCTGTAAAGTACTGCCGTAATTTTCACACTTTATTTTTACTATATTTTCCTATTATGTTATCATCATTACAGTGGCGTGATACTGTGAAGTAGGATAGTTGACCTTTTACGCCAGTGAATATTTACTTGTAGATTTGTCTACTAAAAGACAAAAAAGTTTTGAAAGATATTGCCCAGAAAAAAAGATACAGTTCATTATGACAATGTCCCCAACAGTGGGGCATGTTGTCACAATTCATCATGCCATTAAACAGGACTTTCAGCAAACTTAAAAATTATTTTATTTTTCAATTTAAAAAAACTGTTTAATATCTACTATACAATATTGAAAAAAATATTGTCAATTTAGTGTGCAGGACAGTATTAACAAAAACATTTTTGAGTTTTTGAATGAACAGGTTGTTTGACATCAAGAGATAACTGGAGAAAACACATGTTTGTGTGTATTTGGACTTTAATTAAAAACCTCACCGTGACTGAGATACAGCCCTTTTGACTTTCTAACTAGCCCTGGTGTCTTCTGTTATGCATTTAAAACACCTCCACCCACTAAAAATGTTTGTGTTTTTGAATCTGTATCTTAAAACGTCCAATAAGGTCTTCACCCTACTTTTGTAATTCAGCAGTTTCACACAGTTGCACAAAACAAAGGAATTCCACACATCTTTCATAATATTATAGCTCCTTGCTTTTTTCCTAAAACAAGTTTTGATAACACATATTCACTATTAACTAGAGTTTCCCCTCAATAAACTCGTAATTTGCTTCACACTGTAAGGTAGTTGTTGTAGTAGTTATGTTTAGGTATGGGGTAGAGTTAAGGAATCTAATATGGTATATCATGTAGAATAAGGCATTGATATGTGCTTTATAAGTACTAATAAACAACCAATATGCTAGTAATATGCATGCTAATGATCAACTAATTAATAGTGACTAGTGGTCCCTAATCTAAAATGTTACCTAAGCTTTTTCCTAAAACAGATCTTAACATAAATTTTCCTGACCTTTGAGTTCAAAGGAACAATTAGTTATTTCTAACAATTTATATACTATAAAATACAGTATAAGCATAATGAACTCATAATGAAAATATTAGTGCACTTTATTTGTGCACTTTATGAATGTGGACTAATTATGTGTGTGTAGTTTTAGTGTGATTCTGTTAAAGCTCTGAACCTATTAGACTGTGATAGAAGCATAGCCCCTTATCTCACTTGTTTATTTGTCTAATTGTTTGACAAATGTTGGACATTGTTGTATCTTGTGATCATTTAGGTTCTTAGTTTATGAGATCTCTAAAGGCAGAATAAATATATCAAAGCCAAATGTGATAACAAAGCCTTAGGCCTATTTCTCTGCTTTTATACTGCATATTATATGGGGTTTAATAAAACCAATTATAGTATAAGACTGTACATGTCTTATGAATCTAGACTAGAGAATAGTCTCCGGCAGTTATGAAATCTTTTGGCTGTGGATGTGGTTGCGTAAAATTCTCACACAAAGGAATTTTCTTCAGGGCCCAAAATCTTTGTGTTTCACCGGCTCAGAGAAATCAGTTTAAATCCTCAATGTTCACTGCTTTGAGTGTCACAACTATGAGCATACAGTTGTTTACACTGGATTTTCATCTTGTTCATTCCAAAATTAACAACAGAAACTTGTGTCACACGAGGGTTTCCAAAGTGATTTTTCCTGAAGTAAACACACAGTAGGTGTGTGTTTTAACATGACTTTCAACAACAGCTGGCTGCACAACTTCAGTGTGCATGACCCATATGCCTCCTGGGCACCTTCTTCATGCTAGGCCACTCATTTCCTTCCATTATAATGGATCTATGGAAATTGTTTTTGTACATGTGTGTGGATAGATCAGTGGGTTGTTTTTGAGCTCCCCATATAGCTGTTTCCTTTCATTCATAATGTGTTGGTATCTCTCCCTTTCTACTAAGTGCTCATTGACCTCATTTTTCTTTCTGTATTTTACTTGGGTCAAAGATCTTTTTTTATCATTAATTGCTATTTTTAAATGCACCCAAAGTTTAGGGTTGGGTTAGGTTTTTTTAAATAGTTTTGAAAGATGTCACTTATGCTTACTAAGGCTGCTTTTATTTTATGATGATAATAATAATAATAATAATAATAATGTGAATAATTATTACAATTTAAAATAACTGTTTTCTGTTTTAATATATTTTAAAATGTGATTTATTCCTGTGATGGCAAAGCTGAATTTTCAGCAATCATTACTCCAGTCGTCACATAATGCCTCAGAAATCATTCTAATATGCTGATTCGGTGCTTAATAACTATTTCTTATTATTATCAGTGTTGTAAATAGCTGTGCTGCATAATATGTTTTGAAAGTTTTTTTTTTGTAAGTTCATTTTTTGATTCTTTGATGAATATTAAGTTAAAAAAGCAGTATTTAAACTTTTGTAATGATGTAAAAGTCTTTAATTTGGTTTTGATCAATTTAATGCACCCTTGCCATATATTAAAAAAAACGTACTGGCCTCACACTTTTAATGGTAGTGTGTATATATGATAATATTTATATTTTCAGAATATTTATTGTAATAATATTATTGTAATAATATTTATATTATTATGATATTTTACATTCTTATCTAGTAACATTTAGTTATGTGATGAACTTCAAATCTCACTTTAATTCGAGCTATTCATGAGCTTAAGAGTCTCTGTGCTGTTTAATTTGATTGAACTTTGTGTCATATCTGTGTGTTTGTCAGGTCTGGATGCTCCTCTACAGCAGTACTCGGTCTCTGAATGGCAACTCTCTGGCTCAGATCTTCTGCATCTTTCATCTACCAGACTGGAGAAACTTGGAGTGCATAAAATAGGACATCAGGAGCTCATACTGGAGGCTGTGGAAAAACTCTGTGCTTTGGTAGGGCCCTTGAGTGTGTGTGCATGCATTCATCTTTGTGAGGACAAAATATGTAAAAATGCTTCCAGTAGAATAAATAATTCCAAATAATACCAAGAGGCGTGTTCAGTGCTAAGTTTACTCTGTTTATTATTAGCTTCTATTTAGAACAACGGGTCTGAATGGGCTGTTATAAAGAGGATAACGTTTGTATTTGAGTGTGTGTTTTGTGAATACAGGGTGTATTTGTATTGTAATAATCTTTCTGTTATTTCATAACCTGATATAATGTATTTCTGTATGAGTATTTGTTAGCGTTTGTGTGTCATATGCCTGTCTGCTAACCGTATTAGAGCCTCTGTTATGGAGGTGAGGAATGCTGTAGGACTAAAATCAGTCACACTCATTTATACTCTTATAGCATTAGTCTGTGACTGAACTGCTCTCTATACCATCTCTCTCCCTCTCTGTCTGTGATTCTCATTACATCTGTGAGAGTTGCTCACCCTGCTGACTTTAGCTGTATTTTCAGAGGCCTATAACACTAACAAAACTCAACCCAAATCTCAGGAAACATTCTTCCACAATTGTCTGGCCTATTTTTTAAAACAGTTTCCACTTCCATGCTTGTCTTCAGTCATCTTAGCTGTGTAATATCATGAATTTATAGTGTACATTACGTGCAGTTTCAAGGTGTTGGTATCTCTCCCTTTCTACTAAGTGCTCATTGACCTCATTTTTCTTTCTGTATTTTACTTGGGTCAAAGATCTTTTTTTATCATTAATTGCTATTTTTAAATGCACCCAAAGTTTAGGGCTGGGTTAGGTTTTTTTTTTAAATAGTTTTGAAAGATGTCACTTATGCTTACTAAGGCTGCTTTTATTTTATGATGATAATAATAATAATAATAATAATGTGAATAATTATTACAATTTAAAATAACTGTTTTCTGTTTTAATATATTTTAAAATGTGATTTATTCCTGTGATGGCAAAGCTGAATTTTCAGCAATCATTACTCCAGTCGTCACATAATGCCTCAGAAATCATTCTAATATGCTGATTCGGTGCTTAATAACTATTTCTTATTATTATCAGTGTTGTAAATAGCTGTGCTGCATAATATGTTTTGAAAGTTTTTTTTTTGTAAGTTCATTTTTTGATTCTTTGATGAATATTAAGTTAAAAAAGCAGTATTTAAACTTTTGTAATGATGTAAAAGTCTTTAATTTGGTTTTGATCAATTTAATGCACCCTTGCCATATATTAAAAAAAACGTACTGGCCTCACACTTTTAATGGTAGTGTGTATATATGATAATATTTATATTTTCAGAATATTTATTGTAATAATATTATTGTAATAATATTTATATTATTATGATATTTTACATTCTTATCTAGTAACATTTAGTTATGTGATGAACTTCAAATCTCACTTTAATTCGAGCTATTCATGAGCTTAAGAGTCTCTGTGCTGTTTAATTTGATTGAACTTTGTGTCATATCTGTGTGTTTGTCAGGTCTGGATGCTCCTCTACAGCAGTACTCGGTCTCTGAATGGCAACTCTCTGGCTCAGATCTTCTGCATCTTTCATCTACCAGACTGGAGAAACTTGGAGTGCATAAAATAGGACATCAGGAGCTCATACTGGAGGCTGTGGAAAAACTCTGTGCTTTGGTAGGGCCCTTGAGTGTGTGTGCATGCATTCATCTTTGTGAGGACAAAATATGTAAAAATGCTTCCAGTAGAATAAATAATTCCAAATAATACCAAGAGGCGTGTTCAGTGCTAAGTTTACTCTGTTTATTATTAGCTTCTATTTAGAACAACGGGTCTGAATGGGCTGTTATAAAGAGGATAACGTTTGTATTTGAGTGTGTGTTTTGTGAATACAGGGTGTATTTGTATTGTAATAATCTTTCTGTTATTTCATAACCTGATATAATGTATTTCTGTATGAGTATTTGTTAGCGTTTGTGTGTCATATGCCTGTCTGCTAACCGTATTAGAGCCTCTGTTATGGAGGTGAGGAATGCTGTAGGACTAAAATCAGTCACACTCATTTATACTCTTATAGCATTAGTCTGTGACTGAACTGCTCTCTATACCATCTCTCTCCCTCTCTGTCTGTGATTCTCATTACATCTGTGAGAGTTGCTCACCCTGCTGACTTTAGCTGTATTTTCAGAGGCCTATAACACTAACAAAACTCAACCCAAATCTCAGGAAACATTCTTCCACAATTGTCTGGCCTATTTTTTAAAACAGTTTCCACTTCCATGCTTGTCTTCAGTCATCTTAGCTGTGTAATATCATGAATTTATAGTGTACATTACGTGCAGTTTCAAGAAATAAATAGTACAGTAATTTCACTTCATTTTCAGATCATAAATGTGTTGATTGCTTCCTCATAGACTGAAGCTTCCCTTGAGCTGACAGTGGATGTGCTCCATGTGCTGTAAATGTTTTGCCCGCTGGGAGGATTAATGTGGACCTGTTGGTGCCAGGACTCCCTGTGTGTGTTGTAACAGCAATTAAGTCTTAACTGCTCCTGCTTTTCTATAGAGAAAATAGCAGAATAATAATTTTTTAGTAAGTTATAAAACCTAAAATGTATAAGGCATGAACCGAAGGTTGACCAGGACTTGGAGGGATATGTGGACATTAGTTATGCTAAGGTTGAGGGTATGTTTGTAGGATAGGAAATATGCCAGACATTTCAGAATAGGATGAAATGTACATAGTGAGTGAAAAAATTAAGTATAAATATTGCATATTTTATCTTTAAAATGTAGGTTATCTGTCTTCTAAATATATATGTGTATATATATACAGTGGGGCAAAAAAGTATTTAGTCAGCCACCAATTGTGCAAGTTCTCCCACTTAAAAAGATGAGCGAGGCCTGTAATTTTCATCATAGGTATACCTCAACTATGAGAGAGAAAATGAGAAAAAAAAATCCAGAAAATCACATTGTAGGATTTTTAAAGAATTAATTGGTAAATTCCTCTGTAAAATAAGTATTTGGTCACCTACAAACAAGCAAGATTTCTGGCTCTCACAGACCTGTAACTTCTTCTTTAAGAGGCTCCTCTGTCCTCCACTCGTTACCTGTATTAATGGCATCTGTTTGAACTCGTTATCAGTATAAAAGACACCTGTCCACAACCTCAAACAGTCACACTCCAAACTCCACCATGGCCAAGACCAAAGAGCTGTCAAAGGACACCAGAAACAAAATTGTAGACCTGCACCAGGCTGGAAAGACTGAATCTGCAATAGGTAAGCAGCTTGGTGTGAAGAAATCAACTGTGGGAGCAATTATTAGAAAATGGAAGACACACAAGACCACTGATAATCTCCCTCGATCTGGGGCTCCACGCAAGATCTCACCCCGTGGGGTCAAAATGATCACAAGAACTGTGAGCAAAAATCCCAGAACCACACGGAGGGACCTAGTGAATGACCTGCAGAGAGCTGGGACCAAAGTAACAAAGGCTACCATCAGTAACACACTGCACCGCCAGGGACTCAAATCCTGCAGTGCCAGACGTGTCCCCCTGCTTAAGCCAGTACATGTCCAGGCCCGTCTGAAGTTTGCTAGAGAGCATTTGGATGATCCAGAAGAGGATTGGGAGAATGTCATATGGTCAGATGAAACCAAAATAGAACTTTTTGGTAAAAACTCAACTTGACGTGTTTGGAGGAGAAAGAATGCTGAGTTGCATCCAAAGAACACCATACCTACTGTGAAGCATGGGGGTGGAAACATCATGCTTTGGGGCTGTTTTTCTGCAAAGAGACCAGGACGACTGATCCGTGTAAACAAAAGAATGAATGGGGCCATGTATCGTGAGATTTTGAGTGAAAACCTCCTTCCATCAGCAAGGGCACTGAAGATGAAACGTGGCTGGGTCTTTCAGCATGACAATGATCCCAAACACACCACCCGGGCAACGAAGGAGTGGCTTCGTAAGAAGCATTTCAAGGTCCTGGAGTGGCCTAGCCAGTCTCCAGATCTCAACCCCATAGAAAATCTTTGGAGGGAGTTGAAAATCCATGTTGCCCAGCGACAGCCCCAAAACATTACTGCTCTAGAGGAGATCTGCATGGAGGAATGGGCCAAAATACCAGCAACAGTGTGTGAAAACCTTGTGAAGACTTACAGAAAACGTTTGACCTCTGTCATTGCCAACAAAGGGTATATAACAAAGTATTGAGATGAAATTGTTATTGACCAAATACTTATTTTCCACCATAATTTGCAAATAAATTCTTTAAAAATCCTAAAATGTGATTTTCTGGATTTTTTTTTCTCATTTTGTCTCTCATAGTTGAGGTATACCTATGATGAAAATTACAGGCCTCTCTCATCTTTTTAAGTGGGAGAACTTCCACAATTGGTGGCTGACTAAATACTTTTTTTCCCCCACTGTGTGTGTATATATATATATACACATCAGATGATGTTAATAAAGTGAAGAAAAAAGATAAAGAAAATTGTGGACATGTACATTATTCTGTTGGAACCAAACACACATACACTTACTGTATAAACATACAAATGCGACAATCACATACAGCATGTTTTTGTTTTCCACTACATTGCTTTTTTAATTGGGTTAATTTTCCTGTGTTCTCATAATCAAAAGCCATCTTGTAAAGTGGGGAATGGAAACTACAACACATATAATTTTTATTTACATTTTCACCAACAGCAAAACAAAACAAACAAAATCCATGATAGCATTTCTGTGACTTTACAAAAGAGGAAAAAAATATCAAGAGCTTGATTACATTGGACGAAAGGCAAAAATTCTGAACACATTGTAAATGGCACATAACATATTCTTTCTCTTCTCTGCTCAGACATACAGTGTTGGGGGTGACAATCTGCGCAGTTTGACAGAGAAACTGCGTGCAGTGGCTCACACTCTGCAGATGAGCATACAGGGGCGCTGGCGTGTCAATACCAGTGACGGCCAGAGTTCCACTAAGCTTTCACAACAGGTACTGCAGGCGGTGGTGGACGTGATCACAGCATCCAATGGACTCGTGTCTTTGCTCAACAGGTGAGAATCACACAGTCTGGACCACAGAGCAATGTTTACCTGCATGTTTTCATATACAGGCTGTGAATTTGTGCATGGAGTAGTGTTGTGGCATTTGATTCTTTCTCAGTCATAATATGTATGTCTTTTTTTACAGGTATCAATTTGCACAGCAGACTGGACACAAAGCAAATGAGAAAGTTGCCACTCTGTGTAAAGATCTGGACATTACAGTGCATAAGGTAAGTGTGTTCTTGTTACAGTGTTTTAAAGGGAGATTTCACCCAAGAAATTGTCATTGTTTGCTCATCACGTTGTTACAGAGTATTTAAGTTGCTCTTTTCCATAAAATGGAAGTGAATGGGGTGGTGACTGTCAAGCTTCAAAATTACAATAAAGCAATAACTTTGTGTGAGTAACAGACTGAAATGGAAAAGGGTCTTTTTCATATATAAGAGGTCTTTATACCATTAAAAAAATCCTCATTATAAACAAAACATTTATTCAACCAAGCTCCAAAAACAGATATTATCGGATATATCGTTTGGATATTGTGAGATTTGTGATGTCACACGGGCAAAAACATTTGCATATGACTGCCTCCAGAGCAAGATATCAGCAAATACTTATATATCATTGCAACATAGGCCCTGCCCCTGGTGTTCTATTATAATCACTGATGCTTTTTGCACTGGATACAGTATACAGATGCCATTCAAATTTGTGACATAGTCCACAAGCTTAAGTCTGCCGACTATCAGTATGAGTAAAGGAACGTTCGCTGTGACGTGTCCTATTTAAACAGCTTGTTTGCATCTCTGTACAGACTTCAGAAGGATCCTAGCATCAGGAGTAAGTGAATTGTTTATTTCAATGGCATCTCAGATTGCGTCAGATTGTTATATGTTTGTTCGGAGCACTTGACTGCAGATTGTTTTGCAAACAATGCACAGTGTAATGGAGAGTTGGCAAATAAACTTTTGTTGAAAGATGAAGCAGCCAACTGTATTGAATCTGACAGCAGCTGCATCGCAAACTTTATTTTATAATTTTAATTATAATTATAATTATAATTTTATAATGCTTTGTCTGTATATAATGATTTTATATGGATAATGTATGGATCAATGCACTTGATGCAATAGCTAGGGGGCGTTGTTACTATTTCCTAGTCAATGACATTAGCCAATCATAACAGTGGCTGTTTACTGACCAGCCTTAAAGGAACCGTCCCCTAAAAACAGATCATTCAGACAGAAGGTCAGAATGAGGGTTGAAAATAAAAAAAATTCAGCATATAAATTTTTTGTTTTTTTTCTGCAAAAATGTTATTAACATTAGAAATGAACCTCAAGAAACATATTAATAAAGAAATCCATGTCATAACCCCTTTACAGTATGTAATTTTTTTCATTGAAAATGTCTGCCATATCTCACTGCATACCACAGTAGAGGGAAAATGTTTCAGGCTGTAGTGACTGAAATTATCAAAGTCAAAGACAGTTCTAGTGATTTTTAAATCTGTCCATGCTGCCTTTTTGTGGTGTTCTTTGTGTAGCTTGCCAACCTAAATATTTTTTCGAGATGCATCTTGCATGTTGTCCAAAAATGACTTTGTTTGTTTGTTCTGTGCCTGATACTCACAAACACACTATAATGCTGACAAACACTTGGTTTTGATTACACATATTCAATGGACTCGAGGGCTAAGGCTGTCCGAGAGAGAGGGGGAGAGGGGGAGAGAGGGGGAGAGAGAGGGAGAGGGGGCGTGCATTAAAAAAGGAAAATCTATTTCAAGATTTGTGTTTGCTATATCATTCGAAAGGCATCTGAACCATTTGCTTAATGTTTCTTGCAGATTTCTTGTTTGCTTTAAAGTTTCAATGACTTTTTGGAGCTGTTTGTGTATGCAGGGAGGGAAATAACAAAAAAGGGGTTGAATCGTGATGTGACTTAGTCTTCCACTCTGAGACCAAACAGCATTGCTAAAGAGGGGAAGGAAAGTGTGGAAATGAGAAAGAAGCTAAGTGGTTATGTGCATGTATGGAGAAACAATGTGCAATGTGCACACTAAGAATGTTGACACTTGATGCTATCAGCTCCTTTCTGTCGGCGATTAAATCACTAGAGTTGTTCTCTCTCCCTTTCTGCTTTGTCACTGGGTTTGTTTTCCTAAAGCTTATGGCATCTTTTCCAATTTAAATGCATTGTTTGTATACTTCTTGTTTATACTACATACAGTATTGTGGGTGTATCATGAGTGCAAATGCTTTCTTGTGCAACAATCAGGAACTTTTTCATGTAAGAACGGCAGCAGTAAGAAAGGAGTTAATGTACAAACTGAAAGCTGTTCTGGATCACCGATCCTTACATAAACATTCATACATAAAATGGGGTCCAAAAGTCTAAGACCACCAGTGAAAATACTAATGTTACACATTTCCGTTCAAAAGTTTAGGATCAGTAATAAAAAAGTTTCTTATGCTTACCATGACTGCATTTATTTGATCAAAAATACAGTGAAAACAGTAATATTGTGATATTACTGAAAAAAAATATTACTGGTTTCTATTTTAATATATTTTAAATGTTATTTATTCCTGTGATGGTAAAACTGCATTTTCCGCAGTCATTACTCCAGTCTTGTCAGTATCGCACGATCCTTTAGAAATCATTCTAATATGTTGATTTGCTGCTCAAGAAATATTTTTTATTATCGAATGCAGTCACTTTTTTGTACAAGATGTGATTTTTTTTCACATTAGCAGCATTTATTTGAAATAGAAACCTTTTGTAACATTAATGCATTTCTTTAGTCACTTTTAAACATTTTAATGCATCCTTGCTGTATAAAAAAAAAATTATTTTAAAAAAGTCTTTACTGACGCCAAACTTTTGAACGATAATGTGTATATATACATAATTAGAAAAACAGAAAAATGTATATTAAATTACAGCCGATAAATCCTAAATCAAAACGGTTCATATCTGATTGAGGTCAGAACACTCAACTCAGTTCAGTCTAAAGGTTTCTGGAAATAGAGTGTTCATTCTGCTTACGTTTAATACATTTCTGACATTTGAAGCCATGAAGACCATGCAGGACAGGTGTTAGGGGACAGGTGGGCCTCTGATCCTTATAGAAACCACATCAACTTAAGTCAAAGGTCATCATGTCAAGCAAACTTTTCTGGTGATACTAGTGTTTGTCATATGTGGATGACTGTGTCTTGCTCACTGGTGGTGCTGAGGTTTTAATGAGCAGATGAACAAATATTCAGTGTCTCCAGGGTTAACCCAGATATGAAGGGAAACAGAGATATAATTTTATCAGAGAGATAATTGCACCTGTGCGTGTTTTTTATGAATTGGCAGCACTGCCTGGGGAGTACACTCTTAAAAATAAAGGTGCTTCAAAAGGTTCTTCAAGCGATGCCATAGAAGAACCATTTTTGGTTCCACAAAGAACCATTCAGTCAAAGGTTCTTTAAAGAACCATCTCTTTCTTACTTTTTTATCATCTGAAGAACTTTTTTTCGCCCCAAAAAACCTTTTGTGAAACAGAAAGGTTCTTCAGATGTTAAAGGTTCTTTATGGAACCATTTAGACAAAAAGGTTATTCTATGGCATCGTGAAGCACCTTTATTTTTAAGAGTGTATGGAATAATTAGCAGCCAGCCAATGACTTTAACAAGAAAGAGAGAGAGGAGTAATGAACTTAGGTGAGGGAGTGAAAGATAGATGAATTAAAATAGAGATAAGAGGCAGAGAGTGAGAGAGGGTGCAAAAGGAAATTCACACACACACACACACACACACACACACACACACACACACACACACACACACACACACTGTACTGAAATACATCAGTGGATTAAGCAGAAAAGGTCACGTCGATCAGACAGAGGTACTGTGTGTGCTTGTTTTATCTTTTTTGCGCTGAATATATTTTTCCCTCGATGTTTACACATCTGAAGTTGCTTCAGAATATTTTTGTATAATATTTGCTGGTTTGTATTGAGAGGAAATGGTTATTTTATTTAATAAACAGCCTGTTTTGGAAGTCGTCTCTTATGTAGAGTGACTAAATTCGGATCAGAGTTAATTTGGCTCACTATGTGATCAATGTTAAATGATACATAAAGACCTCATAAAGGTTTAAAAACAGTAATGCTACAGCTCAGTTTACACAAAACTAGACTTGATATTTATATTTTTTGCTAGGAAATTCTGTCTAGAAGGTGGTACAGAATGGGATGCAAGCTAGACATAGTACAAATGCCTTACTGACAATGTAAAAATGTAGAAAGGTTTCTTTGAGGGTTAGGGGATATAAAATATCATCAGCTGAGTATAAAAACAATATAAGTCAATGGAAAGTTCCCACCATGATAGGAAAACAAACAGGTGTGTTGTTTATGCATTTGAGAAGTGTAAATGGATCCATGCAGGATGTAAGGCAGATCTTTTTTTAGTATCTTCAGGTCTGCTGGTCTGTGACCCCTTATTAGAGCATTTGATTTAGCTGTTTGTCTCTGCCTAGAGACAGAACATTTATATACTTTGGTTTGCTCCATTTTTTCATTGTACACAGCTGCAAATGCAGTTATTTGTAATGCCAATAAACTACAGAAAAAAGAGGGAGAAAAAGGTGTAGAAAGGGGAGAGAACAGCTGACTTGTGTTTTATCACTGAGGAAAGCTCTCTCTCTTTCTGCAGTTAATGATCATTATCAGTGTGAAATGAAGAGCTTTGTTGGGAACTAGAAGATAACAAGGTAAAAGCTTTTGACCTGAATGAAGCTTCTTTCTGTGAGGATGTCAGCCTCAATATAACTAAAGGACGAGGAAAACAACAGGACTGGAGAGAAAATTAATATCAGGTGTCTTTCTCCTTTTCAGTTTTTAAACTGAGCTTTGAGTTTTAGTTTTCAGTTATACATTTAGTTATGCATCTGCTCAGCTGGATGCATACAAAGAAAATAGGGCAAAAAAATTTTTAACCAGTGCAAAACAAAAGACAAAATATTTAGAAGTAGCAGCAGATGTTTTCTTCCATACTGTGGTGTACATCCGAGTGTAAACGATTTTTTAAATAGAAAAAATGAGGACAAGGACTTTGTTATGTACATTGGTTGTTGACTGGATTTTGAGATATGGGTGTTGCACTGAATAATGGAGGCAGATCTGAATGTGAGCTTGCACTCGATTGTAGGAAAGGGGTTAGGTTTAAGCAGACTGAATGATTGGAGAAGTCTAGTATATTTCAACAGAGAGAAGCATGTAGTTAGTAATTATGACATTTTTATCAAAAATAATGAGGGAAAAGAAAAAAAAGAAATCTGCATCTGATTAATTTACAATAAGAACAATAACATTTCCAAATTTAGAAAATAGTGTGAATTTTCATTTCATGCCGATAAGTATTTGTATTTAAATTTCCCTGTCTTGTATCCAGGCCCAGACAAACATTTACAAACTTTTTCTCCATTTTCGGTGCTGACTTTTGTGAAAATTTGCAGAATCCTGTGGAATGGATTTTAAAATGGTAACGTATTAAATGGTGCCGAGTCTGCCAACAAAGCCACACTGTTGTTTGTAGGTCAAAGGATAATCAAAGTCACAAAATTATTAAATAAGCAAAGAGGTAGCAGACATGTCTAATGAAAATAACAGTTGATTCTGTGAAATTCTGTGTAGTTTCTGATTCAGATTAGACTTGCTTCTATCTTTTCCTGCAGTGATTAAAATTAGATTTATTGTGGTAAATCAGTGAGATGACTTTCAAATCAGCAGTAAGGACTGACCTGTGCTTGAACTGTACCATAATGACCTATAAAAGGACACCCTGGCAGTTTTATTTGACAGGGTTTGAATATACAGTAGAAGATATTACACTAAATTACACTGAAGGCATGACCAGTGTGTGTCCTGTTTGACCTTCCACATCATTCCATCCTGTCATTCCCTTCAGTTTTACGTTTACATCTGTTTTCATGGCAAGGGCATCTTAGTTCCAAGCACTTGTGCATTAAAACCTGCTCGGAAGCACAACCGTATGCTTATCCAATCACCTCAAACAAAGCAGATAATTGCTCTCATTTAAAGTGGAATCTCAGCAGTCACTGCTGTGTTATATCGCCAACTCTCTGTCAGATCTCATTGTTTTTAGACAACATTTTTGAAGTAAATCTGAGTGGTGGTGTTTTAAACCCATTGTAAAGTGGTTGCTTACTTGCCCAAGTCAATATAGCCCACTCCCATCAGTAGTATTTTTCCCATTTGGCCTGTTGGGCCACATTTTCACTGACCACAATTGTTAAAAATAAATAAATAAATACAAATTATTTAAATTCATTTTATTTTTAAACATACTTTTTTAATTGAATGTTAAGCTTAAGTTGACAAGCAGTAGAATGAAAAGTAGTAATAGTGATTCTTGCCCTAACTAACTCTACTGATGGTTTACCTCTGAACCTGTTAGGTTTTGATGGACCACTGGAAATGAATGCATTCAAATGAAACTGATTGTGAGCCTAAATGTTTTTGTGTGTGTCGATCTCTTATGAGGGGAAGTGACACACCTGTTTAAATTAACGAGAAGTGAGCGTCACACATACCTCCCACAAAATTATTCAGCTGCGTGTATTGTCATATCTTCTCTCTCACACACCTGAGTCCAGTAAGTACATACTTTCAGATGGACTAACTCTGAATCTGTTTAGCTAATACAAACATATCTGAGGTTGGATATGAGCCCTTATTTGTTTTGGTTTTATTTGTACTGAACTTCATGACTGAGTGAGTTGTGTATTGGCTGAAGTAAATCTGTTGATGGTCTGGGATTCAGTGTTTATCTTCAGGGATGTTGCATAAGATCTGGCTCATCAGTAAATCAGGAGATGTGAGGGAGCACTTTTTCTCTTGCCACCGAGCGGCCAACCTAATCCTTTAATTAGACTATGATCTACATGTTCCAGTCATTACGTATGGGTGTATGTTTGTGTGTATGTGGTTCTTAGGTCTTGTACGGCTCCTGTAATGGATTAAACGGTTTGAGGGTTGGTGGCTGCATGTTAGCGGTGTGTAGTGTCACTCTGTTTAAGGAAGTGTTTCATTGAGAGGTGTGAAGGAGCTGAATCAGCCCTGGCATGAGTGGGTTAGGTAAACTCCCCTCATGTGTGTTAGTAGATCTCTGAATTCTAGATCAAACTCCTCAGTGGGTGGAAGCACTTGCATTTTTAGTAAATGTTCTCATTTCTCTCTCTCTCTTCCCTGTAGGAAACTGCTGTGTTTGAAAAGGAGAAGGATATAATTTCCATAGTAAGAGATCATGGGTCATCTGTCTTCACTCTTACTTTCTACATCTTTTGATTATTTGAATTATATTATATTATATTATATTATATTGTGTAATGAACTTACAAGGTTGTAAGCACATGTGCAGCTTATATTTTTGTTACAGTTCATTCAATATTATTTGTTCCCTTTATTAAATATTAAAAGTGTGATATTTTAACTTTTAATTTCATCATCATTGGGACTGTAGTGTATATTTTAACGTTATCCCATTTTGATGAATACAAAATTCAAATGAACAGCTTTTATTTGAAATAGAAATCTTTTGTAACATTACAAATGTCTGTCACTGTTGATCAATTTTCTTCCAAAAAACATTTTACTGACCACAGTTGAATGGTAGTATACATAACCCTCAATATTCCAATAATATATGTGATAATATTCGTTACTTCAGAAGAGATTATCCATCTTCAATTAACTAGACATTTCTTTTTCTGCCTCTCTGTCTCTCTCTTTAGTGTCGCCAATTGGTAGCAGTGTGTGATGAGATTTTGACCGAAACTCCATTGCCTCTTCTTACCCATACTGCCCAGCTGGAGAGTGTCGACCTGGTCCCAGCCTCACCAGGAGATCAAGTGGTAATGACTTGACTTCTTTACAGTAATTCATTTATTCTTTCTCTATTTCATCCTCTCTCCTTGTTGTCCAATTTCACAATTAATTGCAAAGAAAAGTAACACATTGAATTAAACATGAAATTTTGAAGTAGAAAGACTGAAATATAATTTTCTTGTAAAACATACTCCAGTGATCTTGTTTTAATTTTAACTTTGAAAAATTAAGTATAAGGTTCAAGTAAATTTCTATATTAAATGTTTATTTGGATACTTTGCTGCGGTTAAATTTACACTATAATTTTGTGAATGTTAAAGAACTAATGCTTACAGATGGAGTTTAAACAAAATCTTAATTTCAATGTCATCTTTCTCCTTCTCTGTCTCTCTTATCTCCTTCTCTAAACACAGTTCAAATCATTTCTACTCAGACAGTCACTTTACTTTGTATTGTATTCAGCTGATATGTTGCTAAGGGTGAAGCTATTTAAAGAGAGTTTAATTATGTAAAGCTCTTCCTTTCTTACCTTAGACACATACACTTGGCAGTTCCACAAAAGAGAAGTTCTTCTGTAAGGTGTCTGTGGACTGATAAATTATTCAATTAAAAATGGTATAATTGGTTTAAATTTGCCCTGGTTTATTAAAGAACAGTCATACTCTGAAGGCTCACATACTCTTTTTATAATTTTTGACATGTTTGAGGTAAATTTGGGTCCTTTTAAGGGCAGTCGTGGCCTAAAGGTTAGTAAGTTGGACATGTAACCCAAAGGTTGCGGGTTAGAGTCTCCGGTCCGGCAGGAATTGTCAGTGGGGGGAGTGAATGTATAGCACTCTCTTCCACCCTCAATACCATGACTGAGGTGAGACCCTTGAGCAAGGCATCAAACCCCCAACTGCTCCCCAGGTGCCACAGCATTGGCTGCCCACTGCTCTGTGTGTGTGTTCACTACTGTGTGTGTGCACTTGGATTGGGTTAAATGCAGAGCACAAATTCAGAGCATGGGTCACCATACTTGGCCACACTTCACTTCTTTATGTTTTGTGTGTCTTCAAATCAGACACAAACACACAATGCAACATGTATGATTACATTTGCAGTCATCCATAAACCATTCAAGGAAATCCAATAACAGGGTTTTACACTGTTCAGTGCTCAGTAGTTAATTGACAAAGGAATGTCTGTCAAAATATAAAAAATACTTGTGATTCTTGCCAAGTGAGACCTACCTCTACTGTTTCCTGGAGAGAGATTGTGGGGAAACTCATTAGGTCCATATTTTGACATAATGAACTGGCATGCTTTGGAGAAATCAAGTTTCAGAGAATATAATAATTGGACATGATCTATTATTATTGATCTGACATATACTAATGGATTCAGTTAGCCTGAGGTTGGACTATACTGGTTCATTGTCTCTTAAGCAGGAGGTCTTTGTACTTACAGCACATTTTCAGCACAATCAATACTATTTAGATCCAACTTGGGCTGACATCTGATACTGCAGTCGATTCATTGACCAGTACCATTTTGAACATGCTCCCTCAGTTCTCCTTTTGAATTTCTTGCCATAATTATGTCAGGATAGCTGAATATTAAAGCAACCCAGCGGGGTTGATTGGCCAATTACCAGCCTGGATTCTCATCTTGCTTATAGGAGCCAATATCAAATCCATTGAATTCTAGTTTAGCTGAGGTCTAAAATATTATTGGCTTGATATGCACATTATTTTTTCACATAGGGAATTGAGATCACCACCACAGGATCCAGAAATCATTTTGTCACTGGAAAAGCAGCAGAGGTAGGACAGGTTGATGGTACCCCAGTGCTTCATATATTTGACCAATATTGAAAAGTATCATTTTGTTTTTTAATGTATTTATTTAGGGAGAAAATGTGTGTTTTTCTAGCATAAGCAAATGAAAAACATTTCTTAAATTGTCTGCTGGGAGATATGTGAGGGTGTGTTTGCAGTGATTTCATGCATGAATTAATTGGCTCAGAACAGAGTGAGAAAAGGCTTAACTTCCTCCTAGGGAAAAAGTGGGCTAGTTTAAAGGGGTCATATGATGCGATTTAAATTTTTCCTTTCTCTTTGGAGTGTTACAAGCCCTTGATGCATAAAGAAGATCTGTAAAGTTGCAAAGACTAAAGTCTCAAATCCAAAGAGATATTCTTTATAAAAGTTAAAAGTCAACCACGCCTACCTAAAACGGCTCGTTCTAACATGCCCCCACAAATCTACGTCACAATGTGGGAAGATTTGCATAACGTCGCCCAAATGTTCACGCGAAGAAAGAAGCGGTCCAGCACATGTGGTTGCCGCAAACACGCCATCCACTCTTTCGTCAAATCCGCCGGCCACGCTGTTCTCAAGCCCGCCCGCCCGCCTCCGCTCACTCAAGCCCGCCCACCACCGCTGACTCTAGGCTGCCGGCCGGCGCTCATTCTAGCCCGCCGTGTGTTTCATTGTGAAAGCAAAACTACTTTGTTTGGCCTTCCAAAAGAGGACACAACTAGAAATCAGTGGCTAAGTTGTATTTACAACACTGTCCCAGAACAGTTCAACCCAAATATTCAGATGTGTCCAGCGCATTTTATGGAGGACTGTTTCCTGATCCTTGTAGAGTAGACTACAATGCCGGCTGTTCTGACTCACAGACTGTAAGTGATTAAAACGTGAGTTTTGAGCAATGTAGAGTAGCGCTTGTTGTTTGTCGTTTCTCCGATCACAAATGCAGACATGGTTTTATGTTTACGCGGCGCGATGCAACACAACTCGTAAAAAGACAGTATAAGTCATTATAATCCATAATTATGTCCCCACTGGATGCAAAAAATGCCTCGTTTATAATGGGCTTTAATGTTTTTGTCTCGTCGCTCCGGCCGGGACAAGGCATCACAATATGGTAAGGGGCGTAACATTTCCGTCACACGCTTGAGGTATTCGGCTAATCACAACGCACTGGATAGCTGGCCAATCAGAGCACACCTCGCTTTTCAGACCGATGAGCTTTGTAAAAATCGTTGCGTTTCAGAAAGGTGGGGCATAGAGGAGAAACAATAATGTACAGTATGTGGAAAATAATGTGTTTTTTGAACCTTAAACCACATAAACACATTTCATTACACCAAATACACAAAATAATGTTATTTTTTAGCAACATCATATGACCTCTTTAAAGGTGTCTGAACTCACTTAAAACAAGAATCATGGGTTTGAATTGTTGGCTCATTTTTCTTTCTTATTATGTATGACCTGAGAGAATTATATAAAATTATTCTTCAAAATAAACTGCCTTCTTTAGGGTCAGAAATAGGAGAAGAGGGAGTTGTGATGTCGTACCCTTTAGTTTCATCTAAAAAAAGTTTTATCTAAGAAAAGAGCGATATTATTCAAGACACACACACACAAACACACTAATGCACACACACACAAAAAAACATATTTTAACCTGCACTGCCATACAAAAGTTTAGGGGTGGGATTTTTTTTAAATAATTTTGAAAGAAATGTCTTATACTTACCAAGACAGCCTTTATTTGATCAAAAATACAGTAAAAACGGTAATATTGTGAAATAATATTACGATTTAAAATAACTGTTTTCTATTTTAATATATTGTAAAATGCAATTTATTCCTGTCATGGAAAGCTGAATTTTCAACAGCCATTACGCCAGTCTTCTGTGTCACATGATCCTCAGAAATCATTCTAATGCTGATTTGGTGCTTGAAACATTTATTACATTATTATCAATACAACATTATTGTCAATGTTGAAAAGAGTTTTGCTGCCTAATTTGTAAAAGGATTCTTTCATGGATAGACAGTTCAAAAGAACAGCATTTATTTGAATTTGAAGTATTTTGTAACATTATAAAACATTTTTACTTTTGAACAATATAATATATCCTTGCAGAATAAAAGTGTTATTTTATTATTTCCACAAATATTTCTGACCCCAAAGTTCTGAACGGTAGTGTAAAATAATCATCCAATCTTAAAGATGTTGATGCTGATTCAAAATTCACTTGGTTCAAAAAAGGGCATGTGCCAGTTTGAATGGGCGTGATGTTTCTGCTTGTGGACGGTTCCTTCTAAGCCACTGCAATCATTCCCTTGGTATTATTGGTAGTAGTGTTTTTGGTGCTGATATACTCAGTAGTGTGTCTTAGAACACTATGTTGTACATAACCATAAATCCTGTCTTACAGTCTCGTACAGAGATCTGTGAGAAGATTTTAGCGGGAGATGAGGTCCTTCAGGTCAACGGACAGATAGTGGTAAGTGGTAACAGTTCAATTGTAATGAAGTTTATGTACTAGTGTTATTTAAATAAAGACTGCTATAAGGAAGGAAATTAGACAGGGTTCCAATGAGAGGGGCTGAACCCCGGGTTAGCACAGTAAGACGAGCTGCAAGCTAGATTTGAGCAGATGTCTTTTGTCAACTAATTTGGATTATCAATCGTTTGTGGCCCAGTATCCTATGATTACTGATAGGCACAGAAGAAAAACAATGGTTATTCCAGACAAATTAAATCTCTATAGAAAGAGATTTAAAATTTAAAAAGCAATTTTAACTTTAGTACATAAAAAAATCTATCACAGTTTTCTGAAAATTACCTATAGACAGGTGCAGCAACAAGCATTAGTTGCAAAAGAATCACCGATTTGGATGCAAATATACATTTATTTCATGCAGTGTAACCTATACATCCTATTTCAGGTTGGCTGGAGCCGGGAAAACCTTGTTAAAAAACTGGAGGAAAATCCAAATGGAGTCACTCTGGTTTTGAGGAGGCTTCCAGGGTTCCTGAAACGCAAGGAGAGCCAAGCCAAGTCTGAGGTATTAGAGGTACTACTCATCCTTTTATTCAACATATGCCACTTCAAGCATTTTCAAAATACTTGTTGACATTATATATATACACAGTATCTCACAGAAGTGAGTACACCCCTCAGATTTTTGTAAATATTTTATTATATATTTTCATGACAACACTGAAGAAATGACACTTTGCTACAATGTAAAATAGTGAGTGTACAGCTTGTATAACAGTGTAAATTTGCTGTCCCCTCAAAATAACTCAACACACAGCCATTAATGTCTAAACCGCTGGCCACAAAAGTGAGTACACCCCTAAGTGAAAATGTCCAAATTGGGCCCAATTAGCTATTTTCTCTCCCCGGTGTCATGTGACTCATTAGTGTTACAAGGTCTCAGGTGTGAATGGGGAGCAGGTGTGTTAAATTTGGTTTTATCGCTCTCACTCTCTCATACTGGTCACTGAAAGTTCAACATGGCACCTCATGGCAAAGAACTCTCTGAGGATCTGAAAAAAAGCTCTACACAAAGTAGATAAACTTATTTGGTTCAGATGGTGTCAAGCGTGTGTGGCGGCAACCAGGTGAGGAGTATTCCAACGCAGGGCAGTATTCCAACATGATAA
>NW_015505183.1:2111963-2113857 GCF_001515645.1 Sinocyclocheilus grahami
GGCACAAAATATTGACACTTTGGGCCCAATTTGGACATTTTCACTTAGGGGTGTACTCACTTTTGTGGCCAGCGGTTTAGACATTAATGGCTGTGTGTTGAGTTATTTTGAGGGGACAGCAAATTTACAGTGTTATACAAGCTGTACACTCACTACTTTACATTTTAGCAAAGTGTAATTTCTTCAGCGTTGTCACATGAAAATATATAATAAAATATTTACAAAAATGTGAGGGGTGTACTCACTTCTGTGAGATACTGTATGTATATATATAAAATATTAACAAAAATTTTATTAAATATTAAAATACTACTTTTATACTAACAGTTTAGCTCAAAGACACTGAAATCAGTTTCATGTCCTAGGGGTATGTCAGCTTTGTTAATGCTAGGCACAAATCTTTGTGGACTGAACTGGTCTGAATGTCCACACAGTTATTTTGCAAATGAACACATTGCACTCAACACAACAACTGGGATTAGCTGTCACTGGAAAGAAAGGATGAAAAGTTTCACTATCATGACATCTATGGAATCTAATTTCTGCCACATAAGAAAAAAATCATGCTTTAATAAATCATAATTGACAACTCTAAATTGTGACATAAAAAGCCACATAGTTACAAAGTCAATAGTTGTGATGATTTTGACATCATAATTGTATTATTATTATTATTATTATGATTTACCAAAGCATGATTTGCAGGAATGGGGTTTCATGTCACATTTCATGTCATTTTCACACATTTTGGTGATGTTCATTCATTTACTATTCACTATATAATGAATGTAATTTCATTTCTTATATAATGAAAGAGTGAGCTCAAATGAATGAACATTCAGGTAATGATAATGTACAAAAAAAAATCTGATTTCTAAACAAATACAGATGAGCTTTGAATCTGGTCTGTAAAAATTTTCTTGTGGAATTTTTGTGTGCTTGTGTTGCAGTCAGATACAGTAAAAATATGGTGTTTGCTGTCCGCCTGACAAAGCCAAAATGTTTTGATGGTATTAACCAACTAGAAATGAACACATGAGTCTCATATGAGGTGCTGCAAGCATTTTACACTGTTGGTTCTTTTAGCGGTTGCTTTGTAACAGATTTATTGACGTCACATGTTCACATGTCACATGTGGTTGTGCTTGTCCGATAAGCAATGCACACATTTCCTCTTTGTGATGATGAAATTAATACTCTCTCACACATACAGACTCAGACATGCACATTAAAATAAAATTTTCAAATGGAAAAGAGACAATCTCATTTTCATTTGAACTTGTTGTGCTTTAAGAGCATCTTCATGACAACAGTGACTTCCTAGCCTCCAGTCTTCTGTGACTGCAAACACTCAGTAGGACAGTGTGTGATGTAGCAGTCATGTGGATTTTAAAATGATTGGGTCTGTTGGTGACCCTGAGGGACCGATTCATGGAGACGTGCAAGGAGCTCAGAGCTCAGAGCCCATTACATACTGATGAATCCAGACACAAGACTTTTTCACATCAATTTCTGAGCTATCAAGCACATTCCAGTGATGTTTTAGTATCGTTGATATATATATATATATATATAATATACTATTATAGTTTTTCTTAATATTTTAAATTAGATTTCATTTTTATTTCTGTTTTCATTTTCATAAAATCATTTTGCTGTATGTTTTTTGTCACTTTTATTTTATTTCAATTAATGAATATTTTATAATGGTTTTAGTTAATGATAATAACTCTGATATATACACGTTTAAATGAGGACATGCTATAGACATCTATTGTTTTCATATAGCCTAAAGTGAATTAGTAATCCTAAAGTTAAACTTTTGCATTTTAGAATTAAAAAAAATAAATTATATATATATATATATATATATATATATAATTTCTCAAAGTAT
>NW_015505183.1:2114497-2121661 GCF_001515645.1 Sinocyclocheilus grahami
TATATATATATATATATATATATATATATATATATATAATTGCTCAAAGTATTGTTTAATAAACCCAAGCACAGGCGGTAGCACACAGCCTTATTGGAAACAGGCACATAAAAGCTGTTATACATGCTACAAACTTACCACAATCATTCACAAAACATGAAAATGCACTCATGAACTCATTGTCACACACCTAAAATGTCTCGCCGACACACTTGCCACATGAGTCACTCTCTGCAGCGACATTGGGTTTTTCCAAACATCTCGTCAATCTTATCAATTCCTTACTTTCAGAGAGAGGAGGAAGAGGAAGAGAAAAACAGACATTCTCTTTTGGGCAGGGTGGCAGCTTCAGTCCGCTCTCTGTCCTTCAGGTGAGTTCGGCTCAGCTGAATATCCTCAGATGCTCCTATAATCACTATTTTGCTTTTTCTGATGCTAAATGTGCATGATTTCAGGCTCTGTAGAGGAATTTCAAGTCACTTATTTCATGTTTGTTTCATGTTCCCCATTGAAGGGAGGAAATTATAGTAGTTAGAGCCTTTAAAATATGGTAGGATATTCTAGGATAATTTTGTCTGCTTCTCTCATGTAACCTACAGTATAATGCTTAGCCTTGATTCTGTGCTTTCCATCATTTTACTCTTTTACAGTAAACTTACTGTGTATAAGAAGTGAAAGTCTTCATTTCTCTGCCTGTGTGTTTCATAATATAAATTCTTGTTTCATAACTGTTTTCTGTGAGCTACAGTGAGGACATGCGAGTGATCCGCTATCTCAGGTCTGTGTGTGTGTGTGTACAGCATGGCTAAACTGGATTTGAATGTGAACTATACTATGTGTGTGTTTGAGTCAGTTTATATGGCATTAAAGCTGCTGTATATGTAGCACTGCAAAGGGCCACTTAGCCGACTGTGTTTTTTGATTAATTTTTTAGTCTTACATGCTTTTATATAGTGTGTGTGTGTGTGTGTTTATGTACCACAGATCAGCATCAGATGGCACACATCATTTCAGAAGGGAGAAATCAGTGCTCTCTAGTGAACAAAGCTCTAATGAGCATCAGCCAAACACCTTAAAGCCAGGGGCAGGTAAGAGTCGCAGCAGACTTTACAGAAAATATAGAAGACATCAGCTGGAAAAAAAAAATTTGTACAGACTTTTTAAAAATCCTGTCCATTCAGAATTAATAAGTAAAATTTGTACACACATCATAAAATAATGGTGTATATGTAGTTCTTCTCACACTGCTGTCTTTTCAAAAGTTTGGGTTCAGTAAGTTTTTTTATTTTAAAGAAATTAATACTTTCCTTTAGCACTGAGACATTAAATTGACCAAAAGTGACAGTAAAGACTTTTATAATGTTACAGAATATTTCTATTTTAAATTAATGGTGTTTTTGAACTTTCTATTCATCAAAAATGTATCACAGTTTGCACAAATTTTAAAGCTGCACAACTGTTTTTTACCATTGATTATAATAAGAAATGTGACACTGAAGACTTTTAAACTATTTTTTTTATTATAATAATATTTTACAAAATTTGTGTTTTACTGTATTTTTCACCAAATAAATGGATGATAATAGATCATTTTTATTTGAGAAAAAAAATATTTGTAATTATTTTATATATGAAGAGTGTCACGGTGCGTAGGAGGGAAACGAGGGAGGAGATAACTCCCCCCTCCCGGAAGGCGCATCCTGCGCCGTACAAGATCCAACGGGGAGGGGGGGGTGGGTGCTCTGGAGGCCTCCAGGAGCAGGGTTCCAGGACGGAAGGCCTCCAGGGCGGCGCCCGTTCCGGGACCCATGGCGGATCTGGCAGCCCAGGAGGCCACGGTGGAGCAGGTAGTTCAGGAGGCCATGGCAAAGCAGCCTCAGAGGCCGCGAACGAGGGAGGAGATAACTCCCCCCTTCCGGAAGGCGCATCCTGCGCCGTACAAGATCCAACGGGGAGGGGGGGGTGGGTGCTCTGGAGGCCTCCAGGAGCAGGGTTCCAGGAAGGAAGGCCTCCAGGGCGGCGCCCGTTCCGGGACCCATGGCGGATCTGGCAGCCCAGGAGGCCACGGTGGAGCAGGTAGTTCAGGAGGCCATGGCAAAGCAGCCTCAGAGGCCGCGGCCCCAGCCCCAGCCCCCATCCCGGCCACTACGGCTGGAGCCCTACTACCCCCCCAAAAAAACTTCAGAAGATTGAGGAAGATTTCGGGCTCCGAGGCCCTCCGTGGGCCATAACCGGGGACTGGAGCCCTCCCGGGGCTTGACTGGGGATCTGGAGCCCTCCCTGGGCTTGACTGGGGATCTGGAGCCCTCCCTGGGCTTGACTGGGGATCTGGAGCCCTCCCTGGGCTTGACTGGGGATCTGGAGCCCTCCCTGGGCTTGACTGGTGATCTGGAGCCCTCCCTGGGGCTGGAGCCCACACTGGAGCGTGCTCTGGGGCTGGAGCCGACACTGTAGCGAGCTCTGGGGCTAGGACGAAGGCAGATAACAGTCCTTTTCTGTTCATCCTCCTCCTTTGGTTACGGGGGAAATGGGCAGCCGGCGGGCTTGACTTCGTAGCGGCCCGTGGGCCGAAGTGAGCCGCAGCCGTCGGGCTTGACTTCGTAGCGGCCGGTGGGCCTGACATCGGAAAGGCCGGTCGTACTGGGCTGACGACTAGGGTGGAGCTTCGGAGGACAGTGGAGAATTTGGGGTTAGGCAGGCGGTAGGAGCTGTTGGAGAGGTATGTGGAGGTTCTCGGCGTGGGGTGAGCTGGGGAGACGCGGCGCATTCCAGCGGGAGTTCGATGACAAAGCTTGGAAAGTTTACTTCAACTTCCAAATCTGATCCATTTAAAGGGGTCATATGATGCTGCTAAAAATAACATTATTTTGTGTATTTGGTGTAATGAAATGTGTTTATGCGGTTTAAGGTTCAAAAAACATTTTCCACATACTGTACATTATTGTTTCTCCTCTATGCCCCACCTTTCTGAAACGCATAGATTTTTACAAAGCTCATCGGTCTGAAAAAGCGAGGTGTGCTGTGATTGGCCAGCTATCCAGTGCGTTGTGATTGGCCGAATACCTCAAGCGTGAGACGGAAATGTTACGTCCCTCACCATACTGTGATGATGCCCTGTCAGGCTGGAGCAATGATTCAAAAACATAAACCCATTATAAACGAGACATTCGTTGCATCCAGTGGGGACATAATTATGGATTATAATGACTTATACTGTCTTTTTACGGATTGCATTGCATCGCGCCGCGTAAACATAAAACCATGTCTGCATTTGTGATCAGAGAAATTACAAACAACAAGCCCTACTCTACACTGCCCAAAAAACTCGCTTTAAATATATAAAATATAAAAACTCTTTAAATATAAAAAACGTACTTACAGTCTTTGAGTCAGAACAGCCGGCATTGTAGTCTACTCTCCCAGGATCAGGAAACAGTCCTCCATAAAATGTGCTGCACACATCTGAATGTTTGGGTTGATGTGTTTTGGAACAGTGTTGTAAATACAACTTAACCACTGATTTCTAGTCGTGTCCATTTTTGGAAGGCCAAACAAAGTAGTTTCGCTTTCACAACGAAACAGCATCACACACGGCGGCCTACAGTGAGCAGAGGCCGGGGGCTAGTGTGAAGAACGGCCGGAGGGTTATGCCTGTTTCACACATACTCCATCTGCAGTGCGGGTTTTTTTTTTTTTTACGCCCCCATGTTAACGGATTAAGCTTTCACAATGCACGTGGTTGCGGTCCATCAGTGCGTTCCAGGTGTGGTGTGTCTGCAGCAGTGCAGCGATCGTTTACGCACCTAGTCTATTTTTGCCGTGCTGCACGCGCTGAATTAAAGTGACAGCGCTTTGTTCGCGGTAAAAATGAACATGGATTGAGACTGAAATGTAGTAATTTCACAATAAACAGATATAATTAAAGTCTACTGTGTTTGACAGGCTTTTTGGCTAGGTTTGAAACAAATAAAAGTGCACTTTTAGATAAACAAGGCAACATGCACTTGTGTCTTGTGGAGGTAGAAAAACAAAGTTCTTTAAGACCCGCGGGACTGTTTGTAATAAAGATTTAAATGTAAACAGCACGAGAGCCGACTGTTTCTGTCAATGGTAAGGTTTAATTTAAAATATTTGTGATAACCTAACACAAGAAAGCTATATGCTGTGTTCAAATGTGTTTCCACTTGCTTGAGCAACTTAATATACAAATCTAGAAGCCAAATGCATTTAATACGCCGTTTATATTAATTGAGTTTAAACGTGAATATGTCTGAAAGATTGTGTAACTGTACTGTGATAAAAGAGGATCACAATGCTGAAAAAACACTTTCACTATAGGCTAACTATGTTTGGATTTGAAATCAAATAACAGATAAATGTTGTGTTTGTGTTAAACAGCCGTGGATCGTGAGCGGACTGCAAACGCTTCCTGTGTGAAAGCACAATGAGTCCGTGCTGCTTCTGCACTGCATACGTAATGCACTCGGACCGCATACGCACTGCAGATGGAGTATGTGTGAAACAGGCGTTAGAGTGAGCAGAGGCAGGTGGGCTTGAGAACGGGAGCTTGCAGCAACCACATGTGATGACTCCGGGCTAGACTCCGCTTCGTCCACGGTGAAAGCCGATCCACAGAGCAAAGTTGTAGTATTTCCTCAGCAACCAGCACGGATCAGCTCCAGGCATGACGAAGCAGATATCATCCTCTTTTGGAAGACCAAACAAAGTCGTTTCGCTTTCACAACAAAGCAAACATCGTCTTTACAACATGGCGGCGGCAACAACAAAACTACAGCAATAATAAAAGTTATGCCTTCTTTTTTTGCGTGAACATTTGGGCGGCGTTATGCAAATCTTCCCACATAGTGATGTAGATATGTGGGGGCGTGTTAGAACGAGCCGTTTTAGGTAGGTGTGGCTGACTCTTAACTTTTATAAAGAATATCTCTTTGGATTTGAAACTTGCAAACTAGTCTTTGCAACTTTACAGATCTTCTTTATGCACCAAGAGCTTGTAACACTCCAAAGAGAAAGGAAAAATTGAAATCGTATCATATGACCCCTTTAAGAACAGCACGAGATTAATCAGCTCGATCAGAGAAAAAAAAAATAAAAAAAAAAAAATCACACGTCGGAAGATCGCAGCGGATTATCTCGTCATCCAACCCCAGCAGGAAGCACGCACATAGAACGGCATCGTGCCAGCTCACCCGGTTAGAGAGCTCGAGAAAACCCTCCACATATCGGTCCAACCTCAAACCGCCCTGCAAAGCCCCAAAGGGCGTCCTCAGCTGCAGTCATCTTTTTGTGGTCGAGTCTTCTGTCACAGTGCGTAGGAGGGAAACGAGGAGATGACGTTCAAAACTTGACTTTTAATAAACAAACCAAATGAAAAGGACCACTAACATAGGAAGCACAGGAGACACACATGACGTTTAAGACTCGACAAGAAAACATGAGGCAGACTACACATTTATACTAAACTTAACGAGGGACAGACAGGTGCGAGGAATCAACTAATAATGAGACAAACAGAACAGGAAACCAAACCAAATATGGGCATAAGGAAACACGAGGGAGAACTAGAACTTGGGGAACAAAACACAAGAGACAGGAACACAGGCCTGACAAAGAGTTCCAATGCAAAAGCCTCTAAAAGCCATCTTGGTCAAAAATGAGATAATGATACTGAGTGAATGCTCTCCACACATAGTATATGTTCAAGTACTTTCACTTCAAATGCACTAAATCCCAGCCTCAACCCATTCAGAAGTACCAGTACTTACATAAAAACCTATACATAGTAGCCAGAAAGAAATGCTAATTTTAAAGAAAAACGTCAGACGTACTTAGAGGCTTTTGTATCTGAACTCTTCATATATAGAAATCGAAAATTGGCCCAAGTATGTCCTGAAGAAAGAAAAAAATATTGTTCGTTAGCTATATTTATATATAAACAACATAAAATAGCCTGGACCAGCACTTTAATTGATTCTACTTTAAGCTAGTCTTTTCATCGCCCATAGTTTCTTTGGTATTCTTTGTTGCTGAGCATATCGATTTGTTGCTTAGCTTACAGACATTTACAGCTCTGATTTCATCTTGTAGCTCACTAAAATGTTTAAATCTGTCTTCACTTTTATAGACTCTCAGCGTGCAAGTCGAAAGAGTTTGGAAATAGGTTCATGTGCAGAAAGTAGTCCATCCCCACAAAGCTCAGAGCTCAACCGAGCCAGCACAAGCTCCTGTCCTGACATGGCAGGAATAAGAGTAAGAACAAAAAACCTTTATAACATTTATAAATATTAATTTGGTACGACATACAACTCAGTACACTTTTGTAGTCAAAAAGCATTTTGGAGAGATACTATAATGATTTGTCCCACTTCTGCTCTTGAGCATGATGAACTTGAGTGCCGTGAGTCATTGAGATGCATCTGTTGGGGCATCTCACAATAAAGTGTTTCTAATGTGGCAATCTGATGAAATCAGCAGAAAGACTTCTTTAAACCTTGTGATCTCAAAGTAATTATAAATTTATTTTTACCGCAGGAGGAAAAGGAGAACAAAAAGAGCTCTACTAAAGGTCAGGCATGGATTTGTTCATTCATTATTTTCACAGTATTTTTTTCTAGGACACCTTATTTCATCCAGTGCAAAATAATGACACTACCCTTATACATATGTACACTTAAGGAACACGGACAGCGATGAGCCGCAGGAGGGTGTCGTGTCGTGAACTTGGCCGCCCAGACTGTGACGGATGGCTTTGGAAGAAGAGAAAAGAAACAAACGTCTTTATGACTCAGAAATGGCAGAGATTTTGGTTCGTCCTGAAAGGTCCTACACTGTATTGGTATACCAGCCAACAGGTTAGTACGAGTTTACTTGGAAAGCGGTACGAAGTATACTCGTGTTTATAAAGCGCCAATCTGTGTAACCAATTAGAAGTATCATAATTATTATATTAAGAATTTTTTGTAAAACTGAAAGAAACCTACGGTGGCCGAGAAGTGCAAAACAAATCACAATTCTGAAAACAAAATAACAAATTACAAATGCAAATGCAAGTCTATACACCAAAATAACAATTCAGAAAACACAACAACAATTCAGAAAACATTATAACAAGTCAGAAAACACAATGACAAATTCGAAAACAAA
>NW_015505183.1:2122142-2125371 GCF_001515645.1 Sinocyclocheilus grahami
TTTTATTCCATAGTAAGGGCATTTCATACAATACATTTAAACTGAGCTACTTTAATACCATCTCCGAACTTTTTACCACGACTCTGCTGTTATCGGCTGGTTCTTCCCTGTATACGTTGATTGACAGATGTCTCGTCCAGTCAGCGGTGAGTAATCCCAAACCAATGGCGCTGTCTCAAACTATACCTACCTCTTCCAGTTTGTCTGTTTTGTCGTTGTGTTTTCTGAATTGTTAATTTGTTTTCGGATTTGTCGTTGTGTTTTCTGACTTGTTATAATGTTTTCTGAATTGTTGTTGTGCTTTCTGAATTGTTATTTTGTTTTTTAAACTTGCATTTGCGTTTGTAATTTGTTATTTTGTTTTCAGAATTGTGATTTGTTTAGCACTTCTAGGCCACAGTAGAAACCCTCCTTGAAAGCATTTTCATCTGTACTAGAGATGCACAATGTATTTATAACATATTGGACGGACGATATTAAGTATTTTAAATTTTTGGGCTGATACTGGATATTTTTACATATCTATTTTTACAATTAGATGACCTTTTTCGTCATCTAATGCTCATTTATAGTTAATCTTTAAACCATTTTTCTTTTCTTTCTCTAAGAAATATATTAAAAACATTTAATAACTGTAAAATATAATCTCTAACAAATCATACAATGAATATCCATTGTTCATACTGTACATTATAATATTTTGATGTAAATTTACTAGTGCTGTCAAACGATTAATCGCATCCAAAATAAAAGTTTTTGTTTACATAATGTATGTATGTGTACTGTGTTTATTTATTATGTAAATATAAATACACACACATTCAGTATATATTTTGGAAAAAAATATATATATATATTATATATAAATATAGTTTATATATAAACATGCATGTGTTTGTATTTATATATACATAATAAATATACACAGTACACACATATATTATGTAAACATTTTTATTTTGGATGCGATTAATCGTTTGACAACACTAAAATTTACTTTTTGCATTTAAAATGATTAAATCTTACAAGATTTTCAAGTTTTCTTTTTAAAGGGATAGTCCACCCAAAAATGAAAATGTCATTTTCTGTTGTTGGTAAAAACTGTTTTGGTACCCATCGACTTCCATTGTATTTTTTGTCCACACAATGGAAGTCAATGGGAAACTGTATATTTACCAGCATTCTTTAAAATATTACATTTCATGTTCCCCAGAAAAAAGAAAATCATACAGGTTTGGAATGATATGATGGTGAGAAAGGTAGAGAAATTATAGAAATTATGACAGAATGTTTATTTTGGGGTGGACTATTCCTTTAACTTACTGAGACAAAATAGTGTAAAATTTTAATATCTGCGTTTTATACATAACATGAGACTAATTATCAGCTTATCGGTATCAGCCAGAATTATAATATCCGTGTATTTCTATCTCTTAACAAAATCTGGTAATGTAGATGTACTTAAAATAATTATTGAACCCATATATTTGTGCAGGAGGAGAAGGCGGAGGGCTTAATCAAGATCGGCAGCCACAATATAGAGAGCGCAGGAGAACACAAGAGGAAGTAGTGAGTATTTTCTGCACCAGATAGAACATGCTGGTTCTGGTTACCCAATCATTATTTGCAGCCGAGTCAAATTTAAAGGGAAGCGTATCTGTTGACTGAACGTTAAACCCTGTTCAGCTTGATTGTTTGTGTTCACACTGTCATAAAGAAACAGAAGTCGTCGGTCTCCTCTGACTCTATGTTTGTGGTTGGCTGCGAGAGTATCAGACGCAGGAGGGCAGTTAGCCAGAGATGTGTGAATAACAGAATTACACTTTACATTCCTCGGATCTTCCCCCGCAGTCCACAGACACTGAACAGCACAACCTGCCACCATGATGACAAATGAGTTTTTATTGTTTCATTAAGCTGCTAAGGCCTCTGCCCTAAGATTAAGGGGTATTATCATCTGATTTCTTTCTCTCTTTCTCTTTATCTCCTAGTGTATTTCAAATGTGCCACCAGCGCTTCCAGAATTTTTTCTTCGCTGCTGATAATGTAAAAGACATGAGCAAGTGAGTGTGGCTGCATATAAACATGCATTTTCTCTACCGCTGCATCCAAACGACAGTCATTCATTACTGAGAATTACATTGCTTAGAGAGGCATTGCATTTTGTACAAATTGTTTTGTAAAAAGTGGCAAAATGTCACAATGATTAGATCTTGCTGTGCATCTGCAGTTTCTCTTCATGTGCAAATGATTGTGCTTTAACCTTTGAATTAAAGTAGATGTGTTAGATGCAATGACATTGCATTTTTAGGGGTGGAATGTGTGATGTGAAAGTACTTTTTTAAAGTTTAATGTACATAGCCAACTATAAGCGATTCACAGGTTGACTTCACAAATAGTGTGAGGGAGTTTAGAGTAGATTGCATATATTGACAGCCGAGTATTTGTACACTATCTGCACTGTTTTATTAATATACAGGTCAGGTAATGGTGTATACAGACTCGCAAGATCTGACACAATTCCAGACCTTGTAATTCGAGTGCTAGTGAAGTAGACTACCATGATCTAGCAGACTTTGCAAGGGCAATTTATTCTTCATCATGAAAATTTATATCTTTTAAAGTACGTATGTCATATTGCTTTATATTACTGAGAATAAAAATGGTCAAATGTGACCCTGGACTACAAAACCAGTCATAAGGGTCAATTTTTTGAAATTGAGATTTATACATCATCCGAAAGCTGAATAAATAAGCTTTCCACTGATGTATGGTTTGTTAGGATAGGACAATATTTGGCCGAGATACAACTATTTGAAAATCTGAAATCTGAGGGTGCAAAAAATCTAAATATTGAGAAAATCGCCTTTAAAGTTGTCCAAATGAAGTTCTTAGCAATGCATATGTCTAATTACGTTTTAAATTACAAAAATTACGTTTTAATATATTTACAGTAGGAAATCTACAAAATATCTTAATGGAACATGATCTTAATATCCTAATGATTTTTGGCATAATATATGGCTAAATTTAAATAATCTTAAGACTTATTTGGGCCCCTAGAAGCTTGCTGAAGCCCCCTAGTGGGATCGGCCCCCTGGTTGAGAACCATTTTTCTAATGGCAAAGAAATTCCACAATTTACTTTTAATATAATTTAATATGATACCATGAATGGGCTGGAAAGGCTTGGAATTTTTTGTACATATATATATATATATATATATATA
>NW_015505183.1:2126053-2174526 GCF_001515645.1 Sinocyclocheilus grahami
TGTTTGTGAAAATAACTTTAGTTTTTTAGTGTTTGGTCAGATAATTCAGCAGCCGCTGCATGGCGTCTCTGCAGTAATTCAGGGATGAACACCTTATGTAATAGCACTACAGATTGGAGCTCTCTTTTACACTTCATGATTTGTCCCATGACCAGTGGAGGTCAGGTACTTGTTACCTCTAAAATTAGAGCTGATGATATGATGTTCAGGAGAGAACCATGGGCAGTTATGTTAACTATCATGTATCATTCCCCCACTCATTTGGCAAACGATAATATTAGACCAATATCAGGCAACTCAGTCTGTCTATTCTAAAGAGTTTTATGCCTTTTATGTCCATTATTTTCATTCCATTATGAAAAGCTTTGAACTCTACAAATACTCTTAATGACTTTGACCTGAGTAGCACATGAGGAGCTGCAGTAAAGCAGTGAGTCAGCAGACGTACTGAGTCTGACACAGAGAGCAACCGTGTCGTTCTGTGGCACTGGAGATTATGTGAATGCCAAAGCCTTTAACCTCTTAAACACTCCCACCTCATGTCCACTATTCTCCATCACTTATCATCACTCATACTTCCTATTATTGCTCTTTACTACAGCACACACACACTCATTAGGTTTTACACATTCAGGATTTCTCACAGGTCACCTCTGCCCCCTATTGGCCTTCGCCTAATACAACACAATACAAATCACTAAGTGCAAATGGAAACTTGTGAGACATGTGAATTGGTGATAAATTAGTGAGCTCTCTCTCTCTCTCTCTCTCTCTATCTCAACAGATGGATTAATTGCTTAATCACAGCCATTCAGAAACATAAGAAAAATGTTCAAAGTCAGCCAGACAATGAAGAAGGTAGGAAAACAACACATTCACATTCAGTTATTTTCAATAGCTGGCATCTTTACACTGCCAAGTTAAGGCGGTTCTGTGACGGCTCCAAGTTCTGTGAAAATATGCAATGCCAAATTAAATCTGTACTAAAATATCAGCTTTGATTCAATAAAATGCTACATGAGAGCCTCTTTACGTTTTTGTCAATCATCGGACATCCATGAAAATCAGCAGTCAGCTTATGTGTATATTTTGTTTCATATGATTATGATTCTGTCAGAAATATATTTATTCCGCCTCTTTATTTTATTATGTGTGTTAATGAATTTTTCATGGTATATATGCTGTTTGTGTACTACTTAGTCTATGTAAAATGCTTTTGTTGTCAGAATGTTACAGTGAAACTGAATCTGAAGAGGAATCGTCCCGTTCACCACTTTCTCATCGGAAGAAAGTCAATACGGTGAGGGAAAACAGATAGACATGCACGAACAGAGAACAAACATTCTTGTTATTCCAAACCTGTAGGAGTACATTTTTTCTGTGGAACACAAAATGAGATACTTTTACACTACAATTCAAAAGTTTGGGGTTTAACCAAAAATACAGTAAAACAATACATTTGTGAAGTTGTTATTTCACAATTGTTATAATTAAAATAATTGTTTTCTATTTTGATATATTTTCATATATTATAACATTTTATTTAATTCTGTGTTGGCAAAGCTGGATTTTCAGCAGCCATTACTCCAGTCTTCAGAAATTATTCTAAAATGCTGATGTGCTGCTCAAGAAACATTTCTTATATTATCAGTGTTGTAAACAGTTGTGCTGCTTAATATTTTTGTGAAAACCGTGGTAGATTTTTAATGTGACATTATAAAGGTCCTTACTGTCACTTTTGATCAATTTAATGGGTCCTTGCTAAATAAGAGTAATAAACTTTTGAAATGTTGTGTACTGTAGAATATTGCCACTTGACCTTTATTTTGTGGAAAAGAGCTGCTTAGATCATCTGCAATAAATACAGAATTTTATAATAAACAGAATTATTATTATTATTTTCCAAACTAACACATGTGGGAAATGACTGTGTACCTTTTCTTTAGAACATAAACTATTTAACAGAGTTTCTTCTTTCTTTTGTCATAGAAAGCTCAAACACAATCAAACACACTTCCTCGAACAAAGGGAAAGCAGAACAGGGTGTCAGAGCCAATAACCATTTCGCAAGCAGGTAAAGGATCATCCAAAAATGTTATAAGCCTCTTTATATCTTGTATCTTTAAATCCTTATAGCCCTTTCAAAGCTGTGTCAAGATAAAAACAGTTCTTTAATAAAAAAACAATACTTTCATTAAACAAGCAAAATCTCACTATGTCTCTCAGGAAATGTAGATGAGATGGATGAAATGTTCCATAGCCTGAAGAAAGGAGGAGTGTCTCTGATTGGTCAGAATCAGCCGACGACTCATGACCAGCTACGTAAATCCTTCATCAAACGCAACAAAAATCCTGTTATCAATGAGAAGATACACACACTCCGTGCCCTTCAGAGCACACTTAAGGTAAGACATGCATTTACACACACATACTAACAACCCAACCCAAACTGTTGTTATTATTATTTCCTACTCACATCAATCATAATAGATGGACAGTTTAAAATATTACACAACCAGTCAAAAGTTTGGAAAAAATTAACATTAATTGTTAATGTTTTTAAAATAAGTCTCTTATGCTCACCAAGATGAATTAAATAATTTGAACAAAAATATAGTAAAAACAGTAATATTGTGAAATATTAGTACAATTTAAAAGAACTGCTTTCTATTTTAATATATTTTAAAATCTCATTTTCACATTATCCTTCAGAAATCATATTAATATGTCGATTTAGTGCTCGAGAAACTTTCCTTATTATTTATGTTGAAACAGATGTGCTTCTGCTATGCTACCATACAAAAAGTTTGGGGAAAGTAAGTTGAAAAGAAAATAAATCAATACTTTTATTATTATTATTATGAATGCGTTAAATTGATTTAAAAAAAATTACAGTAAATTATATTTTAAATAAATGCTGTTCTTTTTTAACTTTATAGTCATCAAAGAATTCTGAAAAAATTGATCACAGTTTCCACAAAAATATGTTTTCAACATTGATATAAGATCCATTATTAATCATTGCACACCAAATTAGCATATTAGAAGGATTTCTGAAGTATCATATGACACTGAAGTTTTAAATTGTAATACAGTTTCAAAATATTGCTGCTTGTACTTTGTTTTTTATTTTATTAATTAATGTATTTTTGATCAAATAAATGCAGCCTTGCTGAACATTAAACTTAATTGTTCCAAACTTTTGACTGGTAGTGGATGTAAATAGCCAGGTAGAGTAGGTCAGGCACACAGCGGTCTCTTCGTTGATTTCTCACTGGCTGCTGGTGTTTTCTAGGCGAAGGAAGCAGAACTTCACCTGATTAACAAGATCCTGGAGGACTCTGAGTTCTCACCGCAGAAGTACCATCAGTGGAAGCAGTTCAATGAAGAGCTGCTGCAGGACATTGAGAGACAGTACAAACAGACGGTCTCACCAAGCATAGACACAGTGTCCAAGACCAACAATGGGGCAAGCACACTGAATCTGAGTGATGGAGAACAGTTGGTAGATGCAGAGACACCTGTTGACGGAAGCTCCACTTCTGCAGAGAAACAGGTGCCGATGCAAACGCATACCACAGTCACAAACGAAACTACAGAGAAATACTTTTACATATGACACTTGCGCAGATTCTGTGAACACAACCGTTTCCTTCTTGTACTGTATTAAAATATATAACGAAATGAGAAATGAAAGTGCAACATTGGGATAAATATATAGATCCGAATTGCAGCCATCTGGGACAGAGCACTGGCTGTTTTACCAGAAGTAAGGTCTATCATCTGGAGTTTTTCAAAACTACTTCTGCTGTTGATTCACAATAAACCATCACTGAATTTATTATGAACTGCATAATGCTGGCAAAAGAACAAATCTAACTTAAAGCACTTGCTAAAGGATGTTGATTATACAGATGTATGTAATTTTAAAAATATATATTTTAGATTAATTATATTAATATGATGAATATTTGTTTTTATGTCAGGTATGTGTGTAAGGTTTCCCTAAATATGTTAAAAATATTTTATGAATGTTCAGACATGATGGACAAGAAAGTATTGCTTTTATAAGAATGTATTCTTTTTATTATGTAGACAATTTATGGCAGTGCAGATCCTGAAAACAAGTTTAGTAGGCTCAAAAACTATATTTCCTGAGGAAAAAAAATGATACCTCATTGTGCATAGTTTGTATTAAATGCCCAGCTATGGTCATTTCCCCAGAATTGCCACACAGTGGCGCCCTGTGTTTTGGTCATGTTTTGGTCACACTCCAGTCACCTGTTCATTTAAGTCTTTCAGTGTTTTTATACCAACAGTGTATAATCATGCATATACTGGCTGTATTTATATATATATATATATATATATATTATATATGACCCTGGACCACAAAACCAGTCTTAGGTCGCTGGGGTATATTTTTAGCAATAGCAAGAAAAAACATTGTATGGGTCAAAATTATGGATTTTTCTTTTATGCCAAAAATCATTAGGATATTAAGTAAAGATCATGCTCCATGAAGATATTTTGAAAGCTGGGGTATATTTTTAGCAATAGCAAGAAAAAACATTGTATGGGTCAAAATTATGGATTTTTCTTTTATGCCAAAAATCATTAGGATATTAAGTAAAGATCATGCTCCATGAAGATATTTTGAAAATTTCCTACTATAAATATAACAAAACACATTATTTTCCACATACTGTACATTATTGTTTCTCCCCTAAGCCCCGCCTTTCTGAAACGCATCGATTTTTACAAAGCTCATCGGTCTGAAAAGCGAGGTGTGCTCTGATTGGCCAGTTATCTAGTGCGTTGTGATTGGCCGAATACCTCAAGCGTGTGACAGAAATATTATGCTCCTTACCATATTGTGATGCCCTGTCCAGCCGGAGCGATGAGACAAAAACATTAAAACCCATTATAAACAAGTCATTTGTTACATCCAGTGGGGACTTAATTACGGATTATAATGATTTATACTGTCTTTTTACGCGTTTGCATTGCATCGCGTAAACATAAAACCATGTCTGCATTTGTGATCGGAGAAATGACAAACAACAAGCACTACTCTACACTGCTCAAAACTCGCATTTAAATCATCAGTGGCAAGAGTGAGGGTAGGCCGGGGGCTAGAGTGAGGGTAGGCCGGGGGCTAGAGTAAGCGGAGGCCGGGGGCTAGAGTGAGCGGAGGCCGGGGGCTAGAGTGAGGGTAGGCCAGGGGCTAGAGTGAGGGTAGGCCGGGGGCTAGAGTGAGCGGAGGCCGGGGTCTAGAGTGAGGGGAGGCCGGCTTGTGTGAGCGGAGGCGGGCGGGCTTGAGAACGGCGCGGGCTTGCGGCAACCACATGTGACGACCCCAGGCTGGACTCCGCTTCGTCCACGGTGAAAGCAGATCTGGTGATCCACAGCGCAGAGGTGATGTATTTCCTCAGCGACCAGCACAGATCAGCTCTAGGCACGACGAAACGGATATCGTCCTCTTTTGGAAGGCCAAACAAAGTAGTTTCGCTTTCACAACGAAACACACAGCGCCTTCACACCATGGCAGCGGCGGCAACAACAATACTACAGCGAGAATAAAAGTTACGCTTTCTTTCTTTGTGTGAACATTTGGGCGGCGTTATGCAAATCTTCCCACACAGTGACGTAGACATGTGGGGGCGTGTTAGAACGAGCCATTTTAGGTAGGCGTGGTTGACTCTTAACTTTTATAAAGAACATCTCTTTGGATTTGAGACTTTAGTCTTTGCAACTTTACAGATCTTCTTTATGCACCAAGAGCTTGTAACACTCCAGAGAGAAAGGAAAAATTGAAATCGCATCATATGACCCCTTTAAAGGTGATTTTCTCAATATTTTGATTTGTTTGCACCCTCAGATTCCAGATTCTCAAATAGTTGTATCTCAACCAAATATTGTCCTATCCTAACATCTTCACACAGGGCCGTGTAGTTTTGGATTTTGTTTTCCCTTAATAATAAAAACCTTCATTTAAAAACTGCATGTTGTGTTTACTTGTATTATCTTTGACTAATATTTAAATTTGTTTGATGATCTGAAACATTAAAGTGTGGCAAACATGCAAAAAAAATAAGAAATCAGGAAGGGGGCCAACACTTTTTCACACCACTGTATATATATACATACACACACACACACATTTTTACCATACAGTAATTCTTCTCTGCTAATAAACTGTAAAACAAAGTTTTCCTCCTTGCATGATAAGTTTTGGTGTATTTTTTAGTGTAAAATTTTATCAGATTATCTAAACCAATCAAGGGGGGGGGGGGAATTAATTTAAACTCATGGCGTGATCTGACCTCAGCTCTTTGCGATGTGATGTGGGAATGTACAAGTCAGGTGACTGAAATATTACAGGCAGTCATTTCACATGACATAGGCAGCAGGAAAAACATTTAATCAATAGCCTACCACATATAGAATCACTGTCAATAGCTACACATAGGCTTTTTGCAATGTAAATATTTATCAAGTACAGATAGTAAATAATTACAGATCAATATATTACAAATAAACACTGTTGTTTACCAGCCATGAGGCTTGAGCAAAATGACACATGACACATATTTCACGCACTAGCGGGAAAGGCCAAAAATTCCAACAGCCTAGTGACACTAGTACATTGCTTTCATTTTACGACAGGTTTTGGAAAGAATATTACAGTACTGTCATGATAATGAACAGAAATCTGCATCTTTGCATTTAAATGAGGCGTGTCGCATGGGAATAAAAAGGAATGCGATGTCTCGAGTCGTGTTTTTAAAAGTTGACAAAACTTAAAAACGCAGCTCCTATTCGTAAATCAGTATAAAACAATTCTAAAGCGCATGCAAAAACGCGTTCTGTGTGAGCCGACCTCCCATTCACACCAAGGACGATAACTATTCAAAGTTATGATTTGTTGGTATGGACAGTTATCTTTTATAGTATGGTTTTTGGTGTGAACGGGCCTTAAAGGGATACTCCACCCCAAATGAAAATTTTGTCATGAATCACATCCCCATGTCGTTCCAAATCTGTAAAAGCTTCGTTCGTCTTCGGAACACAATTTAAGATATTTTGGATGAAAACCGGGAGGCTTGTGACCGTCTGATTGATTGCCAAGTAAATAACACTGTCAAGGTCCAGAAAAGTATGAAAGACATAATCAGAATAGTCCATCTGCCATCAGTGGTTCAACCGTAATGTTATGAAGCGACGAGAATACATTTTGTACGCGAAGAAAACAAAAATAACGACTTTATTCAACAATTCGTCTTCTCTGTCTCCGCATCACCGTAGCGCCATTTTGGAGAATATCCGCTGAATGCAAGCAGCGTACGCTCTTCTGTGTCAGCCGCAACACAAGGATACGTTTTCTACGTGTATTTACGCTTTGATTTGAACGAAAACAGCGCATCCGTGCAGCGCGGCTGACACAGAAGAGTGTACGCTGCTTGCGTTCAGCAGATATTCTCCAAAATGGCACTGCGGTGATGCGGAGAGACACAGAGGAGACAAATTGTTGAATTAAGTTGTTATTTTAGTTTTCTTCGCATACAAAAAGTATTCTCGTCGCTTCATAATGTTACGGTTGAACCACTGATGGCAGATGGACTATTCTGATGATGTCTTTCATACTTTTCTGGACCTTGAAAGTGTAATTTACTTGGCAGTCAATTGGACGGTCACAAGCCTCCCGGTTTTCATCCAAAATATCTCAAATTGGGTTCCGAAGACGAACTAAGCTTTTACGGGTTTGGAACGACATGAGGGTAAGTGATTCATGACAAAATGTTCATTTTGGGGTGGAGTATCCCTTTAAGGCTTCAGTTAGCGGTTTCATACATATTTTAATATAGTTTTCTTTAGAAACATTGTGTACTGTTTCCCATTTCTTATTTGTCCAATTCATAAACTACCAGTGCACTACAATGAGTCATGTGCAAGCTCAATGTGTTTAAACACCATGAGTCTCTTAAGCTCTTGGGAACGTTTGGTCCATCTAACAATTCACCTCATACATCTGTGCACTGTCTTTGAGTCTCTGCTTGTGGCAGGATGAACACGTCATGCTTTTGAACCTAAAGAGCAGCGCGGCCCCTCCCAGAACCTGTAGCTTTTGAACCCAAGCTCCCACCCACCCGAAATAGAGGGAACCGGCCGGGTGTAATGTTAGTTGGGGTGGCTTGTGTACGTTGAGTCCTTGCGTCTCTGATATGGTTGAATCTACCTCGATCCCCAGCTTCGAAATATTATGTGTGTACACTCCTAATGCAGCCAGACAGAGCACACCCGCCAGCGCCACCAATAGGCCACCAGCTGCCGCTACACTCCTAAGAGGGATATCGGTCCAGCAGCGGACGCCCACGCTGGCAAGGACAATCCCCGCGCTGCACAGGAAAAGAGACGACAGCACCATCCCCTGGACCATTCGAAGCAGAGCATCCTGCTGGTAGGACCCAGACACGGGCCAGCACTCTTTGACTTCAGAGGGCACCACCTGCAAGCAGCTCTCCCACAGGCCGTCCGAACGGAGAAGGAGGAGCTCCGTTGCTCCACCGCGCATGTCCTTCCCTCCACTGCGGCGTGATTGCTGCAGTGAACACCAGCACAAGGCCCAGAGGAGCAAACACCACCCCCATCATCATGGACGCTGGAGTGTGCATCACGTCTTTGTCGATGTGCAGCTCTTCAGGATGATGCTAAGCTAGAAACCATCTGGCAAAGACCTGGTGAAAAGAATACAATTTCAGTTATACTTGATCTACTCGCATCAGATTCAAGAAGATTCTTTAATTTAAATCCCCTCAAACACCTGTTGGCAGAAGTACATTCCTGGTTTCACAGTCTGTTAGATCTAAAAGAGAAAGAGTGCGTATATGAATGTCTTGTTAGCCGATGACTCTCTCTTTTGAGCTCTAAGAAACATCGTCAGTCCTGGCAGCCAGCACAGTGGAGGTAAATGGCCCACTGTTGCTAAGAGACAGTAACCTGGACGATCCTATGGTTGCATCTTTTGTGTTACATCTGAAATGGTTCTAGTACTATCAGCCACATGTGCTAGTCTCTGAACATAATTTTTCTGACGCAAATGTGTGGTTGGGTTGTCGCTGATAGTGTGAACAGGATACATTTTGAAACAGTCTTACGGATATATACGTAGACATGAAGCCAGACGTCCGGGAGCTGAGAGAGCGAGCTGATGTCTGTTCCATGAGACAAGGACAAAAGAGACTAAATGTGATGCTATAAAAAGCAGCTATTTTTAATGCATGAACCCTCACAGACACCCAATATTTTTTAACAAGTCTGTGGAGTATTTTCATAATCTCATTGGCTGTTAACCGGACTCTTGACAACATCACCTTCAAAGGTATCTGTGAGAGGGGTGTGGGTGTACGTTTCAACAGTTTGGTCAATCACTTCATGCTCTTAATGTCAAGTCTATCATCACGAATTTCCTGTTCCAGTCACGTATGTTGCATGGCAACCCAAAAACAAACATTTAAAAGGGTGCACTGGCACCTGTACATTAATGAAAACAACCAAATTTGCCACACCAACAAAATGTGGCTGCTCACACTGTGACAGCCTTGTCTTCAAACCACACTAGTTATTAAATATCTGGAAAAACAGCATGACAGTGTGATCGGAACCACAGCAGTCAGTCAAGCTTTGTTTTTTCCAATTTAAAAACACAAAAGAGAAAAAGCTCATTCCATCTTGAGAAGGATCAACAGGATGAGGCATATGCAAACTAGCCACAACAGACCCCACAGACAAAAAGCAAAGATGCCAGATGCATTGACCTGCTCTCCTGACCTGGTTTTTGCATTCACCCAGAGATGTTACAGTCATCTGCTTCACTAATTGAATCACACATAACAGAGATGTCATACACTCACCTCTCTGCAGAAGAATGAATGATCATTCAGCTGTTCTCTTTGTTAAGTCTGAGATGGATTCTTCTGCTTTCTGTCTTTTCTCTATCCCTCACTCTCTGATTCTCACTAGTCTTGTGTATGAGGCTTTCGATACACCCCCTGTCCTTCTTTCAAACAGACACACACATACACAGAACAAACAGCAAGTCCAACGTGTGCTGACTGTAATATGTAGACTGTCTGCTGAACCAGGCGATCTGATGAAAGAAAAAGAAGATGAATTTTAAAAGCCAGCCTACTATCATAATCATATGTACAAACCCAATTCCAAAAAAGTTGGGACACTGTACAAATTGTGAGTAAAAAAGGAATGGAATAATTTACAAATCTCATAAACTTATATTTTATTCACAATAGAATATAGATAACATATCAAATGGTGAAAGTGAGACATTTTGAAATGTCATGCCAAATATATCTTGGCCATATAGACACATATTTATTAAATCCCAAAAGATATGTCAATCAGTAGATGTATATGAGCTTTGACCTCCAAACTTTAGCACAAATATACTAACTCCTGAACACACACGTAGATACTCCTTATGTCTTTGATACTCTTTGATCTTTATTATGAATATAAAACCTAAATGTAAATGAAGGTCCTGTGGGGATGTTAACACACTGAACAAGATTTTTGTATTATAGTATCACAGAAGAAAAAATGCATTTGTTCTTTTAGCTAGTTTTTTTTTTTTTTTATAAAATATATTTTATTGTCCTTGTCCATATGTTTACATTGATTAGGCGTACTGATTTCATTGCATTACCACAAGGCTTATGGTAAACATGAGGAAAAATGTGAACAAAGACATGTCTGTGACGTATAGGGTGAGATGCCCTCTTAAAAGCAATGTGCATTTGTTTAAATTGTAACATATTTAGATTTAAGTTTAGCATGGGCATGATGGTGATGCTAATTTTCTAATTTAGATGTCATAACACAAAATGTGGGGTAAAATGGTCACCTACAGGACAAGAAGACAGAATAAATGTCTTTGATTTGATGCCTTTTGCCTTATTTACATTTAAGTAAAATACTACAACTATTGTATTAAAATTTGGTTTTTGACAGCTTAGTTGTATAATTAATGTATATAACCAGTGACAAAGTAGAATCCAAATAAAAGAGATGCATCTGAAAGGTAAATTTATTTGAAAATATTCAAATTGACTGATTTCACTCAATTAGCCTGTAGGTTGAAGTACATATTGAAGATGTCTAAAATGCATCTAACTCATGAAATTATTAAATAATAACTCCATGAATTATAATAAGTATTTTTTTTAAATAATAGGCCCTAACACTGGGTAACCCTAACCCTAAATAATAGGCCCTAACCCTAACATGCAATTTAGGTCATTCTAACTCAAAAAGCAATGTTTTTTTTTTTTACTCCAAAACTTTTCAAACATCAATGTGTCCACAAATCCCTCATTAACAAATAGACACTGAAACTTCTGATATACAACGTAATACAATGTCATAGATCACTATTTTCCAGAGGCACAAAATCAGGCAAATTAGGTATAAAACTGTTTTGACTAACTAAATCTTAAAAAAAAGGTACAAAAGTGGAAAATTGTATTTACACGGTTCATTATTGATATGTCTTGCTAAAACTGAAAATGTGAGCTGGCAGGTGAGCGGTTTATATAGCGACGGTTCTGGCACTGCAGAATCTGGTTCATAGTCATGCTTTTGGATCAAAAGAGCAGAAAGAAGCTGCCAGCAGCACCAGGTGTAGTGTCACTAGTTGATCATGTCATTTATAGCTCCATAAGTGTGATCTGGAAGTGGTTGATCATGACTTCAGTGATCTCGATGAGGAAGGCAGAGTGGTTGCTGTAATGCTCGATGATGTTATCATCCATGTTCACAAAGATCCTGTTGATGGTAAGAAAAAGAGAATAAGTTATAGAAATTCTTGTTAAAATTTTGGCCCATACTTTATATTTACACATTGTGCTGATAACCAAAAAATTGCCGATATTAAAATTAAGCTATTTTAGGCATCACAACATTATAATGTACTGTATGAAAAATGGATATTCATTTTGAGATTTGCTAAAGATTTTGAAATATTAAAGATGAAAGATTTTTAAATATTATTAAAGAAACATTTGTAAATTATTATTAAACATTCATTTTAAGTGTGCATAAGATTACAGCAAAGGTAATGTAAGTGTAAAAGTATGGGAAATGAGCATGCAAAATTAGGTATATTTTAAACACCAAAACATTATAAGTACCATTATATCATGTATCTATAGAACCAAACACACACAAACTCCAAAGTTAAAGATTATCTCTAAAGTTACTTCTCATCTGCACAAAAACCATACTGCTTTAATTCGACACCTGGTCATTTGTGAATTACACAATTACTTATTTTAGTTATTATGACTGTGTTGAGCTGTTGAGTGACACTGAATGATATACGGATGAACTGTGCCCTACCTGAAAGAAACCTTAAAGGGTTAGTTCACCCCAAAATGAAAATTCTGTCATTAATTACTCACCCTCATGTCGTTCCAAACCCGTTAGACCTTCGTTCATCTTCGGAACACAAATTAAGATATTTTTGATGAAAGGTGAGAGCTCTCAGACCCTGCATAGACAGCAACACAACTGTAATGTTCCCAAGTCCAGAGACGTAGTAAGGACATCGGTAAAACAGTCCATGTGACATCAGTGGTTCAACTTCAGTTTTGCGAAGCTTCAAGAATACTTTGAGCTCAAAGAAAACAAAAATAACAATTTATTTACCAATTCTTCTCCCCTGAGTTCCGTCTTCCGCCATTTTGGGGAGTACCCAAGAGCGTAATCGTCGTAATCAGCGTTGTTTACATTCGGGGGAGAAAGTGCACGCACGTACGTAATCTGCGTAATCAGCGTTGTTTACGCTTAGGTGAAAGTGTGCGTATGCATTGTGATCCTCTCCAAAATGGCGGAAGATGTAACTCGGGGGGTGAAGAATTGTTGAAAAAATTATGGTATTTTTGTTTTCTTTGCGCTCAAAAAGTATTCTCGTGGCTTCGCAAAAAAAAAAAAGTTGAGCCACTGATGTCACATGGACTGTTTTACCGATGTCCTTACTACTTTTCTGGACCTGGGAACATTTCAGTTGTGTTGCTGTCTATGCAGGGTCTGAGAGCTCTCACCTTTCATCAAAAATATCTTAATTTGTGTTTCGAAGATGAACGAAGGTCTTACGGGTTTGAAACAACATGAGGGTGAGAATTAATGACAGAATTTTCATTTTTGGGTGAACTATCCCTTTAAGCATTCCTCTACAATCTTCTAAAGCATTGATCAGTCCTTCCCTAAGGGCAGACCCTGATTTAGATCCTTAAAAACACAAATCCTTATCTCATGACTTACGCAAACAATTATTTGGCACAACAGTCGTCTCTGCCAGTTAACATGTATATGGTGTGCAGATGTATGACAGACTAACAGCGAGGTCATGCCAGCTCTCCCAGCCCTGAGGGTGGAGGGAGTCTGACTGAAGATTGGGGCGAGAGAATGAGCGAGAATGCGGCCCAACCTGTCCCTATCCCTCAGCCATATCATCAGCTAACGGCCTGGGGAAAGTTGAGCTCCAAGTTACACAGCTCTAGGCTAGGATGATTAAGATAAAACGCCTTTAATAGAGTCCTGGACATGTTTCTTTGACCTATGTAGGTCAAACGCTTCAGTGGGCTGTGAAACATGTTCACACAATTATATGCTTTACTTTAAAGCCTTATACTTTATGATGCACTGAGGGGAGTTAGTCCCACACATGTTCTGAAATGGATGAGCGAACAGGTAAGCGCCAATGTCTACATGGTGCCATGGGTGATCACCAACCATAGAGATAAATGGTGTTTTCAGAGCCCGGCTTCATTAGGTTGCACGTAGTGTCTCTTACACAACCAGTGCTGCCTTCCTATCAGAACCATCATCTCTACTGTTTCTACCTGAGCTTCGTAAACCACAGAAAACATACAGCACAGTTAGATGAGTCTACCTATGTTGAAATCATCTTGTCTTCCTTCTTTTGTTTTGCCTTTAAATCCCCCTTTTTTTTTTTTTGAAGGGGAGCAGCAATCATCACATTCCAAACACTATAGATCTCCAGTCAACCCGGTCTGTCGACTTTGCTTCCTGGCAGCTTGTTGAGATGGAGCTCAGATTATAAGAAAAGGGTTTAACAGCCGTTCATCCTCCGTGAAAGAACATTTCGACATCCCTCTATCCGTGTTCGTGACTTAATCACAGTTTGCAACAGTCCCCAAACGTTTTTGCCCAATTGAATTTAGCTTGGAAATATATCTCACTCACCCTCTTTTGCACTTCTTGAAGATTTTCCCAATGGTGTCTTCTTGCATACCGTACTTTTCTGAAATCTGAGAAGGCAGAAAGGGGACATGAGTCACATCTTAGTTACAGTTCTTCTCAAGGTTTGAGGTGAGATCTTCACAAATATGTGTAACGGAAAGAGAGACGTTGAAAAACTCACCGCCTCTCTCAGGCCCTTGAGGGTTGGCGTGTTCAACATAAGGGCATCGAATACTTCCTCAGTCTCTCGCCTGACGTACAGAAGAACTGAGAACAAAATAAAGAATCTACCATTAAAACACTGTGGCGGGTTAGAAGCGCAAATCGATATGTTCCCAAGTTACTGCATCTCTTCCATACCTCTCTGTTGCTCATCTCGGCGGGCTTGTTTGCTCGGTGGGGAGCTGACCTGGTCACCGCCGTCTGCGTAGCAGTTGGTACGTTTCAGTGATGTTCTGTCGCTTTCCTCCAGGCTAACAGGGGGCACCTGGACAATAACAAACAGATAAAATCAAGGTTGTTAAAATGTCGCTTGGTCTCCTGTCTCTTGCGTATTTGCACGCTGATGATTACGATGATAGCAACTTTATCACAGTGACATCTTGATCACTAAGAGGTGCGACAATGCAGAAAAAACGTAGGATGATCACATGACTTCCTAATCCTTCACTAATATGCTAAAGTCACTGTTATGGGCTGTGACTACATGTAAAAAGGCCAAAAGACTAATGTTATGAAATGATGTCGAAATTTAACAAGTGAGAATTGCGCTAGTCTGGACTGTGGGAAAAAGGCCTGTCGGAACAGCCTCCATCTCTCCTCTCTTAGGCTGTGTAAACAGCTGAAAAGCATCTCTTCAACACCCTCAGAAGAAGTCTGTGTGCGTGTGTTTGAGCTCCCACGGGTTAATCCCTGTGTCAGTCAGCATGGCCGTCCCCTCCTCAGGTGAGTTTCGCTCACCATCATGTAAACTCAGGAGCGCACCAGTTAGCATGTCTGATCTCGAGATCACGTTCTCCTATTCTTTTCCAAACCCACTTCTTTCCCACTGCATTTTTTCCCACACTTTCCCTCACTCGCTCCCATACTGTCAGCCCTCAGGGTGTTGGTGAACATGACTCAACAATACTATGGCAAGCCGCATATCCTAGGATATAAAGAAGTGCGTTTGTGTATGTGTGTGTCTGTGTGAAAGACAGACGTACCAGGCCACAGCGCTGCATCGTGCTGAAGTGCATCTCTGGGATGAATAAAACAGGTTGTGTGGCGTGATCGTCTTGAGTTTTAAAGTAGGTAGAGTCCTTTCCAACAGAGCTGGAAACTAGGGCCTGTTTACAACCTGAGGAGAAGAAAAACAGCTTTAATAGAACATTCAAAGCAATAAAAGAAAATGTTTCGTGAAGGCATGACTATCAAAAACTAGACTCTGGTGGAAAACACAGTTCGGCTAGGGGCCTGCAGGTAATTTGAGTTTGAAAGTCCGCTTTTACACATCATTGAAAATATGTGCTTAAAAGTTTGTTTTGGTTTTGGCTTGTGCCAAATTAGGAGGAAATCCTAAGTAGCCATTTAGCTGAGCTTTTCAGTGGCTTGTTGGGTCAGAACATGGACACCAAACGGGGAGGATATGAACTGTATTTTCTTTATGCTTTTGGTAGGGTGGTAATGGGTGTTCTCTGACAGTCTCAGGCTGTAATTACATGACTGACAGCACTCACTATTATTGCTGGAGTCTGCAACATTCTTGGTCCTCCTCTTGCTTCTCTTCCTCTCCTCGTCTCTCATCTTCCTTTCTGCCCCCTGCAAGCATTCAAGGACAATAAAACATTTAGAATCTGAGCAATTACAAACTGATCTGGCATATTAGAACAGCTTACAAAACACTTAATTAACCAATAATTAACAATACAAAAGAGCTTTTAAACTCTTAAAACACTGTAACTGCACAGATGGCTTGGCATTCTGTTTTTTTATGTAAGAGAAATAATAAAATATTTTACGTTTTAATATTTTAAGTTATTTTTATTTTTTAATATAATTTCTTCCTCTATGTTTTATAACATTTGTCTTTTGAAAACCATTCTTGTAAAGAACTCAGAGATCATATCTAGTTTACATGCCAGCTGTGTAGTAAATATGCATTTGATCCAGCTAGAGAAACCACAGCAATGCAGTAATGCACTCAGTTCACCTGCTGCTGCTAAACCAGTCAGACATGTGTCAAATCTAATCTTCCCATCATGCATTTCCCCCACACACTGTCAAACAGCTAATAACTATGGCCACCGTGGAACACACAAACGGGCTTTAAGGAGATGAGAGAGATAAGGTGGTCTGGTGACCTTTATCTGATCAGCCTAACAGAAGGGATCAATAGGAATCAGAAGATAGAGGTACCAGAGAGAGTAAGGGTGAGAGACACCGAAAGAGAGAGAGAGACTGAAAGAAAAAAAAAAAAAAAAAAACGCACAAATACTTCAGTGTCTATTTTTTTCTGCTTCAGTGAAAACAAGTTATCACGTAATTGAAAATGTTCCAGTAAAAGATCGGAGTTCAGACATATGCCACTTTTCAAGTAAATAACTTTGTAGGTCATGGTAACAGTGACTCAGGACTATGTTTTGTTTAACAGTTTATGACGCAGTCCAAGATGAGCCAAATAAACGATAGAGATCCAATGCACGATAATTAAATTAGATAATTAAACTTAATGTTTCTGATCCAAGTTTTACATTTAATTAAGCCTTGAAATGCATGTGTGCATCTTTTCATGCTGTTATAAGATTCTCTTTTGGGTATTGCTTCTTACAACAAATTTATAAAGATTAAAAAATATATATATATATATATTTATTTATTTATTTATTTTTTGGGCACTGGCTCACCTTATCACAGAAGATCTTGACCTGACAAACAGCTCTGTGAATGAGGCGGTTGTTCCCTGAGCTGAAATTATATGTGTCAATCTGAAGATTCAGAGGAAGACCTTTGACCCCCTTCTGCGAGGAGAAGTCAGTGCTCAGAGAATTGATGCCAATGTGCACCTGCAAAACACAACAGATACATGAAATCTCAAGAAAGCACTTTGTAAAACAGGAAGCTGGATTTGTTATTTAACTAGATGACACAGTAGTACATTTCATACAGAGAGAAAAAAATCACTGTGAAAAGTCTCAAACAAAACGAATGGTCAGGGATGAGACACATTAGATGTGTCATATGCAAATGATTGTTCAATAATTGCAATTAATTTCCAAAGAAAAGGAGTGTCTATATGGAGAACAACATGGTGAGATTCAACATGTTGGAACTGGAGTTAAATCAACAATAAAAAAAAATCACCTAAATAATATGATGACTAATGAATAAATGAGTGAACAGGAGCTGATTTCCAAACATTTCTTCCTAGTTCCTCATAGCTGATTCATTTGGCACAACAAGGTTGAATAACAGTTAACAGTTGGAATATTTAAATTAAAATTTTGATTTTTAAAATGTATTGTTGCTACATTGCTTGGCAACCAAACATTGTTAGATGCTAGACTAATGAATTATATTACTTGGTGGAAGAATTGTTTATTCTGATTATTAGCTAAAATATTAATATTTAATATTTAACTTTTAATTTCTCTTGTAACATTGCGGTTGCTGATATTTTATTGAATCAATAAAAGTGCGTTACAGGGATTGTATTCTTGCTCTGTCTCTGCTCCACCTGCTCTGAGTTTCGTTGTCCCACCCATCACAACCCTGGGGACATGCTGAAATGCCCTATTTCTCTTTCTCTTCTTCCCTACTTCCTTCCCTCCCTCTTTCTTTCTTTTTTATTCCCTATGATGACAGGTGCCTGAGGAGGCCACATACCGTAGATACCACTGCTCACTGACACTCCTCTAAATGATCCTCCTTTCAACCCCACTTAACAAAAACAAGTGACAGGTGGACCTGTGTATGTGCTTGTACCTTTGCTTCTTCACTGGTGTTCCAGATAAAGGACAGTGCGTTGAAAGCCACCTCTTCTACGTTACTCACTCCACTGAAAACTTCCTTGTAGTCAGCTGATAGTAAATATAGAAGAATTTATTCATATAAATTGTATGAAATTAAACACTCAATCAAAACCAAATGACATCTTACTTTAAATCTAATTATGGGTGGAGCCAGTTACCGGTATTTAATAAAAACATTCTTAATTTTCTTAATCAGTATTGTCTTATTTTCCAGAACTAATTATTTACAATAATGTTAATATACCTGATGGTTATGCTTAAAATGAAAATAAAAATTATTTGCCAGTGAGGTAAGCTATATATATAAAAAAAAAAAGTTACATATATTCTCTGAAAATATGTCTTAAAATCTTCCCTATCAGGGAATTTAGATGTTTAGAAATAGACCAAATAGAATCTTGATTATGGAAATGATTTTTGCAGTGTAGAGTGATTTTTTGCAGGTAGAGTGATAGTGAGGAAACGTACCAATATCAATGACTCTCTGTTTAACAGTAGGCTGTCGAGCATGCCAGTGGTTCCAGTACTTCAGCTGCATCTCAGGACTCTTGTCATTCTCAAACACAGCCATGATCACCGTCTGAGAGAGGGAGCGAGAGAGAGAGAGAGAGAGAGAGAGAAAGGAAGAAAAAGGAGCATTATTAGAACCTGTTACTTTGCGGGTTTTTTAGAGAGTGGTGACTCCCTGCGGGACAAATGCTAGTCTTTTTGTCGTTTACCAAGCGATGTTGTATGTCACCACACTAATACCCTTTCTCTTTGCTTTGTCACTGACCATGGCAGTGTATGCTTTAACAAAACAGCCAATCTGTCACACCTAGAATATGCAAGGGCACATGAGTTTGGAAGTTTTAGGAAACTTTCCCCAAAGCTGCTGTTGCACGTCATGGTTACAAAGTTTTTTAAACGATGCCTAAATAACTAATAACTCTAATAACTAATTCTCTTTGGAACAGGTTACTTAGAACAAACATGTTATAATGGCAAGAATAAATGTCCATTATTTATGTCTGAAAGTACAACTTACTTTCACTTTGCTGGATGACACCCCAGCAGTGCTGTCCACTCCCTGCAGAGTGATGGGGTAAAACTGTCCCTTATTGAGGTACACCATGGGTATTTCTGTTGTCTTGTGCTGGGAAGTTTGTGGGGCACCAAGAACAAACTGGAAGTCATTTCTGTGAAAAATAATCAAATGAATTTTAAGCAATGGCATTACTCCGTATTTTACACACTAATATCTATTGCTTTTTATAGCGTGCATAAAATCACCAAATGAAACAGTTATGTTTTATATATGAAGAAGAATGCGAAGGAAAAAAAGTGGCTGATTTGAAAAGGCTCAGAGAGTTTAGAAGCCTGTCTCACCTGTATCTGTCTGGCGGCGAGTTGGAGTAGGACTCGGAGTATACAGGGCTTGTCTGTCCCACAAACGTGCTGTAGGCAAGAGGCTGTTTTTTGAAGACAACAAACAGAAGTGTCAGAAATGTATGATAATTATAGAAAACAAAGCACCTGTTTTAAGCATTCATATCATATTTTAGGATCTGTTGGTATGGCTCAGAAACTAGGAAGAAAAATAACATTAATACATTTTATATTTTAAATGTGTTTTAAAATGTTCTGCAAACCTCTGGGGTCACCTCCAGAAAGGGTTGGTCAGAGGGCCATGATTTCTGTGCTGGGTGCAGGAGGGGGTACAAGTTGTCCCCGGTGTAGCTGTCAGTGCTCTGTAATGCTTGCTTTGAGTGACTGGGGGGAAAACTTTCAGAAAGCAGCTTCATGATGTGAGCGTTCTCCAGCGTGGCCAGTTCAGGGGAAGAGCTATTCGTTGTCCTGAGAGATAAATGACAGTACAAATTGTGACCCTTCTAGCTGCATATTATAATTTTTTTATGGTACTCCATCACTAATGCTATTCACACAGGGTTAACTGTTAGCTGCCTAAACAATGATGAAAAAAGTGTTCAAGTCAATAAAAGCTTTGCTCAATCTCTGCATTGTTTATGGAGCTTTCTTTGCATGAAAAGCTAAACCAACAAACACTGGGCGGGAGCTGTTTGCCACCTAACGCCGGTTTTTTTTTCTCACTGTTTGAGTTTCTCGGCACATCGGGGAGACTAGCAAGCTCTATAGGCAGCTATTTTTCACTTGCACAAAAGGGTGCTGTGTAGTGACTCAGTCTTTTTGGGATGGGTTGAAGAAGAGGATTAACAGCTGAACCAGCTCTGACCTCAGATAATCTTTAGCTAAATTACTCAACCTACCTATATACTAGAAGGAGAAAATGTGACATTTTACATCTGGATAACCTACTGTTGTGACATATTTTCATCTTGCCTTCTCTCTTATATTACATACAATATATAAAATATATGCTTCTATACTGTATGTTTAGTATAAAAGCGTTTTGATTCATAAATCATAAAAAGTAGTCAAAAGTATATGGTCAAACTTACCTCTCCATGTACATGCTGCTTTCACGGGCACATGTTGTCATCTTCTGCTCTTTTGGGGTCTTAAAAAGAATAAATTTATAATATAATTTATGTATATAATACAAATTAATTTATGCCAAGAAATAATCATCTTTTTTTATATATATTATTTTTACAAACATATTTTTGTGTTACCTTGCAGACCTCATAGAGGAGACTAAGAGTTGCAAGTTCTTCATCTGATGACAGTCTAGGTTTAGTCTTGCTGATGTCACTGCTGTCCATGCAAGGCCAAGAGTCCATAATGTAATTGTCTGGATAGCGTAAGTAGTTAAAACTCTCCTTCTGTTTTACCATGAGAGCCCTAGGCGAAAGTAGAAGGAGATATTAGCATAGATAAAACAGCAAGCATTCTCAGTAGGGATGGGCGATACCACTTATTTTGTTTTCGATACGATACCGATATTTTTCAAGGCAGTATCGTCGATACCGATACCGATACGATACTTCTGAACTAAACTTTTAAATGATGAAATGTATTAAATTATTATTGGTAGCATGATGTATGGCAAAATGATTAACAGCTTAAATGCCACAGAAATGTGCCTCTGGTGCATGTAAAACTTTCAGTAACAAAATCTCAGACTTCAACGAATCCAGGGTGCAAGAGCTGATGCTCTTCATCCAGATTTCAAACTATATAATACTCAAGAAAGTTTCCACAATCACATCATTTTGCGCAAAAAAAAAAAAAGACTTGAATGTCAAGAAACTTTCTCTTTTCGGGCTCTATCATACACCCGGCGCAAGTGGTTTTGCTAGTTTCAGCCCGACGCAGTTCTCATTTTCCCATCCCGCGCCGCGTTGTTTAAATAGCAAATGCATTTGCGCCCATTTGTGCGTTAGTAATATGCGCCTATAGACGGGTGCACAACGCTCGTACACTTTGCTTATTACACTCACAGGGACGCGCAGCAACACACAGACATTTTTAAAAATGAAAAATTACATTCCGTCATGTAAATAGCGCAACTAGGTTTTAAATGGGAGATGAGACTCTGATTGGTTTATTGCACGTTACGGCCAAAAAACACCCATTACTCATTAAGAGAATAGGGACAACCCGTTTAGACCATGCGCCCGGGCGCACCGACCGTTTTCTCGTCGTTAAACTAGCAAAAGTGGATTCGGACGCCCTGAGTGCACCTGCGCCATGCGCTTTACCATGCGCTTAGATCGTTAAAGGGGTCATATTGTGCTTTTCACTTTTTCAACTTTAGTTAGTCTGTAATGTTGCTGTTTGAGCATAAAAAAGATCTGCAAAGCTCAAAGTCCACTTCAAAAGGAGATATTTTATTGAACAGAAATCACTTTTCAAAAACTACAACGAACGACTCGTTTGGACTACAATGCATATTTTCCAGGATTTGTGATATCACAAATATCGACGAATGGGACGAGACCTGGTTGAGCTGCACTAGAAAAGGCAACGAGTGTTATCACTATGTCGGAGACGCGCTAGTTTCCCCAAGGCAGACGTACTTAGAGTGGTTACAACATCCGGGTTTAAATCACGCTCAAATTGATTTGATATTGATGCAGTATTTACACTGAAGCTAGCAGGCGGTTATGGTAAGGGGCATGACATTTCCCGACCAGGTCACCAAGTGCTGCCAATCACAGCACACACTGGCCCAGCTAACCAATCACAGCACATTTCGTATTTCAGAAGGCGGGCCTTCATTTGATACAGGAACTATTCGAGTCGTTCATGCCAGACTGGGGAGCGAGGTGTTCTAATAATGTAAAATATGTGAAAAATAATGTGTTTTTCGAACAGCCTAGTATGAGAGCATGTTCTAGTACACCCCCAAAACAAAATCAAGACTTTGTAAAAGAGCATAATAGGACCCCTTTAAAATAGGGCCCTTCATCTGTGCACCTAAGGACAGAAACTCTTGTAATGGATCAATGGTCAGAAGCAAAGCCTAAGTGAAAGAACTTAATTTTATCTTAACACAAGTATCACAAACAAAAGACAAGGATTTGAAGAGGATCACTAAGTTCTCAAAGGACTTTCCCTAACTACTAGGATAAGCAATGAGGTGGTCTGGTATGGTAAGCTAAAATACAAACCGAGCTGTTTAGGCACCTGTGCTCACACTAAATAAATGAGCAATTTCTGTTTATTTATTTATCTTTAAACTGTGCAGACTTTTCTAGATGAAGAAAACCCCTATCAAATACCCATATTTTATCATTCTAGGCACCTGCATATTTACACTGACCCCGAAGATTAGCACAAGACTAATATTTTCTGTGTTTGTGCACTCGGGCCCCTAGGACAGTTACATCAGGCTGTAAGAGTAAGAGACAGAGTGTGCGTGTTTGGGTCCTGGTGTCAACTTTCAGCAGAAATTATCTTCATGTACTCAATTATGTGGGGGCCAGTTTACACATGAGCAGAGGGAGAGTGGAAGAAGAGGAGAAAGACATTACTCAAGAGGAACAGACAGATCTGAGCGGTGAAACTGCAAACTGTAACACACCCCACAACAAAATCATATGAAACGAGATGGATTTTTTTTTTACTCCTACATTAACAGCTCATTTGAGAATGTCTGGACAGTGGCTAATAATATATATAATAAAGTTAAACCCTTAATCTAAAAAAAAGTACATTTTCAGGATTTTTGGAAAGCAATCATAGCCATGAAATTTTAGTAACAAAATGGTATTTGTGTTCAACACAGTCAAGCAAAGAAAGCCCCAACTAGAGCATTACAAATTTAATGCAAATAAATATAAAATTCACTTACTCAATCTCCTTGGTCATGACTCCTCTGACAGGCAGTGATGATAAAATCCTTAGTTTGTAATCTTGTCTCTTCTCTCAGATGTGTTGGTCCGTGTTTGTATGCCTGGCTGAATGTGTATGTGTGTTTGTATCCTGATAAATGAAGTGGTTTGATTTGTAACCACATAATCTCTCTCTATTTATTCACCTAGCAAGTTGGCTTCTTTGATCTGATTGGCTGCCAGCCTGAGACAGGTGTGTGATAGGACAGGTGTTTCATCACTGTCTCAGTGCTGGAGAGAAACTTCAGCATGTGTGTGTGTGAGAGTGTGTTTAGGGGGGGGGGTCTAACTCATTAACACCTCATATAAAAGACTGAAAGTCTCCAGCCACAGGTGTGATATGCATCTTATTTTGGATCAGAAACCAAAGGCACTGGTGAAAGAGCAAGGTTTTAACATGCTAATGAAAGGTTGTGTCATTCTCAATCTCTAAAAGAATTAAAAAGGAGGGTTTGGCCACATGGTTTTTATGGCTTTACACCACTTTTTTATTATTTTGAAAAACAATAAAACAAGAAGTAATAATTATTTACTTGCACACCCATCAGACCCCTCAGGCATTTTGGATTTAAACCAACAAAATGTGCAGAAGAAATAGATTAGAAGAAGTAAGGAAGGAAGTCAGGAATGCTGATAACACTGTAGTGGTTTACAGTAAATGAGCGTGAGTTCCTGGACACAAATGCAATTTTCATATACTCATATGCACAAATTTCATATACTCTCATACACAAATGCAATTTTCATATATGTGGTTACAGGGTGTAATTACTTTGCATTTGCAGTTTAAAACCAACTACACTACATACAGTGCATATCACACATACCGTATTTGTATTAAAATGTTGCACATTTTATGTCTGGCAAAACTGTCAGTTTCTCACTAATAGCATATATATAGGAACACACAGTGTTTATTTCTGTTCTAATGTCATATTTCGGCATGATTTTATATAGTGTTATTAGTTTATCTCAAAATAAAATGCACACATTCTCATCTCTATTATCCCTTCATGATTGAGTTAAATCAAATATTCAAATAAAAAAAATTGCCATTCTGGTTCCTGTATGCGTATAAACAAGTCTCTGCATCTTTTCTCTGTCATTATCATATGACTGAACGGAATTACACTGATCTTATGATATAATATGAGCGGATCTAATATCAGACGTAAAGCAGCAAGTGTGTGAACAGCCTCGTTGAGAGCCGTCGTGTTCTGCAGGAAGTGAGAACGTAAAGGGAAAGAACCATTAGAGCAAGGAGCTTTTCTAAAGGGATCATTTCACACCTAGAAACCATGCTGAACACTCAGAAACCAGAGTAAACGCACCATCGCTGAAGTACATGCAAGAGAAAGCAAATGTAGAGAAAGAAATGGATGGGAAATGAATATAAGAAGTGTTGTCTTTTTATGGTTTCTATTGTGTTTCTTCCATCCCAGAATCCCCAAAGGTGTGACAAAAATAAAGCTCTCAGGTTGTCTCAATCCTAACAGCTTTAAATCCATTTAAAAAATAAATTAATTTCTGAATGAAATTGAACATTCCTATCCATTATTTAAAATACTATTTTCTCAGGATATTGTGAATGTCACATAATTACATCTGCTTACTATAGATGAAATAAAATATACAGTGAAGCCCAAAAGTCCACTATTGAAAATACTTCTAATTTTGCATCTATTAATTGAATACACATGATAATCATGTTGTCCATGATTTGAGATGATGCAAAGATCTGTACAAAGAGCCACATCAATGTCACAAATGTACTTATATAATTAGCTCTAGAAATATTGCAATCTTAAATATATCTTATTCACTTCATGTCAGTGTGCTTATTTGTTTTAAATGTTACAATATCCTAAAAGATTCTTGAGGTGCAGGCTTAAATTAGATTTTGAATCCCAGATTTTCTAAGTTGTATGATCGTATGATATTTAAGCATCACCTCATCGGAGATTAATTTGCCATATGAGCCGTTCATCATCAGAGGCTGAATATAATAACCAAAATCAGAGTGTCAAACAGTCTGTTCCAGTGTATTCACAGACCTGTCAATGCTCTGCATCTGTCATACACTGATCTGCACTAGCACTATATTTAGTATACTAATACTGCTTGATCAATCTATTAAATGAGAAGAATGATAAAAGAAATGACACCCAAACAACAGAATCCATCACAATCTACAAAAACGCACCTTATAAATTTGGTACAATAGCACTACTTTTATTGTTTTCTTCCTTGGATGAATCACCTCTGCTCGTATTATTCTCATTTGTATTATGTTGCATAAATTATCTTCTAAGTAAATGCATGTAATGCAAATGTGAAATCACACTTTGTTTTGATCTGATTTTGGTACAAAATGTTCTTAGGTTGTTCTTTTGGTGAAATTGTGATCTATTTTGTCTAAAATGTACAAGATAGGATTTGAGAAGTATTTGAGAAGAGACACGATTCATTCATCTGAAAGATTCAGCTCAATTGAGATTGAACATTCAAACTTCCTCTTAGTCCAAACACAGTATGACCCAATGAAACTGCCAGATGTTACTCAAGATGTGATTAAAATGTATGACTTAGGGTCAAAAGCCCAGATCACTCTGAATCATTCAGGAGGGATCGGGACACACACACACACACACACACATTGTAATGGTAAAATTACAGGTGGTAGAGGCGTGACCTTTAATATTAATTGGTCAGTTATAATCCTAGTTTCATCCACACACACACACACACACACACACACACACAACACACACACACACATTGTAATGGTAAAATTACAGGTGGTAGAGGCGTGACCTTTAATATTAATTGGTCAGTTATAATCCTAGTTTCATCCACACACACACACACACACACACATCTCTAAATCTGATGTTTCTTAGTCACACTACAATCGTCTTCAAATTTCTCCTCAGGCTAGACTGTGTGTCGTAACTGAAGGACACAGTATGAAAACACACACTGACATACCTGCAAGATACAATTGTCTCATATTTCCTTCTTGTGATTTTGTCTGCATATAAATGCTGTAACAGAAGAGCAGAAATTTGACACAATGCTGATTTGTACCTTTGCATAAAAAAAACTATATTGTGAAACTGGTATTAATAAATCTGCCATTATGTCATTATTTAATTAGTGGAACATTTAGGATCATTTTAAATAAAGAAAACATTTTAAAACATTTTACTGTGTACTTTTTCTAATTTTTGAAAGTGTTAACATGCGAAATTTGCCAATTTTTTATTTTATTTTGGTCTACTAATTTTAAAATCAAGGACTTTTTACTTTGTACTTTTTCCTAGGAATTAATAAACATTAAATGAAAATTGCACAGATACATGTAATGCAATTAAAAAACTGGCATGCCAAGCATTTTACAAAACAATTCACAAAACATTGATTTTCCAAAAAAAAATGATGGAAAAGATTTTTCAAATTATTTTTATTTTTTATTATTATATATTTATTTAAAAAATATATATTTTATGAGAGAGCATGTTTATTACACCAAACTGGTATAAAAAAATTAATTCAACTTTAATTTACTGATAACATAAAAACTGAAATTTCTTCTTGAAAAGAGAGAAATGCTCTTTAAGTTAAGTTTAAGTTAACAAAATTCACTTTAAGCTTGATAAAGGAATAAAACTTTACATCAGGAAATGTGATTGTTTTAACTGTTTTGATGAAGCATAGTTTGAAGAAGTTTCATTTTCCAAATCTGGCTTATCTTGTCATTTCTTGACATCACCTTTGAAATAAATTATATATAGAGTCATAAAAAGTAATAGGTTTTAAAGCAGCACTCACACACACACACACACACACACACACTGTTCTCCTGTCAGATTATTGCCTCATGTAAAGTTTGTGCTATTGTGTGTGTTTGATTTCTATCAGCAGAGCTGGGGAGGAATAATATTTGCTAAGCTTTTGTGATGGTCTGTGGGATTCTCACTGGGAACTGGCAGCAAAACTGGCATAAATAAGAAACAATCCCTCATTACACCAAATGAAAGAAGCGTGTGTGATAGGCATCTGCCTCTCTCTCCCTTTCATTCTTCCCCCGGATGGGTTAAGAGGTTCCCGTGGGATTGTGAGGTTTCTCTGCTTTCCAGGATTTGTTACCACATTGGGAACAGCAATAGAAACGAAACATGTTGAGACCCTGCATGCAAACGCTAGCACACATGCTTATTGTAAATAACCTTGGAAACATGTCCAAACCATCACCCTGCTAGCCTTCCGCACCTCCTATAACATTCACATGTGCCCCCTACAAACACACACATACTGCGTCCTTAAAATCTACCCACACAGAGAAAATGATCCCCTCACTACCTCCTACCACTCAGATAAAATTGACAAGTACTTTTGTTCTAACTTTAGAGAGCACACACACCTCTCACGAGTGCAACGCAAAATATCTCACCCAGTTTCACTCTACAAGTCCTGTCTTGTTAAAGAGAATGCAAGACACACAGGAGAGTGAGAGGAAGAGAGAGAAAAGATTTTCATTTTCATCACGTCTCAACTCTAATGTGCTCATTAAAACAGAATTCAGTTATAGAGCTCAGACAACTACTGAAATCCTTAACGTTGTTGAAAAATAAAATCTGATTTATTTAATTAATTTGAACTGGAGCAGAGAAGAACAAAGAAAATTTTTAAAAAAATTATGCCATTTTTTGGCATTATACATTGCCATTTATATCAAATTAAAAAAAAAATTTTTTATCACAATTATCTACTACAAATAAAAGATTCCAATCAAAATCAACAACCTATCTCTAAGCCGTGAAAATTCATGTCAAATACAAAGCAGGGTTATTATACGAAACAAAAACTAAAACCATAGAAAAAAAATTTTTGTTATAAAAGTAAACTTTAATAATATAAAACAACCATTAATAAAATATTATTTTCTATTAATAATACTTTTGTTAATAAATAAAATAACATTAACAGAAATAGAAATAGAGTGTAATTTTATATAATATAATACAAAAATAAAGAACTTCTTTTATTTCAGCTAGTTTTCAAAGCAACATTTCTCACTTTCATTTCATTTAACTTGATGAACTAAAATATCTAAAACTGAAATAATAAAACTAAATAGACATATTAAAAAAAAACTAAAACTTTAACTAAAATTAAAATGAAAAAAAAAATCAGTCAATCAATCAATCAATCAATCAAAATTTGAAGCGTTTTAATTCCAAGATAAATAAATAAATTAATAAATATGAAAAATATTATTCTAAAATGGCAAACAAGTTGGAAAAACATGAACAAACACATAAAACAAAGTCTGATGTATTGTATTAAGCATAATAGTTGGTAGTTGCGTGTTAGTTATTTTTACAGTTCTGTCGAATTTTACACATTAAATATTGATTTTCTATAAATCCTTTATATTTCCTTAATTTGCATATACAGTGGAGTCCAGACTGAAAATGCTTGTATGTCACCTTTTATTTATTTATAAATGCATAAATAATATAATTATAATATGTAATTTATTTCAAATTATTAGCATAACCATTTGAGTGAAATTATGAAATGAAAAAAATTCTTACGAGAATTCCAGGATTTTGTAATATTTGGTATTTACTCCTTTTGCATTGACATCACATGATCAATGTCACAGATTTGCTCATTTTATCAGTAACCTAGATATAGTGCAAAATCCTAAATATTTCTTGTTCATTTTATGTTCAGTTGCTTCTTTTCTTTTTATCCAAATCCCCAAACTTTATTTATTTTCATTTACAAAAAAATATTTTCAGTGTGGAACAGGCTCACTGTATACCTAAAGCTTTAGATGTTTCTTTTCGTGCATGATAATGAATGACTTCCTGTGTATTACTGTTTTTAATCCCAAGGAATAGTGGGTTAGGAAAAGGATTATAATCTAGTGAAGCTCCGTGGATTAACCTGTGAAGGTGAGTCATGGAGGGACAGAATGCAGAATGCACCTGCTCAGACACCTGCTGAAGAACAGGAGAGACTTGGCTAAGACAAATGTCTCGTGTCATTATGGCTTTAGTACACTGTAAAGCACACCTGTAAATGAAAGGATGGGGCAAAGGAGAGAAAGGGGCGAACGTGTGAAGGTGAGTCATGGAGGGACAGAATGCAGAATGCACCTGCTCAGACACCTGCTGAAGAACAGGAGAGACTTGGCTAAGACAAATGTCTCATGTCATTATGGCTTTAGTACACTGTAAAGCACGCCTGTAAATGAAAGGATGGGGCAAAGGAGAGAAAGGGGCGAACGTGTAAAGCAGAGGAGGTAGAAGGAAAAGGTGCTGGTTTTTTTTGCCCACAGTAACACAACAGGTTCAACCTGAAGCAAATGCTAACAAAGGCTGAGATTACAAAGTGCTGAAAAAATGAAGGAAGAGACAAACAAACAGAAAGAAAATGAAACAGGGCCTTTTGTTCCGATGTGATGGCTTTTGAAAAGTCAGGGCTCATCGTGGAAAGCTCCTATTCCCCTGTGCCTGTGTGTCCATCTAGATTAACCTCTCTTCAGCACACAGAGAAGACGGTTAACACCAAGTCTGTACAAACAAACCATTATTGCAGTAACACTGACCTAGACAAGTGACAATTCACTCGCAAAGTCATCAAACACACACACACGCACACACATGTTTAGTTAGCTTGCCACGGTTAGGACATTCCATAGATGTCCATTACAGACCTAAATCCTACTCCTAAAAAAACTTTTTTTACAACTTTAGTATAAAAATTATTAATGTACTTAATTAATAGAATACATTATATACTTTATACTTAAAAAATATTTTTAGATTGTTGTGAGCATATATTTATGAACTCTAAAAATCATCATAAACACATCATAAATATGCACATAAACACGCTTTTACGTGCACATATGACATACAATCGTGTAATGTCACAGATTTGCAAATTTTATCAGTAACCTATAGTTCAAAATCCTAAAATATTTCTTGTGCATTTTGTGTTTCATTGCTTCTTTTTTTTTTTTTTTTATCCAAATCCCCAAACTGTGTATTTATTTCAAACTGTGTATTTATCGATTTCCAATCCCGGATTTTCAGTGTGGATGGGTTCACTGTATACCTAAAGCTTTAGATGTTTTTTAGCTGTTTCTTTTCATACATGATAATGAATGACTTCCTGTGCATATTACTGTATTTAATATCAAGGAATAATGGCTTAGGAAGAGGATTATAATCTAGTGAATCTCAATGTATTAAGCAGTGAAGGTGAGTCATGGAGAAGACCGTTAATAGATCAATTAAATTAATAATAATAAATAAAATGTAATAATAATAAATGAATAAATTAAATACATTATTTATTTTTATTATAAAGTTTTTTTTTTATGAGAGGGATTTAGGTCTGTAATGGACATCTATGGGATGTCCTATCTGTGGATAGCAAACATGTGTGTGTGTGTGTGTGTGTTTGATCATCTATCTATCCACACACACATATAAAAAATAATGATTCCCCAAATTGTATCTTTTTTATTTTAAATTTGCCGTTACAAATTTAGCCAGCGGTAAATTCTATGAATTTCATTTTGACACTGCAGGTCATATTTTACACAGGCATGAGTAGTATCATTGATAAGTATTTCGACAATGAAAAACATCCAAACATTCAAAACAATACCTCACAGTTTTTTAGCAGAATAATATGCACTAGGCATAATAAGGCCCATAAGAAACCCATAGGCCCATATGACACAGTAGTATGCACATTAGGTTTCAGCAGACACTATTATATTTGATATCTGCATTGGAATGCAGCATCCGTCTACCAAAAGAAAAATATGAAATTAATGTAAAATGCTGCACTGTGCTATCCATGAATGAATGGGTCACAGGGTCTTATACAAACAGTCATACTGTGCTCAATTTCAACATTATCTTTGTGTGTCCATCATCTAATTATTTATAAACATAAGGCTTTACAAAACCTTTACATTCTTGCCATGAGAACATTTTAATTAGTGTTTCTAAGGCAAATGTTATGACACATGATAGAGGTATGGTTACACCCTGTTATCCTCTAATGACTGTCATTCTGATTAAACGAGACACAGCCGCATTATGCTTCATTTTTCCCTCGTGGCTGCACTCACATTTGGACTGAGATGTCATTGTCATTGTTGTCTCTTGGATCAATGTTTAAATACCTCCGAATGCGTACCAAGGCAAGTCTAAACCTGTGGAGGTTTTAGGAAAAGCCTGCCTTACCACAACCCTCTAACGAACCTTCATTCCATCGCAAAAAAATCAGGTATCGCCAGAAACTTGCTTCCGGAGTAAAATGGCAAGGCCAGAAATAGAGTGACATAGAGCAGCTAGCTTCTTTTTTATCACTGCTGCAAATGCTAACATTCACACATTCTTGACTAATGAAACAGGACTGAGTTTATTTGCTATTTCAAAAACCCATTTATCAGATAAGTTTTTGGTCTGTAACTAACGTTTTTGTGCTGGAGGCGATTTTAAAGACAGCCACCCACACATGACAAGCCAGAAGAAGTGACATGAAAAGAGAAGTCTGGAGGTGAGAGTCTGTGTAGAACCGCCCAACTATAACAAATGCATTTGCATGGCCCCATAAGATCTATGACGAATAATCACCTATTTCGAATCATTTATATTTACAGTAAACAGAGAAATAAATAGAACTAAAAGTAAATAATATAAAAATAAAAACATTACAATGAAACATTATATATAAAACCTATAGATTGATTCTTCATCTCAGGAGAGATTGCCTGCCAAAGTTTTGTTTAATGAGTGTTGAAATCAAGGTGTGTCATACAGAGAGACTGAAAAGAATAGTTCACCCAAAATGAAAATTTGCTGAAAATTTACTCATCCTCAGGCTATTCAAAATGTAGATGAGTTTGTTTCTTCATTGGAACAGATTTGGAAAACTTTAACATTACTTCAGTTGCTCATCAATGGACCCTCTGCGGTGAATAGGTGCCATCAGAATGAGAGTCCAAACAACTGATAACACCATCAAAATAATCCACAAGTGAACCACATGACTCCAGTCCATAAATGAACATCTTGTGCAGTGAAAAGCTGCTTGTTTTTAATAAACAATCCATCATCAAGACTAACTAACTTCAAACCATTGTTTCCGGCTAAAGTATGAGTCCTCTATCCATAGTATTGCTTTTTCCAGTGAGAAAGCTGTCTTGTCTAAATCAAGCAGAATTTACAAGCAACCGTTCTAAACAAATATGTCAGTGGATTTTGATGTGAGAGTGACATTTTCACTATAGGAAGCGTTATTATGGATTATGAACTTGTATTTGGTTTAAAGTTAAAACGCCTTACTGATGGATTTATTTCTTACAAACATGCAACTTTTCACAAGATGTTAATTGATGTACTGGGGTTGTGTGGATTACTGTGTGTCTTTATATGTTTTTATCAGCCGTTTAAACTCTCATTCTGACGACACCCATTTACTGCAGAGGATCTACTGGTGAGCAAGTGATATAATGCTAAATTCACCCAAATCTGTTCTGATGATGATACAAACTCATCTACATCTTGGATGGTCTGGTGGTGAGTAAATTTTCAGCAAATTTGCATTTTTGGGTGAAATATTCCTTATACTTTTGGATGTCTCCAAAAGTATAACAGAAGGTATAATAGAAATACAGAAAATAAAGAAACTTATTATAAGAAAATCATTTTGAAGTATTAAATTATCTTTATGAAGTAGGAAAAAATGTAAGGTTGAAATGTATTCATTATTAACTTTTAAATTATTAATAAATAATTAACTATTGCTTGATTTTTCTTCTGTGTAGCTTTTCAGCTGTAAATTTGACTGAAACTGGAATCATATCGCCCAGCATATCATGATGAAAACATTACCTTTTAAGCTGCTGTCTTGCTGAATTTCAAATGAGAGAGGCTGTAAAGAAAGACGAACGTGCCATTAAAGTTTGAGCCTGCAGGTAGCATGAATAGAGTTTTAGAAATGCCTTACTTATTAGAGGGAAGAAATGCAGACAACTGGTCTGTCAGCTCTGAATAATACACCCCCCCCCCCCAACACACACACACACACACACACACACAGAGAGAGAGTATCATAAAGACATAAGAAGGATCATAAGGTCATGAAAGCATAAGAAGAATCGTAAGACACTGTGCCCTTAAAAATATTGTCTAGTTTAGTGAAATTCAAGTTATGTTTTGTTTATGTTATGTTTACTATGCTGCTTGATGCTTATCTGCTGTAGGCTATCTATGCTGTGGAAATTCTCATTGATAATGAGTCTCTGAGAAATTCAATATCAACAATCAGGAAAACTTGTTACATAATGTATAATGAAATATTAAAGTGGGTGAGAGAAAGGTTCACTTAGTAATAACATTATGATTGGTAATTGCATGTAGTCTAGCTTGTTACAATACGACAAAGAAAGAAGTGACTGATAAATGATGATGAAGTACCAGCCAGTCAAGAGGAAAACATTTTACTCAAACTTTCAAAGCCTCTCAGGAGCCTTATTAATGGGGTTATGACCTATATTTAGTGAAACTGAAGTTGTTACTTGCTAAAAAAAACTATTACTATCTTATCATTTCAGAAGACTTGGAATACAGCTCACAAGTCATATAGGCCACTTGTATGATGCTCACTCAGGCCCGTAACCAGCTATGAGGCCACCTTCACTCTTAAAAATAAAGTTGCTTCAAAAGGTTCTTCAAGCGATGCCATAGAAGAACCATTTTTGGTTCCACAAAGAACCATTCAGTCAAAGGCTCTTTAAAGAACCATCTCTTTCTTAACTTTTTATAATCTGAAGAACCTTCTTTCGCCACAAAGTTCCTTTTGTGAAACAGAAAGGTTCTTCAGATGTTAAAGGTTCTTTATGGAACCATTTAGACAAAAAGGTTCTTCTATGGCATCGTGAAGCACCTTTATTTTTAAGAGTGTTGGTCCGGGACCTCGGTAAATTTTTCATGTTCAGAAATAAAATGTGTTCTTTGAATGACAAATATGCTGTTAAACTCCTCATATAGATGCCTGCATGACATGTATAATTCAGTTTAGACAGTTTGCAAAAGTGTTTAACGTCCCTGTTATGAAAATGATTGCTGCGAGACGCTGGCGGAGTGAACGAGGCTTGAGAGAGTTGTGAGTGAGGGCGCGGGCGCAGCCTCCGTGTTGCCATTATTATAATTATATATATTATAAGCGTTTTTGGACTTGTCTTTTCCACTTAATTTAACACTTTAGAAAGTTAATAAAGTAGGAAGTTTCAGTTTAGAGTCAGCGATATCTTTATCTTATCTTATTTGCAAAATATTGGAAATTATTTCGCTTTATTTTTTATTTATTTTTAGTTTTTTTGTTTATTTTAGCATCAATATCTGGCAACACTGCGATCGCCAGGTGTTCGGAAATCGTCAGAACACCGGCACTTATACTGAAAGCAATCAAAAAAGCCCATGGACAGGTTTTTGCTGATAGGATACGACATTCGGTAAGGGAAACGCAAAAATTATCATGATATTATCTGTCATAAACGTTATCAACGCTGTCAAAAACAGTAGCATTTAACACTAGTACACACATATCTGTAGAACAAGTAGGTTACAGAATTAAATGAAATACGCAAAAACTAGCCATGAAGAAGTCTATGCTATGTCATTCGGTATAGGCCTAGTTAAATTTTCACAAATCATGCTATAAACTTTCATAAGAGCACTAGACAAAGTTATTGTAGTTATGTATTGTTGCAATAAACAACTGATACGATTATCCACCCTTAAATATAGTAAAGTAACCTATTAACAGATTTTGATGCAATAAATAGGGTATGATTTAAAAATAATCATCCCTCCAAAATAGAGAAAACATCTTTCACAAACATCTACATGTCTGTCTCCTTTAAAGTGTTTATAGCGTATATAATGAGTTGTATTTGTAGGTTATTAAAACACCAACCCGGACCTCACTAATTTTCAAAGTATGGGCACGGCCATGTGCTCACTGTATTATGTGCTTTTGCATCTTTTTTGAAGCTTTAAAGTTGTAGTCTCTATTAATTGTAATTTCATGGAAAGAAATGACCTGCACAGTCTTCAGATATTCTCCTTCTGAGTTCGTCGTGTTTGGAACAACATGAGGGTGAGTAAATGATGACAGAATTTCCATTTTTTGGGGGTGAACTAGAGTTTATGTACCTGATAATCGTGTCAAATAAACCTGTTGTTTTGAAATCATGATGCAAATGTGATGTGCAGATATTGCTTAATTAAAATCATCATTACAGGTCTTCACTACTAAAGCACTTTAAAACAGATGGCTGCTGTCACATACTGCAAGCTAATTCTGTATTATTTAGAGAGCTTTTGACTTACTCATATGTAAAGCATGCTTTCATTTCTGAGGTGTGATCTGAATGTGCTTCATATAACCTATAAAACAGAAAAATGTTGTGGTTATAAGGAATGTTTTAAAGAATTATTTTTCAGAGAATATACACTTACTTGCAGCATGAGGCAAAACCACACTTGAAGAGGTGTGAGCCATTGCTACAGCATATATTTGACTGGTTTATTTAAAATATACAGTATATGTTTTTAATAAATGTTTTTATTCTTACGGAAAAACATTTTTGAGTGGAGGTTTGAGTGGCTTTTGTCAAGTTTAGTTGTCTAGTCTAGCCTAGTTTATACTATAATCTTGCCATCGTATACTACAAATATTGTTGCCTCTTAAGACAAATTACTTGTGATGCTCCTCATTTGTAAATTGCTTTGTTTAAAATTTATGCTAAATGACTAAATATAAAGACAATAAACAAAAGAGCATAAATTAAGGTCAAAATAACTGAAGAGTTGTTGCACATCAGGCTGTGCGTCTCACAGTGTGTTTACTAAAATAATCCATTAGTCAACAATAATTATAAAGGCTTAAGCCAAAAATCACAGTAGTAACATGTCTATAGGTAGAATAATAGAGTTTCAGGAACTGAAAATACAGATCATTTACGGCTATTTCCCAAATACATCAAAGGGTAAAGAGTAATTGTACTTTAAACAATTGTCCTGGGAGTCATTTTACATTTTAGTCTAATTCTATTCCCCTACATTTCAGTGTGTTTTGCATATTTAGAGACTGTTTTGAGGGGTGATTTCCTGTGGGACAGATTTTTTGACAGTGACAAGCATAAGCAATTTTCTGTACAAAAAAACTACTGCACATGAAAAATTCAAAACTCAGCTGCAATGTCTTCATTTCAACTGTTAAACCCTTGAAAACATATAAGGAAAAGCTTCTCCGATTTTTTTTTGTCTAGGAAAGTTGAAATTGAAGGAAGCTTTATTAAAGATTTTAATCTAAAACTTTACAGTAAATTACACCATTCTATCATGAGTGCTGTTCCGCTCCTGAAGACAGGCCTTAAGGGAAAGAATGTTCCTTTTTTTCTGGGTGTCAGTGCATGGGTTTATTTCACCACGGAGATAGAAGCATTATTAAACATTCATAATTAGTGTTATAAACATCACGGCAGGGAAGCCTGATGCTCTGCAACCGTTCAATGCATCTACAGGCTACAGTGGCATCACTCCAGTGTTTTGTAAAATTCTTGTGCTTATTATAAAACTTTTGATATTCAGATCTTGCCTCAAGTCAAATCATCATTCCAGATATATTCCATGGAACTAGGAGAAGAAATCTGATGCCTTGCTGCTTGTCAAAGTTGTTTTCTGTTCCTATTTTTTTTACAGGTTGTTTTACTTGCTAAATAAATAAAAAAGTTCTTATTTTATTTTATTTTTTTGCAAAATGTTTTTATTGTTGATTATTGTTAGGTAAAATGTCCTCATGTTTATTTCCAATCCATTTGATATCCAGACTAATCGATTAAATGTTTCTGGATATTTTGCACACTGATCAGGAGTTAAAAATAATCCTGGTACTTACACTGGATGATCTAAAGGTTCGCTTTCCACAGGCCTTCCACACCCAGTGACATCTGAACATGCGTGCAGTGATGACACATTTCTAATAACATCAGTAACTATTACGACATGGGTGTACCTCTTCTCTACAAAAAACCAAATGACTATAGATTTTATTATCCTTCACGAAATGGTGAAAGGTCACAGTTTTGTTTCATCTCACACCATAACCCATTTACTCATTGTCTGCAGTGTTTTATCAATCACTGGCAGGTGAAAAAAAAAGTTGGAATTGCCTAGAAGAATTAGTGGACCCTAAAACAACAGGAATGGTTTGTGCGTCATTTCAGCTGTGCCAAGATATAATTGATGAATGTCATAATAATTGTTCTCAGCCCGTTAGAGCCTCATAGCTCTGGGATATGACAATGGAGAATTGCAAAATATCACTGTTGGAGCATTGTATAACTCAAGGTGAATTCACAACTGCTTTCAGGCAGAATCTTGTGGTCTCTTGGTCTTAGTCTCATATAAACATCTTGTTGTGGGTATGTGGGTCATTATTTACTAAATAATTTCCAACAAACTACAGATGATAATTATCTCAAGCACAGATTGGCACAATATCCTCACCCAACTACTTGGCTTCTGTACTATAAAATCAGCATTTCAGTTCATTGGAATATAAAGCCTGGTTTCATGGAATGAGAGGTCTTGGTCTGGATCCTGTGGGTCTGGTATAAGGATCTAACTAAGCATTCAAAACTGGTTCCCCAAAGGTGAAACTTTATTCAAAATGATATATACTCTTTTCTATGGTGGTTTGGGTTATGGCCCAAATGTTAGGGGGGGAATTCATGGCCTAATGGTTAGAGAGTCGGACTCGTAACCTAAAGGTTGCGAGTTCGAGTCTCAGGTCCGGCAGGAGTTGTAGGTGGGGGGAGTGAATGTACAGTGCTCTCTTCCACCTTCAATGCCATGACTGATGTGCCCTTGAGCAAGGCACCGAACCCTCAACTGCTCCCCGGGCACCGCCAGCATAAATGGCTGCCCACTGCTCGGTGTGTGTGTTCACTGCTGTGTGTGCACTTAGGACGGGTTAAATGCAGAGCACTAATTCCTAGTATGGGTAACCATACTTGGGCACGTCTTCACTTCACTTCTGTGATGTGGTATTAGTTTGGTTTGGGTGTAGGCCTTGAAAAAGTCTGATCTTAACTCCAACTGTGCTTTCTAGAGATAACAACTCTCACATAAAGCTGTGTACCCAAAAATATGAGTTGTATGCCATGCTGTGTGGTACAACAGCAGAGTCAAACCATGACCAGGATTTGAAAAAAACTTAAGAAGGTGGTGCCACCTGCTGCCCAAAACGTATTGCAAAGTGTAAAATAAAAGTCGTCAAAGCAGTCAAAAAAATGTTGTGGATGCACTTGTTCTCCATGGGTCTTGGAGTCACGCCATTATCCCATCCCCCACTGTGAATTGTTTGTGTGTGTGTGCGTGTGTGTGTGTGTGTTTTGTTTTTTATTTCTTTTTTTTTTTTTGTTGCGTAGAATGCGTGCCTCATCACGTCCATCAAATTCGACGTCACACAGAACCTGCGTACAACCCGGAAGGAACGGCGTTTCGAAAATGGCGATCCACGTAAACCGTGGCCAAAACAGAGGAAAGTAGAGCTGACTTTCGTCCAGGTCCCGACTGGACTGAGCTGTGAGACGGGCTCGGTGATGCGTGTATAACGGAGATGTCATCTGATTTAAGGATGAACGGCGTGAGGATGGCACGAGCGGAGGGTGTGACGGCATCTCACATAAAGCTGTGTACCCAAAAATATGAGTTGTATGCCATGCTGTGTGGTACAACAGCAGAGTCAAACCATGACCAGGATTTGAAAAAAACTTAAGAAGGTGGTGCCACCTATTGCCCAAAACGTATTGCAAAGTGTCAAATAAAAGTCGTCAAAGCAGTCAAAAAAATGTTGTGGATGCACTTGTTCTCCATGGGTCTTGGAGTCACGCCATTATCCCATCCCCCACTGTGAATTGTTTGTGTGTGTGTGTGTGTGTGTGTGTTTTGTTTTTTATTTCTTTTTTTTTTGTTGTTGCGTAGAATGCGTGCCTCATCACGTCCATCAAATTCGACGTCACACAGAACCTGCGTACAACCCGGAAGGAACGGCGTTTCGAAAATGGCGATCCACGTAAACCGTGGCCAAAACAGAGGAAAGTAGAGCTGACTTTCGTCCAGGTCCCGACTGGACTGAGCTGTGAGACGGGCTCGGTGATGCGTGTATAACGGAGATGTCATCTGATTTAAGGATGAACGGCGTGAGGATGGCACGAGCGGAGGGTGTGACGGCAGACTCTTACACCGTGAGTTTATGACGTGATGTTTTCAAATAAAATTCAAACTATAAATCCAAAACAAAACTATTTTTTTTACGTGTTTACAAAAGCGGATCTTGAAATAGCGAATGTGTTTTACAAAACTGTCTGTTTTAGAGCAAGACAACCATTAAATTCCCTGTAATTCAATGTAGTTCCTGTTATATACGGATACACACACACACACACACACACACACACACACACACACACACACACACACTAGAAGGTTTTCAGTTACAATTAACAGCTATACATTTTAACAGGACTTCCCCGATGGTTTACGAGATAATTGCGTGTCCTGTGTTTTGTTTTTATACACACTAAAGTAAATGTTGTAAACAATTATCCTGTCTATGGGTGACACTTCAAAGTCTTATCTTTGTGATTTATACACAGGAAAACCTCATTGGAACATTGTTAGCTATCTTTGGAAACCTGTTGGTCAGCATCTCAGTCAGCATTCAGGTAAGTGTATATTTGCAGCCTACATTTATAATTGCATTGTGATTCAGGGTCAGGGTGTGTTCAGGTTACACCCTGTCAGGTGAAAGTCAGCCACTTTTATTTTCTTCTCAGCATCTTGTTTTATAACCCAGCTGTTGTTTGTTAGCGTATCTAAGGGAGTGGGTTTAATAAGAAGGTGTAAAAGACAAAAGCATGTCATCATGACTGATGTTTTCTCTTGCAGAAACAAAGTCACGTGACATTGGCGGGTAATAAAGACCCAAGGCAATACTACTACACTAAGACCTGGTGGTCTGGCCTAATGCTGATGGTTCTGGGGGAGGGCGCCCTGTTTGTGTCTTATGCATTTGCACCGCTCTCTCTCATAGCGCCACTTAATGCAGTGTCTGTCATATGTAGGTATTCATCATCTGTAATTCTGTTATGTTGCATTCACTTCCATATTTTACAGTTTTTTCTGTTTCACATATTTGATATAATCAAAACATGTTAATTTTATTTTATACAATAAAAGGAGTATTATTTTAGTATCATGATACTATTACAGTTTTTATTAATATTTTGAACTAGTTTTTTTTTTTTACATTGTCAGTTTAATTTTAGTCAGAATTTTAGTTGTGTATTTTTGACTTTTTTTTTTATTTTTTTCTTTAAATATGTCTGTGTAGTTGTTGTTTTTTCAGTTTTAGTTTTATTATATCAAGTTACATTAAATGAAAGCGAGAAATGTTTCTTTAGCAACTACCTGAAATAAGATTTTTGTTAAATTTTCTTTTATTTCAAGTAACAACCAATGGTTTGTATTTTGGTCTTCACAGCAAGCTCCATCTTGGGTTTCCTGTTTTTGCGGGAAAAGTGGAAGGCACAGGAATTCTTGAGTGAGTTCTGCTCATCTTTCTGAGCACATATAAAGGAATAAAAGAAATCATACAGATTGCTTTCAGTTGCATAACTCGCTACATTAATGCTGGCTTTGAGGTGCCAGCTCTATTTTCTCAGCTATTTATTCAAAAGATTGAGGCCATGAGTTGCTAAGCAACAAGTAACTACTTGTTGATATATTGTATTAGTAATACAATAAATTAAATGCAGAGCACTATAATATCCCTATGCTTGTCTTTGTAGAGCGCTACATCTTGACTTTCCTGGGCTGTGCCTTGACGGCAGGCGGTACTTACCTCTTTGTGACGTTTGGACCGAACTCTCACGAGAAGCTGAATGCAGAGAATATTGTAAAACATGTTATCGGTTGGCCCTTCCTCTTATACTTGGTAATACACACCCTCATGTTTTAGAAAGTTGTTGTGTGATTACAAATGGCAAATATCAAACCATAATTATTTTACAAAGGATATCGTTTTGATTTAAAATGCACATTATTTTTGATAGGTAGAAATGGAATTTGGTTTGATGACTGATAACTTGCTGAAGGCATTTTATTTGAACAGTTAATTTGGATTGTTTTTTCCAGCTTCTAGGGATCATCACATTCTGTCTGGTGCTGTATTTCTATAAACAGCGGAATGCCAACTACCTCGTCCTGATTCTGCTGCTGGTGGCACTACTTGGTAGGACAATAACACAACGTTGGTTGTTTGTAAAGCCCATTGTGTGTATGAAACATTACTCTGAAAGTGCTCCACAAGCAGTACTTGTTTTGCAAAGTAGTTCTTTTGACAAGGAAGTAATGCACAGATAAACAAGTCATTGTCTATTTTGCCCTTATAAATGTACCAGAGACCAAAATAATGGAGTTGACCGTCCCCTTGACCTTTGCCCTTTAGGTTCAGTGACTGTAATCACAGTGAAGGCAGTTTCAGGGATGATTGTGCTTAGCATCTTGGGTCCTTTACAGCTGTCCTATCCCATTTTCTATGTCATGTTCGTCTGCATGGTGGCAACTATCGTCTTTCAAGCATCGTAAGTTCTGTTGTTTGTTGTGTTGCTATTCTGTTGTAGGACAGTGAGCTTGGAGTGAAATACTGTATTAATCTGACTGTATTAATACTGTTTTAATCTGACTTTACTTTTTTTTATTAGATTTCTGGCACAGGCATCTCACCTGTATGATTCCTCTCTCATCGCCTGTGTGAATTACATTTTCTGCACAACATTTGCAATTGTGGCAGGTAGAACTCAGAAATGTCTTTCTCTATCTCTGTCTTAAGTAAGACGACAGGATTGTCTTTATTTTGTGTTAGCAGTCTCATTCTCATTCTGTTTCTTTTAAAACAGGGGCCATATTTTATCAGGAATTTAACCACGAAGACGTTCTGCACATATGCATGTTTCTTTTGGGGTAGGTTTTATGATGCATTCTAGTTACTTATACTACCATTCAACAGTTTGAGGGAGGTGAGGTAAAAAAAAAAATGGTGTTGTTGAAAGAAGTCCATGTTCACCATGTTCATAATTTGATCAAAGATACAGTAAAACCATAATATCATAAAATATTTTAAAAGGGTCATGTGATGTTGCTAAAAAGAACATTATTTTGTGTATTTGGTGTAATGAAAGGTTTAAGGTAAAAAAAAAAACACATTATTTTCCACATACTGTACATTATTGTTTGTCCTCTATGCCTTTCTGAAACGCGTCGATTTTTACAAAGCTCATCGGTCTGAAAAGTGAGGTGTGCTGTGATTGTCCAGCTATCCAGTGCGTTGTGATTGGCCAAATACCTCAAGCGTATGACGGAAATGTTATGCCCCTCACCATACTGTGATGCCGTGTCCCGGTGCGATGAGACAAATAGCCATTACCAACGAGGCATTTGTTGCATCCAGTGGGGACATAATTATGGATTATAATGACTTATACTGTCTTTTTACGCATTGTGTTGCATCGTGCTGCGTAAACATAAAACCATGTTCAAAAATGACAAACTACAAACGCTACTCTAACCTGCTCAAAACTCGCGTTTGAATCATCAGTGGCAAATTCTTTAAATATAAAAAAAACGTACTTACAGTCTGTGAGTCAGAACAGCCGGCATTGTAGTCTACTCTCCCAGGATCAGGAAACGGTCCTCCATAAAATGTCCTGCACACATCTGAATATTTGGGTTGAACTGTTCTGGAACAGTGTTGTAAATACAACTTAACCACTGATTTCTAGTAGTGTTCTCTTTTGGAAGGCCAAACAAAGTATTTTCGCTTTCGCAACAAAACACACATCTTCACAACATGGTGGCAGCAACAATAAAGTTACGTCTTCTTTCTTTGCGTAAACATTTGGGCGGCGTTATGCAAATCTTCCCACATCATGACGTAGACATGTGGGGGCGTGTTTAAACAAGGTGTTTTAGAGAGCGTGGACCAGTCTTAACTTTTATAAAGAATATATCTTTGGGTTTGAGACTTTAGTCTTTGCACCTTTAGGGATCTTACCTATTCATGAAGAGCTTGTAACACTCCAAAGAGAAAGGAAAACTTGAAATCGCATCATATGATCCCTTTAATATATTTTAAAATGTTATTTATTCCTGTGATGGGAAAGCTGAAAGATTAAAAAATCCTTTCAGAATAAAAAAAAAACTTAATTTTAATAATTTGTGAAAAGGCTTATTTCATATTATTTCTAAAAAAAAGTTTATATCCATTGACAGACTAAATTTTACATTCAGTTCATCAAGGTGGAAAATGCTCACTATACTACTACTAAGTGACTAATATGTAGTACTATGTGATATTCTGTAACACATCCGTGTGAGGAAGAGAATTATTTAGCCATGAAATTCCACACAAGTTTGTTTTCTTAGCGGTAGCAGTGACTAACAGACTAGCAGTGAGACCCTTGGAATCTAAGATTTGTTAACATGTGTCTTTATAATGTTCCTGCAGATGTGCTATATGCTTTTTTGGAGTGTTCCTGATCACTAAAAGCAAGAGGAAGGTCAAAGCCTTTGAGCCATATGTCACCATGGACATGGCAAAAGGTATGACTTGTGATTTCTGTCATCAAGCCAAACAAATAATCATCCTATTAGATTAAACACTTTTTCTGTTTTCTGTCAACACAGGCATTCCAACCATTCACAACAAGGGCTGGGCTGTGCAGCCCGATTATAATGGCTCTTTTTCTTACGGAGCACTGGAGAACAACGATAGTGTGGCTCCTGTGCCGCTTCCGGTGGACCAAGAGCTGTCCGTCTCTCCCAGCCCTGTTAGCCCATACCAACCATCAGAGCTGAAAAAAGACTGAGGGGAAATGTCTGAAGTGCAATTAAGACTGATTTTACTTGAGAAATGCTACTGTGTGTTTAGGCATTACTGATTTGCTTATTGACAGCACTCACAAAGCACAGTTCCAGAATATTGGACCATTCTAGAACTTTTGTATTTATCTCGTCTGATCCTGAGCCAGGAAACCAAGCTATAAGCCTTTCTCTATGCTAAAATGCAATTAAGGACTTTCATTGGTGGTGTTGATTTTAACCTGAGATACTGGCATGTTATCTTTGTGTGATACTCATATCTGTAATCATGCCTTAAATGTGCTGACTGACATTTTGATCACTCCCGGTCTCATATCAAAGTTAAAAAGCTAATATTACTAACTTGAGAATCTAAATATACCTCAGAAGATGTTTTGGGTTCTGCTACTGCTTTGTACCAGAGATACTACAGCCAGTCCAGCTTTATCAACCAAAAGCCAATGACTAATATAGATTGCACAATTCTCAGCTAGTTATATACAAATATATATTTGGTACTGGCTCAAATTACTGTATTCTCAAGCTCGTGAACACTGTCCTCTCGCTTTCCATTTTGAAGTCTTCAGGCCTGAATATCTGCTGTGCCTATTATTTATTCCCTGTGCTTGTCTGAAGCGTACCAAATAGGTTTTCTGTACAAATCTGCATGTTTGTTGGTATTACAAATCAGAGCACTGCTGGTGGTTGAAATGTACATATGCTTTCTGTAAAACTTTAAGAAACACTGGCTGATATTTTATCATAAATACCATTGCTTTGACTAATGTGGTAAAATATGTTGTTGTTTTGGTGTCTTTTAACACAAGTAATCATTTATGCTGTTTTTTTTAATTATACCATTGACAGACACCTTTGTTGAAAGATGAGGAGAAACTTGACTGTCTAAGCCACATCACAACACTGAGTTATGTTTAAGTGCAGTTACTACTGTGTTGAGAGTTAATTTAAAGAAATTTGATTTCAATTTTTTTTTTTACTTAATGTTTATGCTATTATAACCATTCCACAAGGACAATAATAATGCCTTTAATCAAAATAAATAATGAAAAAAAGACCACGCTTCAGTCAGCGTGCCGTGTTGATAGTTAGCATGGTCCAAATCCTGTTAAACCAATAATACATGCCTTATAATAACTGCTTGTTCTTTGATCTGTACTTAAAATTGGAGTATACAGGAAGTTTATAGCTGACCAATATATTAAAGCCTTGAATCTCAGTCATATTGCTGTGGACTGCTGTGTAATCGAATATTTAACTGGAAGACTAATGTTAGTATCTCGAGGACTGACGTAAATTTGAATACTATCTGTGTAATTTAAGAATATGTTTTTTGTTTTTTCCCCGCTAATAATCGTTCTTTGTGTAGCCTACCATGTGTCAAGGACCATATTATTAAGAAAACATATATGTACAGTACAGACTCGGGAGTCTGCTTGTGCAAGTAAAGATAAAAACAGGCGGTCAAATTAATCATCAGTGGTTTCGACGGCCGGTGAAAACGTATCCGTACTGAGCACAAATGTAAAGACCACTGTGACAGTCATTTTTGTCTTATTGATATACTGCTATATGAAGGATAGCAGTTGCATCGAATAAAATGTTTCACTTAGTTGTTTTTAATTACAAACGGTCAAAATGAGTTAATTCATGTGGTAAAGATGAATATGTCCAAGATAATCCATAATGCATTCTGATGTGTTACACCAAACGGCAGGCTGAGTCCTCTGTCGCACGGCATCGATCCCTGCTGTCAATCCTCCGCGAACTCGAACCTCATTGGCTGATTATGAGATCAACCTAAAGCTCATTGGCCATTCCTCACTGTCACTTGTTTTGATTGCATACGACGAATTTACTGTTTAAATGAAAAAACGTATTTCTAATTGAGATTAACAATATTCCATTGTTGTATTCAAGTGTATGTGCCGCGGATCTTAAGTGGATGGCCTCTTGCCCGGTCATCGATTTCGGGAAAAGATTACTGGTAAGTGATCTATAAAACTTACATTATCATGCTATTATATTTGACTCTAATGGACTAGTTTTGAAATTTATGTCAAATAAAAGTGCAGAAAGCATAGATGTGTACTACAATTATGTCGTCAATGCCATCTTGATAGTTTAAGCATGCTAATCGGTTTGTTATGAAATGTAGAGCAGCAGCGATGTGTTTTTTTTCCCCAGAAAATCTATGAATTATGTATATATTAATAATTTTTATCTATGAATATGCAATACGCACCACACGTGTGCATCCTGTCCAGGTTAGCGAACACACTTTCTATTTTAGACGCGCTTATAATAAGATTACGCCCGTAATATACACAATGTTGTCGTGTAACGGCCACTAGATGGCGCTATAGCACACAACAACTGAAATCTGAAGCTTCAGGCACGTTGAGTTATACCTACTTTGGGCACGTTCACTTGTTAAAGATATTGTGTATCAAGTCACCTCTAATGTCGTTCCCAAACATTATGACTTTCTGTGTCAAACACAAAAAGAGGCAAGATGTTCACGCTGCTAGTTTTATAAATGAACGTGGATAATGACCAGGGGCCGTATGTATAAAGCCGCTCAAAGTAAAAGTTTAGTCTTAAGTGTGTCAGAATTCTAAGAATGACGTAATTTTACTCTTATTCCTAGACTTAAGAATAAGAGTGATTCATAAAGGTTCCTAAGTGTTAAAAGAGGTCTCAGCTCCTAAATTATTTAAGAGAGCTGGAGAGGTCTCCTAACCTAGTTAGGAGTAATAAGATGGCAGAAAAGAGGGTAACACTTTAGAATAATGGTCCATTGTTAACAAGTAACTATGCAGGAAGTAATAGGTAGTACTACATTAACACTTAACTTAATACTATTAACTAATAGAGAAGCAAGATTAACTAAGCAGTAAGTAGTAGCAAATTTAGGACAAAGGTAGTTCCTTATTAGATATTTGATCATTATTAAGTAAAAATATCCTCATTGAGAACTACTTGTGAACTATGACCAATTAATAAAGAATAACCAATTAATTACTAATCACAACAGTAACGTCTTAAAAGTGAACAATTGGGTTCTTTGTGGAAACTAATTTATGAATATGATATCCCCCAAATAAGTCGGCTACATTTTAAAATTGTGACTACTACTCTTACCAAAGGATGGATGTTCAAACTTAAACATAGAATAATAATAAAAATGAAAATTCACTTAAAAATGTTAATAATTAAGAAGTGATGCTGACAAGCTCATGATTGAATTAGTTCACAATTATGATCTCTGCTTTGTGTCAGTTCAGTATCCATGTATCCCACTCCAAAAGACCTACTGGTAAAATATCACTAGTGCTTCACACAAATGTATGACTGTACAGTATGTCAGATCTTTAAAGTGAAAAATACATTAGCCTCTCACTAATTACTCAAGCGTTACCTTGTCAGCCTGCAGGAACTACTAGTGATCTGGACCATTATTTTAAAGTGAAAAACACCTTAACCGCTCGGTAATTACTAAGTATTTTAATAAGTTATTTAACATATTTTATATCTGACACATAATGTGCAGTCATACATTTGTGTGAGGCACTAGTGATATTTAACCAGACACTGTAATCTGGAATATGCGGTTTTGTGCTTAACACAATATAAATGCAGCCGATGCCTTCATTAAGGATGTGAATTGTTTTTGTCAAGAGAACATTATTATTTATATTCAAGAAAAGTCCTCCCCAGCCTACTAAGATATTGGTCTTTTGGAGTTGGAGCTAATTCAATCACTTCCTAATTATTAACATTTTTAAATGAATTATTTTTATTATTATTTTATGTTTTTGTTTGAAATAAACAGA
>NW_015505183.1:2174656-2175310 GCF_001515645.1 Sinocyclocheilus grahami
CAAACACTTTCCAGCGAAAATATATTGGACTTATATGATAATATGGAGTTGATAAAACGATACAAACTTAATTGTAAAGATCAAAAAGTCTTTTTTTGATAAAAACTTTAACTGATCAAGTAAAAAATGTAATAACCTCTTCCACTCAATAAGTCAATGCTCTAACAGCAGACATGAAAGTAGTAATTAATTTTTTTTGGCTGGAAAATTGGAAAAATGCAGCAATGCACCGGTGATGACACAGTAAGCAGGTTCTTACATATTGTGGCACTAACCCCACCAAACACAACAGTGGGCAAAAGTGATGTTTTGATTTTTTTTTTATGACCCCACATTTCACTTAAACCGTTAAAATACAAAGGACAAAAAAACACTGACCAGTGTTGCCAACTGCTTTCAATTGAAAGTAGCTAAAACTGGTCACTTAATGTTGCTAGATGACCTCATAAAGGTGAGTTCACTGATCTATATTTATATTTATATAGATCAGTGAACTCGCCTTTATGACGTCATGGGAGAGTCTCGGAATGTAGATAATGTTTGTCCAAGAAATTGATTTTGTTGCTAGGTTTTTGAAAAAAAGTCTCTAAAGGCTTCATGACTAAATCTCGTGACAAAATCACAAAATTGGCAACATTGGCACATTGACTACAA
>NW_015505183.1:2175320-2180672 GCF_001515645.1 Sinocyclocheilus grahami
TGATAATTTTGCACAATGCAAAGCATTTAAAAATACATTTAAATTTAAATATTTCAGTCTTAATTAAATGATTTTTTTGTAGTTACATTAAATGATTGGTGTTGTGCTGCTGTGACTTTACTTGAGCAGGCTCACTATTGGCTGATTCAGAGGTCGAGGTCGGCCATTTTGTGTTGACATCATTGTAGTCCTTAGTTCACAACACTTAAGTGTCACCTCAGTCAACACTTAAGAATCAGTCTTAGACTTTACTGAAAGTTGCTTTTAGCGTCTTTATAAAAGTCTCCTACTCTTAGAAAAGTCCTACTTTTTACTAAGAATTTTTTGACACTTAAGTCAAAGCTTAAGACTATTCTTAAGAGCATTTCTGAGAAGTTTTATACATATGGGCCCAGATGTCGAACAACATAAAAGTACATTAAGAGTAGTACATGGGTCAAAGACGTAAAGGGGTTTTCAAGCATTAAAACGATGAAAGTTTGACACAGCTTTAATTTTTTTACGTACATTAGAATGTGTCCAGTTTAATTTCTTCTTCTTCTTCTTTTCTGAGCAAAAAATAAATAAAATAAATAATAATGACTATCATACATTTTTACCATGATTTACCGAAGACACCCACTAAATGTCATTCAGTGTAACAATAGTTCATATACCAAAAAATCTTATCAGGCGTATTTAGAACAAGAATCATTAGATGGCATTAAAAAAAGACTGTATTTAAGGATCACAGTGCAGCCCCCGAAAACAAATTAACTGTAATTTTTAATCTTTACCTATCTTTGCCACTATCCTTGAAACCACTAGGTTTTACCCATTTGTCAGCCAGAAGTTTTTAATCATTTAAAATATGTCTTTGACCCACATATGACTTGTGTGCTTAAAGGTAAAATACATAAAACAGACTTTTCCACTATCAACAAGTGAATGATACTGTAATATTTTTTATTAGATTATATATTATTTGTTATTATTCTCCTATGCCTTCTTTTAAAATACATTGTTTAAAAAAAACACAATAATATAGTCATATTTTTGTATATATTTAATTTATTGCCACATTGTCATATTGTTATTAATAGTCACCTTCCTGTCAGATTATTAGTTAGATCTTTAGTAAATGCTGCAAGTGTATTGCAGAGACCGGCTCACTCACAGATCACGGTTTCATGTCATGAACAATAGCACACATGGTATACTTTTATGGTGTTTTTATGGCATTGTCTCTTTTGTAAGTGTTTTACCTAAAGCAAACTAGTTTGTTTTCAAAGTATATCCTTGATTGCCTCAAGATGTCGACTGGATTGTGTCATTTGTTCTAATGCTGTCTTCTGGTGGGGCAGTGGAATGATGCGTGAGGGTTGGAAATTGTGGAGCAACAGCTCAGAGGGTCACAGCAGCGATCCCGAAGAGGAGGATGAAGAAGAGATGGCGTTCAGAGAGATTGAGGAAGACTCCGAGGAGATGATGGACTTAAGTGATCTACCTACAGCTCTGTTTGCCTGTACCGTGCATGAGGCCGTGTTCGAGGAGGACAGGCAGAGGGTGAGAACAAATTTAAAAAAATCTTTCTGTTCCCATTTGCATAGTAAAAAAAATTCACTCGCATCTGTTTATACAATAGTTCACCCCAAAATGAAAATTCTGTTACCAAAAGTGTTTTTTTGTCCATACGTTGAAAGTCATTGTTGTTTTGGACCTCACTAACATTGTATGGACAAAAACAGTTCTTCAAAATATATCCTCCACAGAAGAAAAGTCATACAGGTTTGGAAAGACGTTCATTTTTGCGTGAATTCCTTTAAGGGTCTATCTGAGCTTGAGATGAGGCATTGTGGGATAAAAGGCTTTCTTTCCCACACAACACAATCCAACACAATCAGCAGGCTTTGAGTGCTTGTTAGGTGTCTTTGTCTTTTTCAGCAAACTCTAGTTTTCCAAATCGGGCATGTTCAAAGCTAATGGAGGTCTTGTGAGCAGTACATTTGAACCTACATTCAGAAGCCAGCACTTTAAGGCCCCGAGGACAACATCTGACGTTCACACTGCGTTGCTTTAGCATTCATGGAATATTTTTGCTGCCTGTTGAAGCTGTAACCTCTTACCTGAGGAGTGGCAGGGGCTGAGAAGAGCTTTTACTTCCCCTATGGTAGAGGAGATAAGCGGAGAAGTGATTTCTCAGCAGCGAGAGAGAGAGAGAGAGAGAGAGAGAGAGAGAAACAGAGCCATTCAGGTCACTGGCTGAAAATAGAGCGTACATGCTTCCTTCTGAAAACCTCTTGTGCTTCTCTGAAAATATTAAACCTGAATACTTAATTGTTGTGTTGGGAACAAAAATGAATATCTTGTTTGTGAACACACTCAGCAGTAGAACTAAAACCTGCTTCCTTATTTTCAGCTTAGTCTCTCCTTGTTCTTTGTCTTGATCTTTTAGGCATCATATCATGAATTTTTATTATTTTTTTCCCCTGAGGTCCATTTATAATATTAGTCAAGGTTTTTATTTTTCAGTATAATTTGTTAGCCCCATCTTTTAAATAACTGCTTCTTTATTCAGGTCACTGGCTGAAAATAGAGCGTACATGCTTCCTTCTGAAAACCTCTTGTGCTTCTCTGAAAATATTAAACCTGAATACTTAATTGTTGTGTTGGGAACAAAAATGAATATCTTGTTTGTGAACACACTCAGCAGTAGAACTAAAACCTGCTTCCTTATTTTCAGCTTAGTCTCTCCTTGTTCTTTGTCTTGATCTTTTAGGCATCATATCATGAATTTTTATTATTTTTTTCCCCTGAGGTCCATTTATAATATTAGTCAAGGTTTTTATTTTTCAGTATAATTTGTTAGCCCCATCTTTTAAATAACTGCTTCTTTATAAAGCATTATGTTGTGACACAAGGCAATTTGACAAAATGTGCTGTACAAAATGTGAAGGTCAGACTGAAATGATCAGGGACCTGTTTTCTGACATATTCTGACATTTTTTATCTTCAGAAATAATTATATTTTTCCTCCCTACATCTCCTTGCATACCGATCTTGCATGCCCAGCCATCATTTTGTGCGGTGATAGTTAATTATTTCAGGGTTCTGAGACAAGAAATCCAAGAATTTAGGAACAAGTTGTTTTTGCTTAGATTACTGTTTAAAGTGTTTTTTTTGTTGTTTTTTTCAAATTAGTCTCTTATGCTCACCAAGGCTGAATTTATTTGACCAAAAATACAGTAAAAACACTAATATTGTGAAATATTATTACAATTTGAAATAACTGTTTTCTATTTGAATATATTTTTAAAATCGAATTTATTCCTGTGATGGCAAAGCTGAATTTAAAGCAGCAAATACAGTCTTCAGTGTCACATGATCCTTCAGAAGTCATTCTAATATCCCGATTTACTGCTCAAGAAACATTACTTATAATAAGTGTGTTCAATAGAACAGCATTTATTTGGAATAGAAATCTTTTGTAACTGTGACAAGTGGGGTGGGCCGGTGACGCGAGTGATACAGCTCTCGGCCCCGCTCCACTCGTCACAGTAACATTCTAAATGTCTTTACTGTCACTTATTTTTTCATAATCTTGCCCTCCACTGAAGCTTGTGATTAGCTCTTGTTCACATTTAGACTTCGAAAATGTAAATATAAAAGTCTTTACTGTATTTTTTTTTTATTTAATTATTAATTTCTTACTTAATCTCTTTATGACCCCGGACTTTTACATTGTAGTATAAATAAAACCTAAAAATAACCATTAGCAAATATTCTGTATAGGTTCCTATTAGGTTGTCACACAAACCTCCCTACAACATTCTTGGAATGTTAGTACAGATTACTAATATAGAACCTAAAGAGAGTGTTTCTAGAATGTTAGGGGGGGGGGGAAAGGAACCATTTACTAACATGTTTTCCAGGTAGGTTTAATAAATGGTCTTTTTTCACTGCCATTCATTTGTATGTTTATATGTTTTCATATAATTTTCTTTTCTTTTTTTCAGGAAAATTAATTTTTTTATGACATAATTACTTTGTACGTTCAGCTGGCCATTAATATTGCTACACTCATATGCATTCATGACCTGTTAATGAGTACAACTGAGGCTTAGACAACATTGACGGGTGTTTGCTATCAATACTAGTAAAAGCTTTGCTTATATCTTTGTTATTGCGTGAGTGCTTTATGACTATGAATGTTTTTGTGTGTTTTGTGTATTTGAATAGTATATTTGGGTCATTATCCTGAGGGTAAAAAAGATGGATAAAACAGTGAGGACTAGAGGTTACCCATAATGCCTTTCCCTCTGTGACCCTGTGTACTGCCCTGTAGATTGTGTGTGTCTTGTACTAATGAGTGCAGTTATCCAGAGCAACCATGAACATATATTGCTGTGACTGTGAGTGACAGTGAAATGATATTTTGGCAATCACTTTGTACCATTTATCTAGAGACGGCTATTTGAAATCACACTTTTCTCTTGTCAAAACACCTCACATCCCTGAGGGCTAAATAGGGCTCTGTCTCTCTCTCTTTGTTTGAAAAACACAGAAATGCTCTTTACTTTCAGCTCTTGAGATACACTGAATGTGATTTGTGTCTTTGGGTGGAGCTCTGAACATCTCTGTGGGCAAACAGCTGGCCTTTATTTCTGAGAAATAAAAACTAGAGCTTTCACAGACGCCCCCCGGCACCCACAAATTCTCATTTACTTTGTGTGACTGGCACAAGAGAAGCTCTCTTTCCCTCCTTGCCTTTTGCTCTCTCACACACATATGCATACACACACACAAATACACATTCTTTCATTTGGTTGCGTCTGGCAGCCTGGTGTTCTCGTTTCATTAAGACTGTTGACCTGCTTTGGTGGCACGTGCCTCAACTCGAATCGCGACCCCTCCTTCCCTCTCTGTTCACTGAGCTGTATCAGGGTCAAAATCCTGCCTGCCTCAGCACTGAGACTCTTCAAATGGGAGTCAAAACAGTGGATCTGAGCCATGTATCCTTAGATTAGAATCTATAAATAGTCCCTTTATAAACTCACCCAAGAGATCAGGTTGTTGAGAATGATGGGTTAGATAGATAAATGCATGATACATAAAGGATCATTTACATTCAGCAGTCATTATTTTTCTGTTACACCTTTAAACATTTGCCACACTTAAACAAGCTAGCAAATGCTCAAGTTTTTTTGCATGGAAATGCATGTATGGTGTTTGTGACAATTGCTCAAATGAGTGGCAAAGGAGACTGATACTAAAATTAAAAATATATATATTTTTGTGCCAGTAAGCATGTGGTGTCAAAGTGTCAACCTAGTTTATGTGTTTTCCATGTTTGGTCAGTGTTTCTGTGCCGTA
>NW_015505183.1:2180682-2189963 GCF_001515645.1 Sinocyclocheilus grahami
TAAATAGTCCCTTTATAAACTCACCCAAGAGATCAGGTTGTTGAGTACGGTGGCCCAGTAGTGCATAACACAACGAAATTAAAAAAGCAAACATAAGCTCACAACACAACGAAATTAAAAAAGCAAACATAAGCTCACAACACAACGACATTAAAAAAGCAAACATAAACTCAAAACACAACGACATTAAAAAAGCAAACATAAACTCAAAACACAACGACATTAAGCCGCAACACAACGGAAATGCTCCCGATCACTAGGGGGCAGTGTTGGCAGTGAAACCCCGATACTTCCTCGAAAATAGAAAATTCTCAACGTAAGTGATTGATCTTAATATGTGTAATCGATTTTTATATGAACAATGTGTTTTTACTGAATGTTTTTATCCTGTTTATCTTAATGTATCGATTAATGAATAGAGCAGAAAATAAATCAATATTATTTTCGATTTGGACAGTTTAGCTCTGCACTTGTTTTATGAACGTCCACTGAAATATCATTTCAACCGTTGTTTTCTTAGGCTGGCATGTTTTGTCCATTTTGTGGACACGATCTGGGGACTAGTGTAGCATTTTGTGGCTCGTGTGGTCAAAATGTCCAGTTTTTAGCTGAAGTTCAACGTGGTAAGTTTGCATTATGTTTACCGTCATGTAATATACATGTGTTGAAAACTGGCCTCAAATAAAAATGATATAATGACAATATTATTATAGGAAGAACCTAAAGTCTAAAGTTATTCTTATTGGAGCATGCCGTTTATTCACTAAATGTTAGGCAGGTTTTTCTAACAATTAAAGTTGTGATTTAAATAGTAACATTTTATGTATTTAAAGTTAGCATTGTGTCCAATTTAATTAAGTATTATTTATGTCTCTCTTTGTATAATCATTTAAAACACCTTAATTCTATATTTTATTCTTTCTTGATGGTTAGAGTCATCTGTCCAAGTTTCTGAGGATGATCTTCTTCAAAAGTACTTCAGAGATGGACACAGTTACAGTGTCATTCTGGACTTCTTGGCATTGAAGCACAACATTAAAATGAGCCTTCGTACCCTGAAAAAAAAATTGAACAACCTGTCCTTGTACAAACGAAAAAACTACTCGCCTTTGGAAATTGTTCGGACTGCTATTATTGATGAGTTGAGTGGCTCTGGACAGCATTATGGCTACCGCACAATGTGCCAAACCCTACGCCAAAAACACAATCTTACAGTGAGGAGTGCTTATGATGGCAGACCTTGATCCAGTAGGCATTGAACAACGCTCAAGAAGAAGATTTGTGAGAAGGGTTTACCATTCTTTAGGGCCAAATCATGTCTGGCACGTTGATGGCTATGACAAATTAAAACCATATGGTTTGGCTATAAGTGGCTGCATCGATGGTTACTCACGCAAAGTGATGTGGTTAGTTTGTGGAGCGAGCAATAACGACCCAGACATTATAGCTCATCATTACTTACAGTGTGCCAGTGAATTTGGAGTCATACCAACGCTTCTTCGCACTGACTGTGGCACTGAAAATGGAACAATGGCTGCAATCCACTGTTCCCCTGAGATCAACCCACACAGATGACCTGGCAGGGGCTTCAAGCCATATGTATGGCTCCTCAATCACAAACCAAAGAATTGAAAGCTGGTGGTCATACTTCAGAAAACAAAGGTATAGTCCACACATTCATGATATTTTGGGGTTGTATTTAACATGTCTTGCTGAATTTTACAGTTGGAAATGTTAAGTTAAAGCATGTTATAAGATAATAGCCTATTCAATGTCTAAAAGGGATGCTGATGTTATTGTTGGTCTATTTACACAGGTCTCAGTTTTGGATGGATCTTCTAAATGACTTGAAAGAGAGACAGCTCTTTAATGGCAGTCATGAGCAGATATGCTTAATGCGTTTTGTGTTTTTAAGTGTACTGCAGAAGGACCTTGACGAATGCAAAGAAATATGGAACACTCACACCATTAGGGCAGTTAAACAGTCTCGCTGTCCTTCTGGTAAACCAGATGCAATGTATGCTCTTCCACACAGGTTGGTATGTGACTGTATTTAACTGTTTTTAATTTTTGTAATGAAATTGTTACGATATTAGTTAACACAAAATGTCAAACTCTGCTATCATGCATCCACCCTTATGCTGTTCCAAAGCCATGAGATTTACTTTCTTCTATAGAGCACAAAATGGAGATACATAAAATGTCTCGCATAACATTAACTTTCATTCCCTGTTCTGCTGTAAAATTTAATTGAAAAAAGGAGATTGAGGCTAAAATTCTACTCCACAGAAGAAAGTCATTCAACTTTGGATTGACATGAGGTTTAGCAGTTATATTTTGGGGCGAGGCAACAGAATGAATGAATAATTACAGAATTAATTACCAATAAACCTTTATTGCGTTTAATACTGTACTTAATATAATGGCTCTTTTATTCAAAGGTTTAATGGAAGAGAATGTGGATTTTGCATCTCACAAGAAAACTTGAACGAGTTTTTCATTGAACTTACTCGTAGCACATGTGGAGATGGACAGTTGCAGGCACACTTTGAAGAACTACATGCTCAAAGCAATCTGACTACATCTTACACCTGGGAGGCTGGTGTGGAGAACTACATAACTTTAAAGAACATGGCCCACATTTAAACAAATAAAAGAAAGAAAAGGCATTTCTCACCCAAAAGTGTTTTTCTCTTTTGTTGAAAATAGAAGGTGATATTTTGAAGAATGTTGGTAACCAGACACTTGACAGTTCTCACTGACTTCCACAGTAATTTTTTTTTCTACTATGGAAGTCAATTAATACTGTCAAGTGTCTGGTTACCAACATTATTCAAAATATCACCTTGTGTTCAACAAAAGAAAGAGAGAAACTCATACGGGTTTGGAACAACATGAGGGTGAATAAATTGTGACAATTTACATTTGTGGGTGAGCTATCTCTTTAACATTTCACATTGTTCTACTCAGTGCAATCCAAAACCAGGTGAGTTTTGAATACCAAAATCCATTGCATTTTTGAACTCTTCATAACTTTTGGACATTGGCAGTTGTATTGTGTTGGCACAGGTGCTTGCAATAGGGAATTTAGAAGTCCTCTCAAAACTCAGTCGGGGCTGAGGCACAATTGTTGAAGGAGGCAGTGAATCCAATCCCGTAGCAAACATTAGGATGTCCTGGAGGGAGACTCCTGATTCTTGTTCTGAAAAACAACAATGGAATATCATGAAATATGTAATAAACAACAATAAAATGTAACGTTCAATCCTTTACCTCCAGTGTCAAGCAGATAATCTCTCCAGTATCCCAGAATTCTTGTTTCTTCTTGTCGTCTGGTGCTACCAGCTTCGCTGAGCAGAGCCTTGAAGACACCCTCCAGAGATTCAGGTGTTAGTCTGTCAACACTGTAGCACATATAGGGTCTGAATACACTAGGATGTTGTTCCAGGGCATGGATGACATCCAGGGTGGAAAGCCCATCCCTAAATCTGTAAGCCAAACATCATCACAAAGTGATGATAATGATAACACTGATAATTATCATATTCTTTCAAATTAGGAACAAGACTTACCTTTGTACCGAGTACTGGTTTCTGTATATTATGTACCACTGTATGAAATCCTTCACAATGTTGTCTTTGCCCTCTACACTTTGTGGGTAATCAAAACATCCAGCAGTCTGCAGCAAGCTTTCATACTTGTCAATAAGCATGTGTAATTCATGCAGTGATGCTGCACTGGATATCTGGCGTAAATAGGTAGCGATTAAATTATAATATATTTTTCATGAAGCCAATATAAACAGGTCTGTAACTGTTAATCCTTAAACCTTTATAGGAACAAAAATGTAACTTAAAATAAGCTTAAAAGAAAATGGAATGCACCTCAATTAAAGCTGCTTTCATGGTCTTATCTGTTACATCCTCAACTGTTCCATTAATGTCAGCACTACCAGTGAGGTGATTGTACAGCATATCTGAGAGAAAGCGAGGACCTGGACCACCGTGAACAATAGAAACTGCGATCATCCGCCCAGCAAGGAAGTATTCATCTTCCCTGACAGCTGTAGGGAAAGGATCGTTTTACTACACTTAGTAAAAAAGAAGACAGTAATGAATAGTGCAGCTAAAAGCTACAATTAAGTAAATAATTTACCTCCATTATTAAAGGTGAGAAATCTCCTATTTTCTGGACCATCAAAGATTCTCCGTGCTCTTAAACAGTCCATTAGGAGGGATAGAAACTCACGTTTCGGACCACCTGTGTCCACTGCATCTTCAGTTGTGCCTTCATCATCTGTGAATTTGACAAGCATGTCATGCAATGGATCATATGATGCACGTTTAAAACCGCGAACTGCTCCATCCCAAACATTAGCTCGATTTATGTTGAATCTGCTGCAAGATGTCCTTATGATCTTCTGTGAGAGATCTGACACAATGTCTGCAGCAGTGAATGCATCTGAGCTGTAAAACATAGAGGTTTTGATTAAGCAAATACATCATGATGCAATAAAAAAAATAGAGTGAATAAATTTAGAAACATGACATTGAGAGTAATTAATAAATTACAACCATTCCTCTTCAACACATTGTGTGCTGTGGTCTGACTCTTCTGAATCACTTTCGATTACTATTGGTGCATACAGATGTGTGTAATTGCTGTAAAGAGAAAAAAAAAATAACAGTAATTTACATCCATTTACATACAAAAGTAATTGTAGACCATTAAAAGTAATTTAAAGCAATTAATTTAATACTTTAGCAATTTATCTTTTGAGGTAACTCAAGCTTACGTGTAGCACTTTTGTTGGTCACGTACATGTTCATGGATGTTTGTTCTGATTTTTCCTGCTTCCTACATTTGTCAGAAATATAACAAATATTAAAATGTATTATTTTTGTTTAAAAAAATACTATAACTGATATTAAACAAACCCCATAAAACATAATAATTTTATTTGTTGTAACATACAAGGTATGAACATAAATGATGAACTTACTTGTTCCAAAAAAGGCAGAGAGTGATCAGGGTGTCTGAAAAACAACAACTATACATTAATTTGAACAACTCAAGCTCCAAAGAATGTCCTAACTCTGCTAAAGTAATACCTGTCCAATGTGCTTCCTGCCTTTGGTGTTCTTGCTTCATCTGGACTATCCCATATCTGCATAGAGAACACATAGCAGGAGTTAAAATTAGTTACAATTAACGTTATATTTATTTTTGGATACATGCAATTAAATGCACCCACCAAAGTGTCATTTTCATCAAGTGGACTGTGAGAGGTAGATTTTACTTGCACTTCACTGTCTTCACTAGAAGAATCCTCATTACAGTCTTCAAACAACAATTATGAACATAAGGAAATTTCACTTTCATTTAAAACCATGTGTATATAGTGTTTTATACATGTCTATGTAAGATTTACATTAAATTAAATATGCTCACCAGTGGCTGAAAAGTCTTGAACTGTGCATATGAACAGTGTTATTCTTTGGTAAGTCTTCCCAATTGCCTCTTTGTACAGCTGTAGTTTAAAAGGGGTGTTTGTTCCAGGAATATGTTTAACCTCTGAACAATCTGGGTACAGTAAAACATAGGGACCCTCTTCCATGTCCTGATTAAAATCTTTTACTTTCTTTTCACCAGCTATTAACACTTGCTCAGATGACCAGTTTGTTTGAACTTCAAGAGGCAGGCTCCTCCCTCTCATGGGCTTTAGAACACCATCATGTCTTTTCATAATTCCAATGTAAATCTACACATGAAAAGAATAAACAAAGATGTCACAAACTGAACATTAAAATAGGCTTTAATATGGGTGTGTGACTAATTTATAAAAACTGATTGATTAAAAGATAATCATGACTTTTAAACTAGTTAATATCTACAATTCCTCAATTCAGCACTGCTCTAAATTCCATAGGAAACAGATTTTCAAGATAAGGGTACTGATAATACTATCTATCCTTTAATTTGAAGTAATTATGAAATGGAAGTTACAATAGTCTTCATCCCTATTGTGACGTATAAAAGATACCTTCAGTGTTTTTTTATCCTTCTTAGAGTCATGATTTTTCTTTGTAAAGAAGGTTTTCCTCTCCTTCTCCTTTAATGCCCTGTACTTCATGAAGCAACCCACTGAACTTTTCTCTGTTTTTCCTGCTTCAAAAACATTGTCATAGAAATCTCTCACATTATACTCCACAGTTTACAAAGCAGCTATTCTGTTCCAAATCTAAGGCACTATGAAATCCGTTTTATTTTTTCCCAAATTTCTTTATTTTTTTCAAAAAGATTCCGTGATTCCATCCGCGTTTTCAGCATCGCGGAAATCATAGGGCCTTACAAATCAATACAGTAAAGTTAACAGCCTCGCTATGTAACTTACCTGCACTGGTGCTGGGCTCATTTCCATCAGGAACTTTGTCTCTGAGAAACTGTACGCTTTTTCCACATGTGCTGCAAAAAGAAGGGCAGCTTTCAAGCGTAGCCCCACAAAATGGACAATACATTGCGAACTGAAAGAACGCCAGGGAGCAAGCAGCGTTAAAACTATCAAAGCAGGTTCAGACTGCCCGGTGGCGCCCGCGAATACTCGTGACATGCGCACAATTGCCCATTTCTGCAGACCAACTGCCCCCTAGTGGTCGGGAGCATTTCCGTTGTGTTGTAAGCTAATGTATGCTTTTTTTAATGTCGTTGTGTTTTGAGTTTATGTTTGCTTTTTTAATGTCGTTGTGTTTTGAGTTTATGTTTGCTTTTTTAATGTCGTTGTGTTTTGAGTTTATGTTTGCTTTTTTAATGTCGTTGTGTTTTGAGCTTGTTTGTTTTTTTAATGTCGTTGTGTTTTGAGCTTGTTTGTTTTTTTAATGTCGTTGTGTTTTGAGCTTATGTTTGCTTTTTTAATGTCGTTGTGTTGTGAGCTTATGTTTGCTTTTTTAATTTCGTTGTGTTATGCACTACTGGGCCACCGTAGTTGAGAATGATGGATTAGATAGATAAATGCATGATACATAAAGGATCATTTACATTCAGCAGTCATACAAAATCACCCTGGTGTTTGTGATTATCTTATGCTCACCAGAGCTGCATTTAATATATTTTAAAGTTTAATTTATTCTTGTGATGGCAAAGTTAAATTTTAAGCAGTCATTACTCCAGTCATCGGTGTCACATGAATCTTCAGAAATCATTCTAATATGCTGATTTGCTGCTCAGGAAACATTTCTTATTATTATCAATGTTGAAAACAGTTGTGCTGCTTAATATTTTTGTGGAAACAACAATACATTTGTTTCAGGATTCTTTCTCGAAGTTACAGCTAATACTAAAACAACATTTGGCCCAGTGTTTGTTCCATGTTGCATGTTGTCTTATTCCTTTTTTTTTATCATGTTAATAGTTTTGCGTATTGTTGGGCCATAGCACTTCACTTTGATTTTAACATTATTTTTGTTAATTTTGTACAATAAACGGTTTTGCTGCTGTGTTGGGTTACCACTTGATGTCCAATGTAAAATCTGGGTCCTGAAGCAAAACCACCTCCTTAAATGACACATCCACACATTATTTATAATGCGTCATAATAAGGTCATAAATAGATATACTGCATTGCTCATTTCAGTGCTGTGGTGAGCAGTCCATGGACCTGCTTGTGACCTGTGGATGAAAAAGAATTTGCGAAGAGGGTAATGAAAATATAATGCTGTTATTATTCAGGACAGGATGTGGCTCATTTACATAGGGGACATTTTGGTGTTGTGTATAAACAAGTTCCTGAGAGAAAAACATAGAAACTGCAATAGATCTAATCCAATGATTGCTAGAAACACACAATACCATACCTCTGCAGTGCATTGGAAATACTGTAAACCAGGGCTGTCCAAACTCGGTCCTGGAGGGCCGGTGTCCTGCAGAGTTTAGCTCCAACTTGCCTCAACACACCTGACTGGAAGTTTCTATGCTTAGTAAGAGCTTGATTCGCTGGTTCAGGTGTGTTTAATTAGGGTTGGAGCTAAACTCTGCAGGACCCCGGCCATCCAGGACCGAGTTTGGACAGCCCTGCTGTAAACTGATCTGTCTTGTATCCTTTTTTCCTTTTTACCTTTATTTTCTACATGCCGTTTTTTTGTATTATTTTTCTTTTCAGTTATCTTTGTTCACTCTATTTCAGCCTGTCTGTCACGTTTCCTGACTTGCGGCTTTCTTTTAAATCCATCTCTTCTGCATCCCATATCTGCTGCATCACCTTCTACTCCTCTAGTGCCTGCACTCTCCTGCACCTGAACTCTCTCTCGCTCTCTCTCATCTCTCTCTGAATCTCTCTCTATCATTCTTCTCTTGGTGATATAAATAGCTTGCCCTAGTTTGTGATAGCTGCAGTGGTGCCAGGGGCTGGTACGGCAACACATGAGCGAGGTAGACTGGCAGTCTTTACACATGTACATTTGTAAGTCATGATGGTGCAGTGTCTCTGCAATGCTGTGTGTGTCTGTGTGTTTTGAGAATGACCCTGCTAAGCATAGTCTCTTGCACAGATTGGCATCTAGAATCTTTCTTCACTGTGCTTAAGAGAGTTTCATCATGTTTTGTTTGAAATACAAGTGTGGGAGTGCTTTATTTTCATTGGCGTGAATGAATAATAACAATGGTTGAATTAGTGTTTTGTGTCTGAATTCAATTTATGGTGCACTAATTTAAAGGGACACTGTAAGAAAAAGTAAATGAAAAAGGGAATCCTTTACTGGTAATTTTGTGCCAGGACTTTAGGTTTATGGATATTTCCTTTAAAACACAGCACAGTGCAATGTGTTGCATTGCATGTTTTCCACTGGAAACAGCTTACTGTAAAAGAAAAACTTATATTTCATTAACTGAAATAATGACAAAATACAAAATTACTAAATTCTGTTTTTAATGTTTAATTCACAATCACAAATAGCTTTTTCACAAAAACGAAATAGGGAGGCAAACACTATATAGAAGGTGCGCATTTTTATAGCCTCCAATTAAAAAAGTATAAAATATAAATTGCTCAGTTATGACACTACTTAAGTTTCGATGCATTTTCCTTGCATAATTATCGAGTATGCCTACTCTGAAAGGATGCGACTTTTGTTCACATCACGAGCATATGGTAACTTTAACTTTAAAACACTTATTAGATATATTATGACATAATACTTAGAATTAACTGATTTAAATTTTAGACCTTAAACCTTTTGTTTTGACTTCCTTAAAGGGGTCATATGATGCTATTTTAAAGATCATTATTT
>NW_015505183.1:2191236-2192550 GCF_001515645.1 Sinocyclocheilus grahami
AACCGTTCTGCGGCGTTCTGCGTTCGCTTCTCCGAGGAGCTCGTGCACATCAGAATAGCGAATCAAACGAAGAATGCGGTGACGTCAATGTGGTGGCTGAGCGCTCTGATTGGTCAGTACGGATGAACCTGAGCAGCCTTCACGCGCTCACAGAGCAGCATCTCAGTCAGAGACAGCCGGTGAGTTGGTCAGTCAGCTCTCCAACACACCAAAGACTCAGTCTCAGACAGACGCACAGATACAAAAGGAAGGCGAGAGAGAAAGAAAAGAAGAATAGGGAATAAAAGATCACATTTCTTTATTTATCTGTTTACAAGCTGCTAAAGAGGGAATGCCATCGATAAACATGAAATTGGAGATGTTGACGCTCATCGCCTGCGATGTAGACACGGAGGTGTTTACGTCCGACAAAATGCAGGTACTCCCAAGTTTATCTATAAAGAAATGAATACAGAAGAAAATAATAAATGCACGCTGTTTATGAACGGTCTGTGTCTGTGAGCGAGAAGCGCTTTCACTGCATGCGCGCGGTCTGTGTGACGTTGCACGCAGCCAGTTCATTGTTTCTCATCGCTAGAATTTTCTCAATGAATCCGCAGTTCACATTAACATTCTGCTGCATGCGCACCAATGGCGTCAATGCTCTGAACGACCTCGATGCGGAGCAGCTCCAGACGGGCTGCGCCACCCCTTTGTATGGACACTTTAAGTTACATGCTTAAAGGGATAGTTCAAACCATAGTTGACAATTCTGTAATAATTTACTCACCCTCATGTTGTTCCAAACCTTGTATGACTTTCTTTTGTCTTCTGTGAAGCAGAATGAGAGCTGATTCACTTTCATTGTATGCCCAAAAACTCAGTCCATGACATTATTCTTAACATCTCCCTTTTCATTTTTTTTTGTTGGTGTGTGAACTATACCCTTAAAAAATAAGTTGTTTCATAATCTGCTATAGGCGCAATTGCCCCCTGCATACACATACTCACCTTTGCCTTTTGTAGGTATGTCAGGTAGAACTGCACACATCCACCCATCGTACTGTGATAATCGATGATAAAACTTAGTTTGTTTTGTAATTGATAATGGCACTTAAATTGCATCGAGTATTTGTTAGAATTCCTCATTTGGAATTTGTCCAGAAGTAGGGCACCCAGACACACACTATGCATTCCGGCATGAGCCAGTGCAGCTTTCTGCAGTGTGCAACATCGAAAATGCACAGATGCATTTTTATGTCAGGAATCGTAGATTTAATATTTATGATTATATTTGTTGGTACATACAAGTTTGCACCTTTCTAGCAATAAAAC
>NW_015505183.1:2194246-2195623 GCF_001515645.1 Sinocyclocheilus grahami
AAAAAAAAAAAAAAAACTTTTAAACCTTTGAAATGAATGATTAAGATGCATATACTCAAATGTATGTGTTCAAGAGATAGGAAAATGAAAGATTTTTCACAGATTTTGATTTTGGACAAACTAAAATCAAATGCTAGTATTCTCAAATTGGTGAATAAATGCCCGATTTATCGACCTGGCAGATTCATCTCTGTCTAGAGTAGATGTCGCAACAAATGGCACACTAGCTACAAGAGTGAGTGACAGGTAAAACTGAAGGTAGCATAGGACTGAAGCATACCTGGATCAGGTTCTGCTCAGGTAGGTAACAGGATCTGAGCTTTGGCAGGTGGAGAGGCTGAAGCCTGCAGCCTGAGATATAGCCCTGCAACAGCCATGCTAGGACTGTATGTCTCTCTCTCTCACTCTTTCTCTCTCTCTTCACTCATCTTAGATGGACTGATAGATGGATGAAACCAAAAGATGGATGGAGGAGGGAGGTTAGATACATCTGTAACCCAAGAGCACAGGCAGCTCAGATGTCACTCTGAAAGGTTAAAGGCATTCGTAGGTAATGATGACGTTAGACAAAAGGCTGTTGGCCACCCGCTTGTGTCTGTTTTCCTGTGGGTCGGGTTACCAGCTGACACAGCCTGCACATTCTAGTCCTAGCACTTCAAACAACCTTCCTGACTCTTCAGCGCATGGGGACGTTAGAGCCAGTCCCTTTGTGTGAATAAACATCTACTGATGTGACAATGCGCCGAATTATGTAACTTTGTGGTCAGAGAATAAAAGCTACATTCTCTAAGGTGGCACATTAGTGTGTAGCTGATACTTGTATATTGTGGTTTGTAATTTGTATATATAACCTTCCTGACTCTTCAGCGCATGGGGACGTTAGAGCCAGTCCCTTTGTGTGAATAAACATCTACTGATGTGACAATGCGCCGAATTATGTAACTTTGTGGTCAGAGAATAAAAGCTACATTCTCTAAGGTGGCACATTAGTGTGTAGCTGATACTTGTATATTGTGGTTTGTAATTTGTATATATATATATATATATATATATTTGTGTGTGTGCATGTTAAAAATATCAATTTCTTATATATATATATATATATATATATATATATAAGAAATAATAAATAATATATATATATAGTATCTCACAGAAGGGAGTACACCCCTCACATTTTTGTAAATATTTTATTATATCTTTTCATGTGACAACACTGAAGAAATTACACTTTGCTACAATGTAAAGTAGTGAGTGTACAGCTTGTATAACAGTGTAAATTTGCTGTCCCCTCAAAATAACTCAACACACAGCCATTAATGTCTAAACCGCTGGCCACAAAAGTGAGTACACCCCTAAGTGAAAATGTCCAAATTG
>NW_015505183.1:2199873-2224057 GCF_001515645.1 Sinocyclocheilus grahami
AATACACAATAAAGCGCTATATAAATGCATCATTCATTCATTCATATATATATATATATATATAGATATAGATATACTGATGAGCCTAACAAGGCTCCTTAATCATCTCCTAACAAGGTCATATGTGAAGGTCAGTTCATGTAGTCAGTGTGTTGGTGAAAAAGAAACGGGCAGGAATAAAGATCTGAGTGACTTTAATAAAGGCCAAATTGTTGTGGCCTAGACAACTGTGTCAGAGCATCTCTGAAACAACGAGGCTTGTGGGGTGCTCCTGGACAGCATTTGTGGGAACCTATCAAAAATGGCCTGAAAAGGGACAAACCACAAATTGGTGACAGCATGTAGAGTGTCCAAGGCTCATCAATGGTGGAAGTCTATGTGGCATCAATTTTAATAATGGGCCTGTGTAGGTGCAGACTGGACAGAGTGCTGATGGTCAGTGGCCTCTTTCAGCAGGATATTACGCCCTGTTGCACGGCACACATTTTTCAGGAATGGTTTAAAGAAACAAAATGAAGAGGTCAAGGTGAACTCCAAATTCTCCAGATGTTAATCTGATTGAGAATCTGTGGGATGTGCTGGACCAACCAGTCCAATCCATGGTGGCTCAGCCTCGCAACTTAAGGACATGAAGGATCTGCTGCTAACGTCTTGGTGCCAAATACCACAGGATGCCTTCAGGGGTCTTGTAGAGTCCATGACTTGGCAGGTGAGGTCAGTGCTGTTTTGGTAGTACAAGGAGGATCACCACAAAAATAAGGGCAAGGCAAGCTTTTCATATTCATCATTTGTCAGATACCATTCTATAAATATCTTGATCGAATTCCATATTAAAGAACTCCACTGAACACAGTAAGAAATCAGTCTGCTTAGTCAACACAGGTTTTACAGATATCAGAAATTCCCTTAAGGGCATGGAATTCTGGGATGAATATCACAGCACCCATCTCTGAGCTCTGGAAAATCCCCCGGGGCTTTTTCATCAGGTCTGTAAATTGGATTTGTTCCCTACCATTGATTCTAGTATAAAAACCACAACTGACCTGAATGATGGCACCAATTCCACCAGAGCCAATCAGGGTGACAGTATTTGTTGTTGTTTAACTCAGTGCTGATAACGCTGAGGGAAAACACAGTGCCCTATGCATTTATAGCACTTGTGATGAATCGCTTCTGCCACTTACAGAGATTTCCTGTCACAGAAGGTCAGGGGTCAGCTTCTTTTGTGCAAAACTGTTTTGTGCCTGGCGAGTTGGCACCTCATGCACAGAACGGTTGCTTGGATGAATGAATGACTCATGTGTGACATTATGATAACATTTAGATTGTTTTCTGGGTTGGTCCTCCTGTTTCCAGACTTTTTGGACAAAGACTTGATTTAAGGCAGCAAAAGTTCACTCATTATTCACTGACAGGCCAAACAATGAGCAACTGAATTATGGGAAACCAGATGTGATATGGTCTCTATGGGGAAATGTAATAAAATTTGTCCATCTGTCGAGTTTAGTGTGTGTTTTTGTCTATATTTAGAAATTTGTAGTTGTAATACAGCGATTCTTTGAATCCTTCTCCAGTCTGTATCACCCGAGGGCACTTTGATTGGCGGCTAGTCGTCAGGGTTGTGTAACATCAGCAGGGTAATTAAAAACATCTCTCCACTCGTTTAATCTTCTTAATTATTTATGGTTCTATTCTCAGCCTAAAATCATGCTAGCATCCTGGTGCACCATATGCCCCAGATTCTTGTGACATTCTCACTTTTTTCAATGGCTTTCTATATTGAGTATAATATACTCAGTATATTTGGAGTTTGTCCTAAAGTCACTTTCTGAGGAGACTGTAGTATGAGATCAAGAATATAAGTACACTGAGCAGTGCAGTGTACTAGGGCTGGTGATCAAATACAAATTATTGTGATATATTCACAATAATTTAGCTGACAATATTTATTTAGGCAGTAGTCTCTTGACTGGTATTTTCCATACTGTATACATAAATGTTGCTTTTTATCATTGTGTATTATTATATTGTTGCATAGGGGAAAATACAATTCTTCTTGTTGATTTAGTGAAAACAGCATAGAAAACATGGCCTAATTAAGTTTTTTTAACTAATTTTTCCATGTGTTTTACTCTCTAATTTTTAAGTCCACTTTGCAACAATGGCTGTTTGGCTGAAAAGAAAATGCTTCCTCTGTTTAGAAAAGAAATCACAGTTACCATCTCAGTTATTTACATTATTAATATTCAGTGTTAAAACTATACTAAACTATACTATAGAATTTCTTATATTTATAAGTTTTTGAGAATTATAAAGATAGTAGAACTGAACTCATACACATCAGTTGTTACACCATTCATTACATATTGAATGCAACATGAGCAGAAATGAGTGAATGTGGTCAGCTTTATACACAACTGTACTTTGTATATCACAGACAGAAAAAAATATGTGTTTTTGCCTGCAGTTTACAAACAATTCAATAGATTTCAGTCAGATAGTCCACACCTATTGTACTCTCCTCAGTCTGTCTTTACTGACTCTCTCAAATCATTCTCTCAGTATAAGTCTCTGTGAGTTTCTCTGGCACTTCTTTTTAGAGGCTTTTAGAGGACTTATTTAGAGTGTCACCTCTCTAAATCTCTCTAGTCTACCTCTCTATGACTCTTTGTCTGACTCTTTTTGATGTGGGAATTTCTGTCCCAAGTCTGTTTAAATCTCAAAGCCATATGCATTCCATTTCTCTGAAATACTTTGTACAGAGTTCAACTTCATACATGGGCAGTCCTGGACTAATGCTTGACCTCACTAGCCAGATGTGTTTTCCTCAGAGGAATAGAAACATCTTCAAAACATTCCATCAAAAATGACTACAGGTTACTGAGAAATAATAGAAAGTTTTTGTTTTGCTTTCACTTGGCTGCATTCAAATAAAAAAAGCTAAATGAATTAGATGGTTCTTTTAATTTTGAAGTGATAAAAAAGAATATCATATTATCATTTTAATCAGCCTAATTAAGTATTTTAACTCTTGCTTTTTCTGTTCTGTTGGGGTGTGCACTTTTTTTTTTTTCTTCCAGATTGCGGTTGTCCATCAGTAGTTGTAAATATTTCTCTCTGCCCTCCATCAAAGCTGACCACAATGATCTCATGTGTCGCCACCTGTTTATGCTTTCCAGGCAGGTAAAAGGTGTATAATGCATGTGACTGGAAGAGGTGTGAAGTGAACCAATACACACACACACACACACACACACACACACCTGTGCTGTTGCATAACGGAGTTACATAGGCCTTACATCACACCAGTGTCCTTATCACTTATCTGCGATGCTGCTTTGAAAAGGAGCCTGTTTCCTACCTGTGAAATGTTGGTATCAGGTGTTTACTGGATGCTGATGTGATCTTTGAAGTTTCGCTGTAGTGTCTGTCCATCAACCAGCAACACATTGAGAGAAAGAGAGAAAAAAGCCTCAGCTCTTCTCTTTTGATGCTGGGCCATCATAATAGATACAATCATATATTTATATATTTTGTATGTAATTTCTTAATGAAATTGCATTAGGGATGCACAACATATCGATACCATACAAAATAAATAAAATCTTTAAAAACAAGTAGTTATTTAATTAGTAATTAAATCAATTAATTATTTAACTAATACTGTTAAATGACATTTTTTGTAAAACTCAAAATAATTATCCATTGTTCATACTGTACATTTGAATTGAGCTTTTAGTGATTATTTTTTAATTTCTTTTGTTAAAGTAGTATATAATTTTAATGTCAACCATGAAAATATGAAAATAATTATCTTATCTGTATAGGCCAGAATTGTAATATTATGCTCCTCTAGCATCAATACTTTTATCAGTATTTATTTTTATTTATTTATTTTTATTCATTTATGCATGTATGCATTCATATTTTACAGTTGAATGTAGAAGCAGGTCATCATGGTGTGTCCTTATCTCTACATAGCTTTTAGTGATTATTTTTTAATTTCTTTTGTTAAAGTAGTATATAATTTTAATGTCAACCATGAAAATATGAAAATAATTATCTTATCTGTATAGGCCAGAATTGTAATATTATACTCCTCTAGCATCAATACTTTTATCAGTATTTATTTTTATTTATTTATTTATTTATTTTTATTCATTTATGCATGTACAGTGGGGAAAAAAAGTATTTAGTCAGCCACCAATTGTGCAAGTTCTCCCACTTAATGGTGTGTCCTTATCTCTACAAATCTGATTTCAACATCACAAAACTAAAACTACTTTGCACAGGTCAGCATGTTAATCTTTATTATGTTTCATTCTTCATTAAAGGAATAGTTCATCCAGAAATGAAATCATTTATTCACCCTCATGTTGTTCCAAACCTGTATACTGGTTTATGCAGATTGACGAGCTTAATCAGCTTAATCAGTTTTGCAGGTGAACAGCATGGAAATACCAACATTAACCAGTGTTTGTAAAATCATGATGTTTCTAGCTGGTGTTTATTTTACATGCCACACACAAACACACAAAAAGCTGGTGTGTCATGAAGGTGGATGTCCACTCCTTCCACCCAGGTAGTGTGTAAGTCTACACCGCTTGCAGGAAACACTCAGAGCTGTGCATGAATTAGTGATTGACACATCGCCTCTAGTTACACAGTGCCTGAGTTCAAAACAAACCTTCTCTATGTGTGGGAACAGAACCACTGAAATGCAAACACAAACTGGACAATGCTGCATATGAACAACAAAAATTCTTCTTCTTCTTAAAATTTCAGATTCAATTTATTCAGATAGTAGTTTTATTCATAGAAATTAAACATGAGAGAGCAAAAAAGATCATCAGATCTTTTGTTTTATTATGAATTTTTGTTTTGTGTTATCAAATTAATGTTAGATTTTGCACTTTAGCACAGGAGCTGCAGACTTAAAATCTAATTTATATCAAAACAAACATCACATTTATATCTTAAACAACAGTTAATTAGCCACACCAATTAATCACAACAGTATAGTGAATATAGACAATGTGTGGTGTAAATCTAGAACTTGTTCTAGTATCCTTGAATGAACCTTTTGTTTTATTTTCTTCCCGTCACCGTTCTGTCTTTACTTGCTCCATCAGCACAGTTAAGGTCATACTATTTCACCTGCCCCCTTCTATTCAAAACCATCCAAATCAGCACTGCTGGGTCCTGTACCATGCCTCTAGGGCACAGGAGAGCATGATGCTAGTTTTATAATAACACAGATGCTTAAAACATCAGCAGAATCGTGAAATTACACACTGCAAAAGTTTACAGTAGATGTGAAGTTATTTAATTCAAAACCAAAGCAGTTCTGAATTGTGTTTTGTTTGTGATTCTCCTCAGGAGCGGTTTGAGGCTCTGTTCAGGATCTATGATGATCAGACGACCTTCCAGATGTTCAAGAGTTTCAGAAGAGTTCGGATCAGCTTTAGTACTCCAGAGGCTGCTGCACGCGCACGCATCGAGCTCCATGAATCCGATTTCAGCGGCACTAAACTAAAACTGTACTTCGCACAGGTCAGTGCTTTACTTTTTATTATGTTTAATTCTTCATTAAAGGGATAGTTCATCCAGAAATGAAAATTCTGTCATAATTTATTCACCCTCATGTCGTTCCAAACCTGTATGCAGGAGCTGTCAAACTCCAAAACAGCACAAAATAACATCATAAAATCAGTCCATATGACTTGGGCACTATATTCAAATGCTATAAAGATATATTTCCAAAACCGACTGAAATATACAATTCTGTTTAAAAGTTTGGTGTCAGTAAGATATATTTTGAAATCTCATTTTAAGGTTGGATTTATGTAATCAAAAATACAGTAAGAACAGTGATATTGTGAAAGATTATAAAAAAAATAAAATTCCTTTAATTTCTATATTATTAATAATCTAATCTAATAATCTAAATAAAATGATTAATTTCTTAAAAAAAAAAACTTACTGGCAATGTAAGTCTTTATTCATTCATATTCATTTATTATTTTTCATAATTTTGCTTTCCCCTGAAGTTTGCATATAGCCCATGTTCTAACTCATATGGTTATGTTATTTGTTTTTTTATGTTGAACACAAAGGTAGATTTATTTTGTATTTTTTTGTATGTTATGTTTATTGGAGCATTTTCAAATGTAACATTCAAAAAATACCCAAAAGCAAATACATACAAAAAAAAAAAAGTCAAACAGATAATCATAGCATGTTCTCTTACTTAAATTTAGTTTGTTACAACAGCAGATGTAAACGAGGGAGGGCATGGCAAGTTTGTACATAATGTAACATAGTAACATAATGAATCAAGCAAGGTGCATAAGGTGTTTGATTCATTTAACACATTGTCTTTGACAACTAGAAGAAAATTATAAGAATTTATAGGACAATTATAGGAAGCAACATGAGCTGAGATCTCGGGACTCTCAGTGTAACATTAGCAGGAGACCAGACGAGTGAACAGGAGAGTTTAGTTCTTAATTTCTGCTCTCAAGAGGTCTGTCAGCTGGGGATAGTCACACAGTCTCACACACACACACACACACACACACACACACACTGTGGAGACCATTGCTATTAATGATGTGAAATCAGACAGACACAATTATATTTCTAGAATCATTATGCAGTAAATGTGCTCCACGTGTTTTATTCAGAACACTGAAAAAGTGTTCACAATGATTCTGTGTATTTGTGTGCTGCTGTGTGGAAGTGCAGATATGATCTAGGACACAGTGTGTCTTTCGAACAGTAAAAGAATAGCCTGTTTCCTTCAGAGAGATGTAACTATAGTGAGAGTATTCCTTCAAATCAATTAGATCTGGGCCTGAACTGTGCTATATTTAGCTTAGAGGATGTATTTAATTTAAAAGGAGAGTTAGAGCAGTTTTTTCTTTGTTTGTGTAGTCTTGTTTTGTGCTTTACTACCTCATCTTTTTCCTCTCTGGCCGCAGGTGCAGAATTCAGGGGACGATGTGGACAAGACATACCTTGCCCCACCTCAACCTGTCAAGCAGTTCCTCATCTCTCCACCTGCATCCCCACCTGTGGGATGGAGCCAGAGTGAAGATGCCACACCAGTGACCAACTACGACCTGCTGTGTGCTGTGGCCAAACTGGGACCAGGTACAAAACACACAAGACACACACAGTCATGATGATACAAGCATATGCCACTTACTCCCATCCATACAAACAAACTGTGCTGAGTGTACGTTTTGTAACCATCTGGACCAAATGTATGTGTCCTCACTGACTCAAACATTAATTTTAATAATTTTAATATAAACTTTTTTTAATTTGATAAACTGACCCCAAAAGCATTTGAAGTTAAAATATTTTCTTGAAAAGTATGCTTGTGCTTTTTTTGTGAAGAGTGTTTTTTTGTTTATATCTTTTTTTTATTTAATTTTTTTATTTATGTTATGCTGGGAGCTGTCAACTGATAATATATAATATAAAAAGATCTTAAAGGGGACTGATATATTTATATATAAGTATATCAGTTTCTTCTATAGATTTATTTTGTTTGCCTCTGAGTGTATAAACCTTAAAATGTTCATTTCTGTCAGGCACTGGATGCAATGAATCCAGGATATGTAATGGTAAACTGAGAAACTACACTATCAGTGTAAGAATTTTTAATGTATTTGAAAGAAATGTCTTGACCGAGGCTGCATTTATTTGATACAGTAAAAACAGTGATCTATTGAAATATTATTACAATTTTAAATAACTCTTTTCTATTTTCATATATGTTCAAATTTAATGTTAAAATGCATTGAAAGAAGAAAGCAACTATGTAAAAGTCTTTACTGTGATCAATTTAATGTGTCCTTACTGAATAGTATCAACCTTATTGACTTGATTTCATGAAAGTTATTATACAGTGTTACTGAGAAGTTGAAGCATTTGATATGTGGGGGGTCCCTGCATTGGAAAATGTTGATAATCCCTGATCAAATTCAATGGCAATGATACATTTTTAAATGTGACTTTAGTGTTCAAATAATTTTTGGTGTCACATTTTCAGATCCCATTCCTCCATCTTCTTCACCATCTCCTGATATCTCTCTACTGTATTATGAATTAAAATGGCAAGAAGGCTAAAATTGTATTAGGATAGGATGCTGTATTGTAAAAGATAATATATGTTATCAACAAATGTGTTAATGTGTGGTTGGTGATCAATTGTGTTTAAAAACTGAACTGTAATAGGTGGCAGCAGTAAACAGAAATGGAGTGTTAAACTGTTTGAGATGTTCCTCCTCATGTGTGCTGTGTCTGCACCCCCTGCTGGTACATATCACAACACACACACTGACTTCCTGCCATGACAAACCTCTTATCACCTCTTATTGGTTGGCTCGTTACTATAGTAACCCTCATTCTGTTTCTCAGTGTTTGTGTGTTCTCAACAGTAGTGCTATCTTTTTTTACTAACAGTTGTAATCTTTTAATGGCTTTCAAATATCATATAATTTCTTAGTGAGAAGACATTTATCTACAAAATGTTCACCTGATGCAGAAAAGCACAAAATGTTATGGGCACTATTCTTCATATCTGGATTAAGTTATCTGGCTTGAATTGTTGATGATATGACATAATCCTGGACTGTTCCGCTCTTTGAATCTCATAAGAGTTGCCGTTATAGCAACAAGCCCATAAGATCAAACATGCTTAGTATTATGTTTATTTAACATAAACGGGATCAAATCACTAAGGAGGTGAAGTCTGTCCCACTGGCTGTTCTTAGAGGAGCACCATGTTAAACTAGATGCAAAAAAATACTTGTCACTAGTTAAACCGACTGCTTTTCTAAGGCTATATTGTTGTTGTTGTTGTTGTTGTTAATGATGATAGATAGATAGATAGATAGATAGATAGATCTAATAATTTACATTAGCTGTACAGTTTGTCCAAGCAATGCAAAGAAGGTTTTTTTCTCATGGATAAATTCTTGTTCTTGGGTAGTTCTTGTTTAACATTTTTTGCGATTGTTGTCAGTATTTCATAGGTCAACATTTGGTTCAATAGACAATGCAAACATGACCTGTGTAAAAGGTTCGGGAATGTATTTGTACTAGAGTTTTCGTGAAAGTTGAAAATGTCCTACCCACAGAATGGATTTCACCAATGATCAAGAAGTTCATAGCTAAATTCAGGACATATTTGGCTGGGAAGGAAGTCGTGAGTTCTAAAACAAACTGCATGTTTTTTTAGTGTGTCAATTGATTTCAAAAGTTCTTCATCTTTTATCTGTCTCTTTAGGTGAGAAGTACGAGCTGCATGCGGGTACAGAGTCCACTCCTAGCGTGGTGGTCCATGTGTGTGAGAGCGAAAATGAGGATGAGGAAGAAGCCCAGCCAAAAACCAAGATTGTCCAGACCAGACGCCCCGACGGTCCCCCGAAAGTCTACAACTAAAACCTTTGGCACACTTTACACATTTTTCTCTCTCTGTGTGTCTCTTTCTCTCATCCAGGGAAAGGCACGCTTTATTTCAATAACAAAAAAAGCTAAACTAAGAAATGGATGGATTTGGAGGGGTGCTCTGTGCACAGGTGACGTGTGGTGTTCTGAACTGGACTCGTGGACTGAACACACTGTCTCACTGCTGCCTCACGGGACAGCCAGGGGGCGATGAGCTTGCAACCCCCCTCTCACAATCATAACACTTTCATTCTCTCATTTAAAGTCATTGTACTGTCGCATTGAAGAGCAGTAATTGTCTTTAACAGTCGTAGAAGTAGGTTACATGTAAACTTTGTTACTGTTTGTCACTTTGATTGATCATCAAAGAAAATAATGCTTTAAAAAAGGAAGCAGACCCATTCTGCTTTTTCTGTTTCTCTCTCGACAGCCGTGTCCGCGTTTATCTCCATATCAGTCAGGTTGGCACACCTGCAGAGGTGGCGCTGCTCGCTGGGATTGTGACGTGTGCGTATTTATGCCTGTTCATACCATGCTAGAATGGGATGACAAGTTGTTTAATGGAAATGGTAAGAACGAAGGTGTCGACTGAAGTGTTTCTGTCATGTTGGTTATGACGAGAGGGTGTTTACTAAGTTAGATGTGTATTATTTTTACTGTGTATTTGATAGCACACATTTTTGCATGCTAACTGGCGTATTTTACACTCTATGTTAAAGCAACTTGTGATTGTCCTTGGAAAGCAAAGAAACAGTTGTCAGGCGTAAAGTTCAACGTTTTGTACTTGTATAGCACATCATTCACTTGCAGGCCAGACAAACAATTAGGAAAAAGCACATGGTTTGGGTCTTAGTTTTACACCATTTCTGTTTGGCGTGCTTCTGCACCACTTGCATTGGGGTTTTTTTGCAAGGTTTTTCATATCTTCATAGATTTACTGAATCTACATTGACATGCTCAATTTTCGAAATGAAAAACAATGTGCCAAGCGACTTGGCCCAGAACCACTGTGTCAACGCTTGACTACTGTCATATCAATGTTAATTAAGTTGTGTATTTTGCATTGACAGATCAAATCATAAAATCCGAAAAATGAAAATTCTGTCATCATTTACTCATTTACTTTCAAACCTGTATGACGTTCTTTCTTCTGCAGAACATAAGTTATTTTGAAGAATCTTGGCAACCAAACCGTTTTGGTGCCTTTTGACTTATATTGTATGGAAATTTCTTCTCTTATCCCAGTTCTTTTGTGTCTCGCAAAATCCTAATTTTTTATTTTTTTGGTTTATAAACCTCCACTGTGTTAATTCATACCAAAATGGTAATAATAGATGAAAATGGATGGATGAAAATGTCATTTTAAGATGTGTTTTAGTAATAATGTACAGACAGTGAAGTAGAATGCCACGATTGGCCATCAGATTGAGGATTGAAGAGAGGCTTGTAAAGATGGTGGTTAAATTAGCCTTATAAAAAGTCACATTTTAGTCAAAGAAAGAAAATCCAGTTAAATATTGAGTGATATTCAGTCATATTTTTAAATGTGATGTCATGATGATGTAATCACATTAAAAATAAATAATGCAAGCAAATAACTGTGATGTTCATGTGACTTTATAAATGGCCTTGCTCTCTTGCTTACATGTGAGAAAAAGATTTCAAGTGTTTTGTTTAAAAGCCAATCCTTCAGTGACGAATGACCCCTTTAGCAAATAACTTAATAAAGAAATAAATCTTATCAGAATTTAACTTTTTTTTTATTTTTTACTTCTGCATGCTGTGACTTTTCCATAGATGCAGTCTTTCCTGTTTGTATCTCACTCTGAATGCAGCCCGTTTCTCCTGTTGTGTTTTCGGGTGTTCAGTCGATATGGGGGTGAGAAACATGGTGAACAAAGCTCTTTTGAGTTATTGATAACCAGCATGAACAAATGTTTTGGACTCTTTGAGTTTTGTGTGTGTTAACCTTTAAGACAAAAGGAAGAAGTGAAGTATATGAACACAACAAGCAAATTTGTAAGATATCATTGGCAGCATAATGTATTGATATTTTTTACTATCTTTAAGGCTGTTGTTGCAGTTGCTTTGTATCCGTAAAATGATTGTGTTCCTTTTCTTTTTTTTAAGGAAGTCTACAGATAGTTCTATCACTGTTGCTGTTCTGTTTGGATATAGATATTGTCTAGTACTGTAACTGTAGTTCATAACCCGTGAACACGAAGCAATAATTGACAGTTATGTTTGTGTCCTTGTATGCTATTTTTTTTTGTGCAGAGCTCTTCTCTGACTCTTGCCTTGCTTTTGTTTGTGTAAATATGATTGTTATTTGTTTCTCATTGGCATATAAATATATAAATAAAGATATATATATAAAAAACTGATTCTTTCAAAAAAAAAAAGTGTAATATGTTTATTTCACCCAAGTCAAGTACCTCCCAAGTGTGCATCGTCCATTATGATTCAATACTGTTTAAGGGTGTAAATAACGTTTATTGGACCTATATTTCATTAATCATAGATGAATACCAGGATATATATTACAAAATTTTGTGCGTGTGTGTCCTTTTCCTCATTCCATCTGTGAAGGAGCGGTCATGCGTGGGCAAAAGCGTAAATTCTGAATGGACATTGTCCGATCAACATTCAGATTGTGCCAGGCTTTATAAATATCTTGTAAGTTGTACTTATTGTCTGTTTTGCCTTTTTTTAAACCAAAGGTAGGTTTAACTGTCACAGCCTACTTTCCACTATCCACTTTTTCTTTATCTGATAATACAAGGAGGTTCCTCTACACCTCGCCAGGGGAGAATGGGACACACCTGATTTTTGTTTTTACCTGTCAATGAGGAGATCCCAGCCCAGTCTCCTGGGATACAAATACTGATACAAAGATACTAATTATACACGCTCTCACATGTCCTGTTGGGAATCATGCTTTGAGGGATATAATAAGGAGCTTGTGAATCACATCTAGTAGCTTTGAACAAGATATACTAGAACTAGATCTGCCTAAATTTGTAACGTTTTTCCTCTTGCATAATGCAAATCGATGTGTATACTGAAAACCTGCTTATAACCACTTAAAAGTAGCAATACAAGTTATCTGATAATATATACTCAAGATTGTATCACATATCACTTATACTGTATAATCTGAGCATGTATATTATCGACATATTCATTTATAAATATCACATAAAGTGCCCCCAAAAAGTATTTGAACACTTAATTGTGTCACACTTAAAATGTATAAATGTCTTTGTATAATAAAACAAAATATCAAACTAAACATACATATAAAAAGTGCACGCACTGCTTTAAAGCAAAATATTTAATAAGTTTGCTATGGGTGCATATTAAAATTATTAAAAAATAAAAGCATTTTTCCCCACATTATAGGTGATAACTGATCAATTGCCAATAGCATATACTATTTTATCTAATTAATACAAACTCAAAATATTAAATAATGTTTCTAAAGGTTTTTTTTCAAGTGAGCATCATATGACAGCAAAGGTAATAGGCCAAATGAGCTATCTATATCGAATATCGACTAATGCTGATAAATCCATCATCCATCCATCCATCATTCCATGGGCTCACGCCCGTTGGTGTCCAATGCCTGTCTGACGCTCCATTTCCACTGTGCACGGTCCAGTGCCATTCTGCTGAGAGAGTGGATGTCCATCTGACACCATTCTTTTAGTCTTCCTCTCTGTGTCCATCCATCCATGATCCCAAACACCACACACTTCACCAGTCGCTTGTCCTCCATCCTGCAGATATGTCCAAACAGGCTGAGCTTCCTCTCCATGATGAGTTGTACGATGTTCCTCGTGTTTCCAACTCGTCTTTGCACCTCCACGTTTGTGATTTTCTGATGCCAGTGAATGTGCAAGATTCTCCTGTAGCACTTCATTTCATAGTTCTATCACTGTTGCTGTTCTGTTTGGATATAGATATTGTCTAGTACTGTAACTGTAGTTCATAACCCGTGAACACGAAGCAATAATTGACAGTTATGTTTGTGTCCTTGTATGCTATTTTTTTTTGTGCAGAGCTCTTCTCTGACTCTTGCCTTGCTTTTGTTTGTGTAAATATGATTGTTATTTGTTTCTCATTGGCATATAAATATATAAATAAAGATATATATATAAAAAACTGATTCTTTCAAAAAAAAAAAGTGTAATATGTTTATTTCACCCAAGTCAAGTACCTCCCAAGTGTGCATCGTCCATTATGATTCAATACTGTTTAAGGGTGTAAATAACGTTTATTGGACCTATATTTCATTAATCATAGATGAATACCAGGATATATATTACAAAATTTTGTGCGTGTGTGTCCTTTTCCTCATTCCATCTGTGAAGGAGCGGTCATGCGTGGGCAAAAGCGTAAATTCTGAATGGACATTGTCCGATCAACATTCAGATTGTGCCAGGCTTTATAAATATCTTGTAAGTTGTACTTATTGTCTGTTTTGCCTTTTTTTAAACCAAAGGTAGGTTTAACTGTCACAGCCTACTTTCCACTATCCACTTTTTCTTTATCTGATAATACAAGGAGGTTCCTCTACACCTCGCCAGGGGAGAATGGGACACACCTGATTTTTGTTTTTACCTGTCAATGAGGAGATCCCAGCCCAGTCTCCTGGGATACAAATACTGATACAAAGATACTAATTATACACGCTCTCACATGTCCTGTTGGGAATCATGCTTTGAGGGATATAATAAGGAGCTTGTGAATCACATCTAGTAGCTTTGAACAAGATATACTAGAACTAGATCTGCCTAAATTTGTAACGTTTTTCCTCTTGCATAATGCAAATCGATGTGTATACTGAAAACCTGCTTATAACCACTGAAAAGTAGCAATACAAGTTATCTGATAATATATACTCAAGATTGTATCACATATCACTTATACTGTATAATCTGAGCATGTATATTATCGACATATTCATTTATAAATATCACATAAAGTGCCCCCAAAAAGTATTTGAACACTTAATTGTGTCACACTTAAAATGTGTAAATGTCTTTGTATAATAAAACAAAATATCAAACTAAACATACATATAAAAAGTGCACGCACTGCTTTAAAGCAAAATATTTAATAAGTTTGCTATGGGTGCATATTAAAATTATTAAAAAATAAAAGCATTTTTCCCCACATTATAGGTGATAACTGATCAATTGCCAATAGCATATACTATTTTATCTAATTAATACAAACTCAAAATATTAAATAATGTTTCTAAAGGTTTTTTTTCAAGTGAGCATCATATGACAGCAAAGGTAATAGGCCAAATGAGCTATCTATATCGAATATCGACTAATGCTGATAAATCCATCATCCATCCATCCATCATTCCATGGGCTCACGCCCGTTGGTGTCCAATGCCTGTCTGACGCTCCATTTCCACTGTGCACGGTCCAGTGCCATTCTGCTGAGAGAGTGGATGTCCATCTGACACCATTCTTTTAGTCTTCCTCTCTGTGTCCATCCATCCATGATCCCAAACACCACACACTTCACCAGTCGCTTGTCCTCCATCCTGCAGATATGTCCAAACAGGCTGAGCTTCCTCTCCATGATGAGTTGTACGATGTTCCTCGTGTTTCCAACTCGTCTTTGCACCTCCACGTTTGTGATTTTCTGATGCCAGTGAATGTGCAAGATTCTCCTGTAGCACTTCATTTCACATTTCTGATATGCTTGCTGTTCCATATTGTCTTGAACCCTGCCATTACTCCAGTTACCCTCGCTATTCTCCTCTTTATCTCCTTGTTGCATTCATTGTTCCAGGTCAGTAGACTAACCAGGTACACAAACTCCATGACATTTTCAATACTTCTGCCCCTAATCTCCAGTTCCTCTTCTATGTCCTCTTGTCCAAACACCATTGTCATTGTCTTTTCAATGTTGATCTCTAATCCTGCGGCCTCCCCTGCTTCATTGATCCGATCCAGATTTCCTTGTAATTCAACTCCAGTAGATCAATGTCATCTGCAAATTTGAGGTTGTTGATCTTGTAACCATGGACTGATATTCCAGTGCCATTGTCTCTCACCGAGTCCATTACTCTCTCGAGGTACGAGATGAATATAGTTGGCGATATCAGATCCCCTTGTCTTGTTCCGACCGTTGTTTTAAACCAATCGCCCATTTCTCCGCCAACTCGCACCGCCGACTGCGAGATTTCACAGATGTTCTGCAGTATCTTGGTCAATCTTGCTCTGACTCCATATGACTTGAGTGTTGCCCAAGTGACGTCCTGTTTGATGGAGTTGAATGCCTTTCGGAAATCAATGAAACAGTTGATGATGTCGTCCTTTACGTTTCGCCTTCTCTGCAATAAGCCTTAAAATCAGGATTTGATGTGTCGTGCATCTGTCTTTCCTGAATCTAGCCTACTCCTCTGACAGATGTGGTTCCATCTGCTCTTTCAATCTCTCCAGTAACACCATCATCAATACCTTACCCATGTGACTTAACAGAGCAATTGTCCTGTAGTTGCTGCATTCTGCCAAGTCTCCTTTCTTTGGTATTGTGATGATGACTGACTTTGCCCATTCCTCTTGTACTCTCTCTTCCTGCCATATCTGATTACAGATTGTGTGTATCTCTTCTGTAACTTTTTCTCCTCCAGCTTGTATAATTTCTCCGGTTATGTGGTAGATTCCTGGGCTTTTACCTTTCTTTAACCTTTTCACCGCTTCTGCCACTTCCTCATATAGAATGTAGTGCTTTTCATCTTCATTGGGTGGTGGTGAGATTTGGTCTAGTTCATTTATGACGTTGTCACTGTTACCCCTATCAGTGTACAGACCACTGCAATATTCTGTCCACCTTTTCTTAACTTCTGCTTTATCTTGTAACATCTTACCATTCTTGTCCTTGATGGTTGACTGCTTCGGTTTCCACGCTCGGTTTATCTGGTTGATGAGCTTATATGCCTCTCTGATTCTGTTGTCTCCTGCAAGCCTCTCAATATCCTGGCATTGTCTTTGTAGCCACTCCTCCTTGTCTGTCCTTGCTGCTTTCCTCACCACATTGCACACCACTCAATACTCCTTCTCCCTCTCCTCCGATTCTTGTCTTTTCTGTTTCATCTCTCTTTTCGTCTTTGCCAGTTGTAGTGTGTGTTCTGTGATCCACAGCTTGTTTTGCTTACACACTGTTGGTAAGACTTCCCTCACAGATGATTGTATCGCTTCATTCAACCATCAAACTCTGTCATTTAGTTCCACTGGCTGCGATGGTGAGTTTGCAAGTCTTTGCTCCACTTTGTCCTTAAACGCTGCCCGCACCGTTGCATTACCAAGTGCATCGATGTTCCTTCTTGGTTCATGTCGTTGTTGTCTCGTTGTCCTTTTCAGTCTTAGTTTTCAGTTTGCACATCACCAAACTGTGGTCTGAGGAGATGTCTGCTCCTTGGAACGTTCTACAAACACACACTGCAGTTTTCCATCTCCTGTCTACCAGCACCAAGTCGATCATGTTGGTGTACTTGCCATCGGGTGCCATCCACATCCACATCCTGCTGTCCTTCTGCTGGAATCTGGTGTTGGTGATCAATAGATCATTCTTAGACGCAAATTCCAGTTGCCGTTCCCCTCTATCATTGCGTTGTCCATAGCCGTGACACCCCATCACCTGCTCCCAGCCCACGTTATCCATTCCAACCTTTGCATTCCAGTCGCCGATCACAATTTTCACATCCTTCTTTGGCAACTCCTCGATGATGTGCTCCAGCTGCCCGTAAAACGTTCCGACCTCTTCCTCGGTACTGTCTGAAGTTGGTGCATAAACCTGAATCACTGCAATGTTCAGAGGTGCTCCGTTGAACCTGGCCACTATGATACGAGAGTTTACAGGGTTATACCTGAGTAGCGCATCTTTCGCTCGCTTGCTAAGCAAGCTTGCTAAGCTGATAAATACATTAATTAATTAATTAATTTTGTTATCTACTCCAATGTAAATCATGCCATTTTAAGTGTGGCTTAAGTGTTCAAACTCTTGGGGCCACTGTATTGTAGGCTATATAATGTTAAGTTTGTGCAGTATCTCTTTGAGGGAGAAAAAAAGTAGCCACAATGTAATGTATGGACAAACGAAAGCAGCTTAAACTATGTAAACAGTATAATCTTTGGGCCGGATGTGTAATGACCTGAGTTGGGTGACTGATTGCAGTGCAGTGTGTACCTGTGCTCGTCATGTGTATGCTGATGACCAATGGAAACAGCCTGACTTCAGCTCTTACCTTGTGTACCGTATAAAGCAGATAGTCTATGCAAGATACTTTAAAGAGCAAGTTAAGTTAATAGACTGAATTATTAATTATTGTTTTACGCACGCAAGTCTACTGTTGATCCTCAGGGTGAGAATAATGGTGCTGAGTATATTTAAATAGCATCACTTCAAAACTAAAGGTTTGCGGGATATTTTTTAATATACAAAAATATAGTTTTCAACAGGAATTTAAAATGCTAGCGTAATAATAATAAAGATAAGATTAGAGTGCGTATATGTCGCCATAAATCTCACAAAAGTCGCACACACCAGACGAGGTAACCACCCTGCTGAAAAAAAGCAGCAAAAGCCACCCTAAGCTGGTTGGAGCATGGGAGACCACAAACCTGAAGACAGTTTCAACCCATTGTTGGCCTTATAATCATCCCGTGGTAACTAGGATTTACTTTTTTCCGTACATTTCTGCCATATGTACATTAACTGACAGTCACCACTGATAAGCTACTACTAAATATTGTAGAAACGTAATTTTCTGTAAAGTTGCTTTGCAAGGATTTATATCGTAAAAAGCGCTATACAAATAGACTTGAATTGAATTGAATTATAATCCTCTGAAGGCGCACACTAGACGATTCCAGCAGACCACGAGACCACACACTTGATGATTGTAAGAATGATTTCACAGTGACACTAGATCTCATGGAGACTTGCGAGAGCAAACATGACTAGAGAAAATCGACAAATGGAGAACAATCGGCATTGTCAGCCGGCTCTCCCGGCGCGTTTTGTTGTACAGTGAAAAACAAAGGACAACAAAGAAAATGGGCGATGTATTCTGCTTGGCATGTTTGTGGCTGCCAAGTTTCAGCTATAGAAGTACGCAACATCCAGTAAGTGACGCTTGCTCGCTCTCATTGGCTATCGCTGGTATCACGTCAGAGGCAGCCAGACAAGCGTCGAAATATCAAACATGTTTGGCGACGCTTCGTCTCGATGAGGAGCAGTTAAATAATCGTTATAACACCACACAATAGAGGATTGCAACATCCAGTAAGTGACGCTTGCTCGCTCTCATTGGCTATCGCTGGTATCACGTCAGAGGCAGCCAGACAAGCGTCGGAAATATCAAACATGTTTGGCGACGCTTCGTCTCGATGAGGAGCAGTTAAATAATCGTTATAACACCACACAATAGAGGATTTTTTGGGACAAAAAATAAATCGTTTGCAACAAGCCTCGAATCGGGCCACGCCCCCCGATCTTTCAGAAATGCAAATCGGCCTTAAAGAGGTCATATGATGCGATTTCATACGCGATTTTCCTTTCTCTGTGGAGTGTTACAAGCTCTTGGTCCATAAAGAAGATCTGTAAAGTTGCAAAGACTAAAGTCTCAAATCCAAAGAGATATTCTTTATAAAAGTTGAGTCAACCACGCCTACCTAAAACGGCTCGTTCTAACACGCCCCCACATGTCTACGTCACTGTGTGGTAAGATTTGCATAACGCCACCCAAATGTTCACGCAAAGAAAGAAGGCGTAACTTTTATTCTCGCTGTAGTATTGTTGTTGCCGCCGCGGCCATGTCCTGAAGGTGCTGTGTGTTTCGTTATGAAGCGAAACTACTTTGTTTGGCCTTCCAAAAGATTGTGATATCTGCTTCGTCATGCCTAGAGCTGATCCGCGCTGGTTGCTGAGGAAATACATCAACTTCGTGCTGTGGATCGCCAGATCGGCTTTCACCGTGGACGAAGCGGAGTCCAGCCTGGGGTCGTCACATGTGGTTGCCCGCCGTCCGCGCCGTTCTCAAGCCCGCAGGCCTCCGCTCACTCTAGCCTGCGGTGTGTGATGCTGTGTTTCGTTGTGAAAGCGAAACTACTTTGTCTTTGGGAAGTGTATAGAATGTTTGTTAATATCTGTTATTTCATATCAAACACTATATCTAAAACAGAAAGTGGCTGTCTCACAAAAAAAAAAAATGTTAAAAGAAGGAAAGAAAACACTTTTGCTCTTTACAGGTAACTTGATTCCCGCTGAGACATTGCACTGGCTGGTCGACTGGAAAACCCATGAGTGAAACTATCATGAGAAACGTCCCCTTTTTTTATCGACACATTTCTGTTACAAAACGTGTGTGTGTGTGTGTCGGGGTGGAGGGATGAAACATACCCTTTTCTGAAGGAAGTTGCTTTCAAAAAGAAAGAGTTGCAGAAAACACCAAGGTATGACTCATTTTAATTATGCCGTTTTAGTAATATACTTGTAAATTATGCTTAAATTGTAATGCCAATGAATGAATTACACAGTTTGTGAACACAATTTTTATAACTTTATTTCAAAATAAAAAGTGATTTGGCTTATCATGTCTAATAATTAGATTAGAATAGGTTAATTGACTTAAATAATGCACAAAAACAGGAGTTTCGTCAACCAAGTGATTCACAACAGCTGTTCACAAACATTCACAAATGTTCTGGTGTCAGCTCAAATCTATTTGCAGTTGAGTGTGTGTTAAGGATGTATTTGAAGGGAATTTGATTGAATATTTAAATGTGGCTGATAAGACATCATCTGTAAACCACATCAGCTCTCTCTGTGGCCCTTGATTTGCATGGGTACAGCACGAGTGCTAATCTTGTAATGATTTTCTACTATTCTACATTCTGTCACAGAGAAATGCAGTGTATCAGATGTTCTGGTGTCAGCTCAAATCTATTTGCAGTTGAGTGTGTGTTAAGGATGTATTTGAAGGGAATTTGATTGAATATTTAAATGTGGCTGATAAGACATCATCTGTAAACCACATCAGCTCTCTCTGTGGCCCTTGATTTGCATGGGTACAGCACGAGTGCTAATCTTGTAATGATTTTCTACTATTCTACATTCTGTCACAGAGAAATGCAGTGTATTTGTATGTGTGTGTGTTGAATTAAAGGTGAGCACTGACTGAGAACGGAGTGTGTGAACTGCGTTGTGAACGTGGCACGCCTTGGGGGGCCAGGCCAGACCTGAAAAACCAGCTACCGCTTTCAGTCCAGAGAGCTGTGCTATGGCATGTCATGTCTACCTCTCTGCCAAGGGCTGAAACCATCCCTCGCTTTCAACTTTTTCAGTTTTTAATCACACCTGAAGTGAACATTCAGTCATTTCACCTGTTCAGACTCATTTCAGATGGGGTTTCCATTTTGTTTTTCTGTCCCAGCTCTGTTAGCGGCAGCGTGTGTGTGAGGGAAGGAGCGTGTGGACTATGCTCACTTCAGTCAATTGAAGGAGGGGGAGTAGAGGACTTGATACTGTGGAGAGAGAGAACTCCACGACGGGGAACTGATCATACAGGTAAGCCAATATGCAAGCAAACTTTACCCATTATCGCCTTAAATTTTGTGTGTGATTTGTCACCTGTCATTTTAGGACCTCTGATGGTCACTGGCTGCATGCCTCCAGGTGTGTGTAGGAAATATATCAAGCTGGACAGATTGTGTATATTTAAAGTGAGCCGAATAAGTAGCTATTTCTTATTCTCTGTTGTACAGCTAAACAGGTGCAAACCACACAGTAAAAAAGATTTTTCGAAGTTGTAAAGAAAATATTATTGCATGTTTTACAATAAAATACTATTTCAGTCTTTCTACTTCAGAATTCATCAACGTTACTTAGAAATTGTTTGTGAAATTTACTAGCAATTTCCCAAAACATTTTTTTTAAGTAGAATTACCTAAAGTAAACAAACCCATCTCTTGGCAGAAACACTGTAAAAAGTGAACATTTGCAGTTCTTATCCTAAGGTCAAATTTATACCCAATCAGATCCTTAAAAATGACTTATGTATTCTGGTGGATTTAGTCCATTTTAATCATATTTTTCCAATTCTCTACATGAAGGTACCACAAGAAGCACCTAAGATTTCAGTCCTGATACTTTGAGAAACAATAAGCAGTATATGATGTTATGATTTATAATATTTGATGTTAAGCCTTGATGTTAGTTTCCTTCCTCTTCCTTTGCGTTTCTGACTATTGTCTGATATATGATGAAGATATTGAACTAATAATGCTCCTGGTAGGAACTATCGCAGAATTGTTTTTCGTTTTATTGAGAGAACCCAAGAGGATGTTCTGTTTTGTACATCCCCTGAGAATCTGATAAACAATGACATTTTTTACTTTCCTTTGCACTTGCTTTTGATGTGATTTTAGACTGACATTGCACACAAAGCTCTGGCAGGGCAGTGAATGCTTATTGTGTTCTGGCATTCAGGAAAAGTACAGAAGGTTCCTGTAAACAGTCAGGTTGATTTCATTTAGATTTAACTGAAGTTTTCTGCCATGTATTTTGAAGTTGTTGCTTTATTTTTAGCGAGTGTGTAAGAAGTGAGAGACACGTTTAAGAATCTGGCTGCAGAAGCACACATACCTGTAACAGAAAGTGATGAATGGGCCGTTGTTTAAGTCAGGGGAACTGAGGACTGATCTGGTGTGTATAGAAAGGCCTGTCAGGTCTGTGACGTGCACTGGAGGCCAGACGTACGTGAGCGCACCTGGGATCTAATCCTTTTTTTACTGGTTAAATATTGACCCATGATCTTAACCCAAATCGATCACATTTATATTCTGCTGTGTGTGTAATTGATTTTCAGCAAATCAACGACAGTGACACACATAAGTTTATGAATTTGACCTGCAGTTTATCTCATTTAGTTAAAGATGGAATGGTGGATTTACATTACATTAGGAACGGGTGGTTACGTTTCAGTCAGAAGCAATCATAACAGCTTATTTAAAATGACTGAATGAATAAATATATAATTATAAGCCAATTGTTAGAAATAGATTAAGCAGAAACTTAATAGAAGTTTTGCAACAATTTATTACCACACCTTCATTTTGCTAGCAACAAGTGATTAAAAAGCACTTCCAGGGAAGATAGAGAGATTGAGAGAGGGTGAAAAATCACAGTGTATGCTTTCTAGATTTGTGGTTTTCTTCAGTTTTTTATTTCTACACCAGAGATGGCATCTTTCATTGAAAAATAAATACTTTTTTTTTATTAATATGTTAATATGGTGGTATTGATACATTGATTAATATTAATAAATATGATTAATACATTGTGTTAGTATTTAGAATTTGTATTTCTGTGTGCAATGATATGTTTATATTAGTCAAAGCCATGCTCTTTTTGATGAATATAACAGCTTTATTTATTTATACAACAATAATGTGTTTACCACAGTATAAACAAAAGCTTATATCATTTCTTTTTTTCCAATTCAAAAATAAGCTTGTTTAATTTTTTATTTTAATTATCAGCTTTTGATGCAGAAGTGTTCTGTTTTCAGACAAGATTTAAATTGTCGAGTTGAATTTAGCAGAATTGTGGCTCTGGCGGGATACAAGGTTTGTCTAGTTCTGTCCCAGCTTGCTCTGTTCATCTGTGAGTTTAAAGTGGCTGTAAATTAAATCAAGTGGCACAGGCTGGCACTTCACTCTGAAACCTCAGAGTGTATGGTCTGTTTTATGCTGGTGTGAAACTGAGCTCCGTACTGATGTCCTGTGATTCACCTTGTAGCTCAGGCAACAGAATTTACAACTATTTGCTGTTCTTCGGTGGTACAGGCACTGTATTTTTCTTTCCATCAGTGCTTCTGTCAGAAATACTCATAAGAGCCAGCCCTCGGACATTATGGCTTGTCTGGAATCGGAAGAGGCCGTTTTACGAAGTTGAAATGAAAATAACAAAGATGCGCTTGGCAACTGTATAAATAAATGCAGATCAATAAGGTCTACATTTTGTGCTTGTCTCAAAAGTAAAGTTTTCTATTCTTGTTTCAAATCTAGATTATTCAGTTCACTTCCGCTTCCTTGAGGTGATAAATATCATGTCATATAATAAATACGTACCACCGCCTCATGGATTGTTAGGCACAAAGAATGTCTAAGAATTTCCGATATTAAAATAATTATAATAACACTTTAAAATCATTAGCCCAAATGTAAAAGTAGAGGAAATGAGCATTAACAATTAAATATCCAATAACACCTTATACCGATAAATTTAAATAAAATCTCTAATTTTCCATATTCTTAATCAGACCAGCCAAATGAGCTGAAAACAAACAGGGTTTTTGGGTTTGAATTCACTCCAAAGTCCATCACAGTTAAAAGTTTCACTCAATTAGACAAGTAAACATATTTTTCACATATTCACTCATTCAGACTAAGAAGAGCTTGTTCCTCTGGCCTGACCGCTGCTGTGAAGCCCATGCTGTCAGAATGTGTGATAGCTTTTATGAAACTGGAGGTTTTGCATGTTTTGTAGTTGCTGGTCTATTTGAATATAATCAGCAGGTGAAGAATAGACTTCATCTGTGCTTAAAAGTGAGAGAGTTTGTAGGACTTAAACTGTAGGAATGCATTTGGTTGAGTGATTTGGGGGGGGGGGGGGGGGGGGGGGGGGATTATGG